>NC_037687.1:21291779-21395149 GCF_003255815.1 Theropithecus gelada | reverse complement strand
AAAAAAAAAAAAAAAAAAAAAAGAAATTTAACTCAAATACATGTTTTGTTTTGTTTTGTTTTTTGAGATGGAGTTTCGCTCTTGTTGCCCAGGCTGGAGTGCAATGGCACAATCTCGGCTCACTGCACCATCCACCTCCTGGGTTCAAGCGATTCTCCTGCCTCAGCCTTCCGAGTAGCTGGGATTACAGGCATGTACTACCATGCCCGACTAATTTTGTATTTTTAGTAGAGACGGGGTTTCTCCATGTTGGTAAGGCTGGTCTCCAACTCCCGACCTCAGGTGATCCGCCTGCCTGGGCTTCCCAAAGCGCTGGGATTACAGGAGTGAGCCACTGCGCCTGGCCTCAAATGCGTGTTTTTATAAATTACTAAATTGGGGGAAACAAAATTGAGGCTTAGGCAACTATAAACTACCAATTAACCTCTGATTACATAACAAGGAAATGTCCACCTTGATCGCACAAATTAAGAAACTATGCAACTGTACCTAACCAATTATTGAATTTGATTTTTTTTTTTTTTTTTTTTTTTTTGAGACGGAGTCTCGCTCTGTCGCCCGGGCTGGAGTGCAGTGGCAGGATCTCAGCTCACTGCAAGCTCCGCCTCCCGGGTTTACGCCATTCTCCTGCCTCAGCCTCCCAAGTAACTGGGACTACAGGCGCCCGCCATCTCGCCCGGCTAGTTTTTTGTATTTTTTAGTAGAGACGGGGTTTCACCGTGTTCGCCAGGATGGTCTCGATCTTCTGACCTCGTGATCCACCCGTCTCGGCCTCCCAAAGTGCTGGGATTACAGGCTTGAGCCACCGCGCCCGGCCGAATTTGATTTTCTTTATCGCACCTTATAAAAGTTTTTTCTTCAAGTCCCTGCTATGGACGACAAATAACAAACATAGCTGGGTACTCTACAATTTTTTTTTTTTTTTTTTGAGACGGAGTCTCGCTCTGTCGCCAGGCTGGAGTGCAGTGGTGGCATCTCGGCTCACTGCAACCTCTGACTTCCTGGTTCAAGCGATTCTCCTGCCTCAGCCTCCTGAGTAGCTGGGATTAAAGGCACGTGACACCACGCCCGGCTAATTTTTGTGTTTGTAGTAGGGGCGGGGTTTCACCATATTGGCCAGAATGGTCTCGATCTCCTGACATCGTGATCCACCCGCCTCGGCCTCCCAAAGTGCTGGGATTACAGGCGTGAGCCACCACGCCCGGATTTGTGAATCACTCTTTAATTAAATTCTTTAATGTTTTTGCGGTGACTTCTGTACATTTTTAATAAGAGAAAAGAGAGACTCAGAACCCCACAGACCAAAGCTCTTCCCATTCACGAACCCCGCACCCCGGGTCAGGATTCTCCCCTGTCTACCCTCCCGTGGTCCCTGCACAATCTGGGGAGACGCGGCGCTGCAGATGCTGAGCTGCCGAGAGACGGCTCCAGGCCAGGGCAGTCACTGTGCAGGGAAGAGACAGGACGCCCGGGGTCCCGGCTGTCAGGGCAGCCGCCATCTTATGGCTGAGGGGGACTGAGGCCGAGCTAGCCAAGGAAAACTCGGGCTGATTGTGGAGCTGACTGCGAAGAGGCCCGAGTCCCGCCACAGCCACTTCCCACCGGTTCCCACTAGCCCCTTCCCCTCTCCCGGGATGTCGGACCCGGCACTCTCACCATTTCTAGGCTTCCAGGGGGACCTGGCGTCTTAGCTGGGGATCTCCCAACGCCTGCAGGTCACAGGGCCACAGAGGCTGGGCCTCTAGGAGAAGAGGACACAGACCAGGGAAGACGAGACCTGCAGCTCTGACTGAAGCGAGAGACAAAGTCCCCGCCAAACCCGGAAGCCGCCCTGTCCGCTCCAGCTTCGTGTCTGATTGGACGGTTTCCAGCCCAGCGCCCCTGATTGGGTAACGTTTAGGCCCCGCCCCTTTAGACCCTGAGTGACAGGAGACGTGATCTGAGGCTAGACTGAATGAAGAGTGACAGCCTAAGATGCAGCCTTTTCAGGCAGGGCTTCCTCCCTGAGATAAGCCAGGCCCGACCCAGAGGTATTTGAATTTAACCTTGTGTGTAAGGTCATATGCGTTTATACACAATACATTATATGACCGAGCGCAGTGACTCACGCCTGTTAGTCCCAGCTACTCGGGAGGCTGAGGCAGGAGAATCGCTTGAACCCGGGAGGCAGAGGTTGCAGTGAGTCGAGATCGCACCATTGCACTCCAGCCTGGGCGACAGAGTAAGACTGTCTCAAAAAAATAAAGAAAAAAATACGCTATATGGTTATTCACGAAAAAAAAAAAATAACAATTATTTTAAATTTTCAGCTTTCCTGACCTTCCTGGCTTCTGGTTTTTTGATCAGGCAGCCTGAGATTTTAAGAAGGAGGTAATCATGGCCGGGTGCAGTGGCTGACACTTGTAATCCCAGCACTTTGGGAGGCCGAGGCCGGCAGATCACCTGAGATCAGGGGTTCGAGACCAGCCTGACCAATATGATGAAACTCTGCCTCTACTAAAAATACAAAAATTAGCCCGGTGTGGTGGCAGGTGCCTGTGATCCCAGCTACTTGGGAGGCTGAGATAGGTGAACCCAGGAGGCGGAAGTTGCATTTAGCCGAGATCCCTTTGAACTCCAGCCCAGGCAACAAGAGCAAAACTAAACTCCGTCAAAAAAAAAAAAGAGGCAATCTTCTAAAATAGAATGTGAGCCAAATGTGAATTTTAAATTTTCTAGTAGCCAAACTTTAAAAAGAAAGAAGAAACAGGTCAAACTGACTGTAACCCAATATATCCAAAATATTACTATATGAGCAATGTGTAATTATTAATATAGCATGTATATAGTTGGAACTATATCATTGGAACCAAGTCTGGAATTTTTTGGGGGAGAATTTTTTTTGAGATGGAGTTTCGCTTTTGTTGCCCAGGCTGGCGTGCAATGGCACGAACTTGGTTCTCCGCCTCCTGGATTCAAGCAATTCTCCTGCCTCAGCCTCCTGAGTAGCTGAGATTACAGGCATCTGCCACCATGCCCAGCTAATTTTTGTATTTTTAGTAGAAACGGGGTTTCTCCATGTTGGTCAGACTGGTCTGGAACTCCCTACCTCAGTTGATCCACCCGCTTCGGCCTCCCAAAGTGCTGGGATTACAGGCGTGAGCCACCGCACATGGGCTACTAAGTCTGTTTTTTGCCTTTCCAGCACATCACAGTGTAGACCGAGTCACATTCCAGGCACTCAGGAGCCACACATGAAGTGCGCCTCTGATGTTAGGCAGGTGAAGGGCCTGAACAAATTTATTCTGCCAGTGTGAAGGAAGGGCCTCTTCCTAACATCTCTCTTCAGTTTCGAGGATGGAAAAGATAGTGGCCGTAGAAAAAGCAGAGGGCAGCAGGAATAAATTAACCACAAGTAGCCCACCTTCCTTCCAGAGATCAGACAGGGAACAAAGGATGATAGGTCTGGAGGAGAAGAAAACTCTAAGTCTTCATATCTGTACATACTCTTGACTTGCAATGTTTATATATAGAGAAAATAGATTAAAAGCAAACACATTTTGCTATTTGGCCTTGAACGTAATCATTAGGCCTCCTGGATTCACGTGATTCTCGTGCCTCAGCCTCCGGAATACCTGGGATTATAGTCGTGTACCACCATGCTCAGCTAAATTTTTTGTATTTTTAGTAGAGATGCAGTTTTGCCATGTAAGCCAGGCTGGTCTTGAGCTCCTGGCCTCAAGTGATCCGCCCACCTCAGCCTCCCAAAGTGCTGGAATTACGGGCATAAGCCACTGTGCCTGGCTATGATATATTTTTACATTTATGGTTTACGTGATGTGTCCTTCTTCTCTGCCAGGCCCCTGCCAAAACGTGGGATGCTGACATATCCCTGGACCTAGCACCTAGGTAATGTGACTCTTGTATTTCACGTAGGCCCCACGTATTTTGAGTACTGTGACATATGACTAGACTAAACACCTAGAAGATGGGAGGCACCTGTCTATGCCCTGTAAACAGGGTGTTAGCCCTACCATTCTCAAGAGCCTCATGACATATCTCTGTATTCAACACCTAGGAGATGTGACTCTCCTCTGCTGCCTGCATCCTGCCAACAGGAAAGATTGTGACATAACATTTGACTCCGCAACAAGGGTGATGTTTTCTTTCCCTGGGTCCTGTTCACAGGGAGTCTTGTGACATATCACTGGGCACAGCACCCACGTGCTGTGACTCTGCTGCCTGTGCCCCCCTTTCAGAACAGGAATGTAACGTATCTCTGGCCAAGCACCCAGGTGACATGACTCTTCTTTCTAGTTTCTGCCGTGAGAAAAGATTGTGACGTATCTCTGGCCTAGCACCAAAATGATGTGACTCTCTTGCTCACAAACTCTATGCACAGGTGGGATTGTAAAATATATATTTTTTTTAGCTCATAGGTGAGATAACTCTCATACCTCAAATCAACAAATAGGGGACATACTGTCTTTCAAAGCTAGGCTTAGGGAAATACATAAGATTCTGGGTCTCCTCCTTGTATGAAGGTCATAGTGGATTACCACTCTCGTATATCATATAAACCCTTGGTGGTACAGAGAGTGTCATGGCAGGGCCCAGCACACAGGTGATATTGCATTTCTTGTATACACACCGCATCATCTATTAGGATTGTCACCTGACACATGGACGGAGCCTATTGGTAAGGTCTTGAATCTCACACGTGGATGCAGTCTACAGTTGAAATTGTGATTGTCATAGTTGAACGTCCAGCTGAACTTGAGATGGTGACTCATTTCTAACCTGGCTCCTCAACAGGTGAGAACTCTTTTATTTGGAACCAGCCAGTTATAGAGATGTTGACTCTCATACCTGGGCTTAGAACCACAGGTACAATCATGGGTCCATACCATCATGAAGGTCACAGAGTGGTTTGCAACTCTCATTAATAGTGTAGAAAGCTCTTGGGTGGTATTGAGAGTCTTAGCAGAGCCCAGCACACAGGTAAGACTGTGAGGCTCACATGCACACCCAGCCAATAGCAAAACTTGTCACCTTTCCATGTGAACACAGCCCACTGTTGAGGTCCCAAGTTTTCCTTGTGAAAACAGTCAAAAGTTGTAAAACTGACTCATATGTGGATTTGGTTCAAAGGTGAGTTGGTGACGCCCAGACCTCTATCCAACACACCTGTGAGTCTGTGGCTCCAGTGAGCATTCACAGTCTGCACAAGAAATTGAGACTCTCACAAACAAATCAAGTGCACCATTGAGATTGTGACTCTTGTACTTAGACCCAACATACAGGAGCTGTTGACTCTCAAATTTAGAACTGGGACATGTGTGAAATTGTTAATCTAATTTCTAAACCATCCAGGTGTGATTGTGACACATGCCTCTGCTCAGTACTTGAGTAATTTAATTTGACTATCCTCCCTGTTCATAGTTGCAATTGTGACATATTGCTGAACCCAGCAAATAGGTGATGTGACTCCATACTCCTGCCTTGGTGCTGCCCACTGGGGGCATTGTGACATATCACTGGGCCTTGCATCCAAGTGATATAAGTGTCTCCTTTTAACCAGCCAGTAGCAGAGAGTCTGTGTCTCTTTGCAAGGCTTTGGCAAACAGATGAGTTTCTGGGTCTTCTTTTTGTAAAGACCATGCAGAATTGGCATTCGCTTGCATATTGTGCAAAACTCTTGGGTGGTACAGAGAGTGTCATGACAGAGCCTGACACACAGTTGAGGTTGTGTTTCTCATATGCACAACACAGCAACCCTTAGGATTGGAACCCCCCCCACACACACATATACAGAGCTCACTGCTGAGGTTCTTAATCTCATAAGTGGATACGGTCTGCAGTTGAAATTGTGATTGTCATATGTTAATATCCAGCCAGAGTTGAAATGACTAGATATTCACACATGGCTCAATGGCTATGAGCTTCCTGCAGCTCATAGTCAGGTAAGAAATCTCTTATCTAGACTCAGCCAACTGGAGACATATTGACTCTCATACCTGAGCTTAGGGCCACAGCTCAGGGTATGATCATGGGTCCATACCAACATAAAGTTCTCAGATTGTAACTCTCTCTCTTTTTTTTTTTTTTTTTTTTTGAGATAGAGTTTTGCTCTTGTTGCCCAGGCTGGAGTGCAATGGTGCGATCTCAGCTCACCACAACCTCCGCATCCTGGGTTCAAGTGATTCTCCTGCCTCATCCTCCCGAGTAGCTGGGATTACAGGCATGTGCCACCACACTCGGCTAATTTTGTATTTTTAGTAAAGATGGGGTTTCTCCATATTAGTCAGGCTAGTCTTGAACTCACGAACTCAGGTGATCTGCCTTCCTCAGCCTCCCAAAGTGCTGGGATTACAGGCTTGAGCCACCACGTCTGGCCAGCAACTCTTATGCATACAGTGTAAAGCCCTCAAGTAGGAGAGATTATGTCCTAACAGATCTCAGCACACAGGTGAGATTGTGATACTCACGTGCAAACCCAGCTGACAGTAATGATTGTCATCCCTCCACATGAACACAACCCACTGTTGAGATTCTGAATCTCAAAACCAACAGAAGTTTCAAAAATGGAAAAATTGACTTTCATCCTTGAATCCAGTGTACAGATAAGCTGGTGGCTCTCAGACCAAGATTCAGCACCCCTGAGACTTGAGAGACTGTGAGTCACTAAAGAGACACAGTCTAGAGGATGGATGGAAGGTCTCGTGCACAGATCAAGTCCACAGTTGAAACTGTGACTCCTGAACATAGATGCAACATAAAGAAGGTGTTAATTCTCATATGTGGAACCTTGACATGTGCAGGATGGTTAATTTCATTTATGGACCTTCCTGCAGCTGTGATTGTGACATTCGCCTCTGTCCAGCACCTGAGTTTTTTGACTCTCCTGCCTGGGCTCAGCCCGCAGATTGGATTGTGACACATCGCTGAACCCAGGATCTAGATGATGTAAATTTATTCTCCTGCCTTGGCGCTCCCCACAGGAAGCACTCTGACATATTACTGCAGCTAACATAGGGGAACCATAACCAGGTTATGTGACTCTCCTGCCTGTCCCTTGCCTACATGGGCCATTGTGACATATTGTTGGGTCTAACGCCCATGTCATGTAACTCTCTTGCCTAGGTCCTGCCTACCGGAAGTATTGTGACATATCTCTGTGCCCGTCACACAGGTGATGCGACTCTCTTCCTGAGGGGTTCCTGTTTACAGGGAGTATTGAAGGAGATTGCTAGCCACAGCAACTAGCTGATGTGGTTTTTCTCTTCTTTCTAGGTTTTGCTCATGGGGAAGATTATGACATCGTTGGTTCCAACACCAAGGTGATGTTCTTCTTTTGCATTGGCCCTGCCCTCGAAAAGCATTGTGACATATTGCCAATCCCAACAGCAGATTGATGTGAGTTTTCTGCCTGGACCCCATTAACAAGGGGCATTGCAATGTACCTCTGGGCTCATGAACTATTTGATGTGACTCTTCTTTCTTGCCTAGGCTTTCTCCATAGAAGATATTGTGACATAACTCTGGGCCCAGCAGCTAAGTAACATGGCTTTTTTCTTCTGCTTGGACCATGCCCACAGAAGGGATAATGACTTATCCCTAAGCCCAGCACACATGATGCAATTTTTTTTGCCTGGTCTTTGCCGACAGAAATCATTTTGACATATTTCTGAGTTCATCATCTAGTTGATGTGACTCTTCCTATTTTCAGACTTGTTCACAGTGGAGATTGTGACATATTGCTGGGCCCAGCTCATATGTGATATGATTCTCTTCTCATGCCTGGGTGCTCCCCACTGGAGTGACTGTGACATACAGGTTGGCCCTGGCCCTAGTTTACGTGACTTTCCTCTTCTTCCTTAGCCCTGCTCACCTGGGGGCATTATAACATATCTGAGCCCATCACCTAGGTGATATGACTCTCTTGCCTAATCTTCTTCTCGGGGGTAGTGTTTTATGTTGTCAAACCCAGCAACTAGGTGATATGACTCTTCTCTACTGCTTGGGCTCTGCCTAATAAGAAATTGTGATGTATCACTGGGCCTATGTTTTGTAATGCTCCTCTCCTCCCTGGGCTGTACATACATTGCTATTGTGACATGTCTGGGTGCAATGTCTAGGTCATGTGAGTTTCCTGCATGGGTCCTGCCCACAGGAGCATTATCACAATATCACATATTGATACTCTCACAAGTAAACAGAGCACACTTCTGAGGTCCTGACTCTCACACACAGATGCAGTTCAAAGTTGGAATTGTGATGGTCACATGTAAACATCCAGCCACAGTTGAGATGGTTATTCATTTCTAAACCTAGCTAATAGGCAGGGGAGAACTGTTCTATATAAACCCAGTTACTTGGAGAGATGTTGACTCTCATACCTGGGCTTAATTTCACAGGTACAGTCATTGCTCCATACCAGCATAAAGGTCTCAGAGTGGAATGCCGCTTTAATGTATATCATATAAATTCATCAAGTGGTACAGAGATTGTGCTAACAAGACCCAGCACACAGGTGAAATTGTGACACACATAGTCACATGCAGATGACAGTAAAAACTGTTGTCCTTCCACATGACAGCCCTCAGTTGAGGTTCTAAACTTCACACTCAGAAGAACTCACAAGTTGAATATTTGACTCTCACACATGGATTCTGTCCACAGGTGTGTTGATGACTCTTAAGACCAAGATAAACACACTTTAGAGGCTGCGACTCCACCAAGGGGACACAGTTTGCAGGAGGAATTGAGTCTCCCATGCAATCGTCCAGTCTACGATTGAGACTGTGACTCACATACTTTTACCTGACATACAGATGTTGACTGTCATACCTAAATCCAGGACATTTGGGAGACTGTTAATCATATCTGTGGACTTTCTTGCAGGTGTAATTGTGGCATAAGATTCTGCCCAGCACCCGGGTGATTTCACTCTCCTGCTTGACCCAAGCCCACAGATGTGATTGTCACATATCACTGGACCCAGCAGCTAGGTGATGAAATTATATTTTTCTGCCTTGGTGCTGTCTGCAGTGGGGCTTTGTGATGTATCACTGAACCCAGTACCCAGGCTTTGAGACTCTTCTGCCTGTGCCCTGCCCAGATATGCCATTGTGGTATATTGCTGCATCCAACACTATGGTCATGTAACTCTCTTGCCTGGACTCTGCCTACAGAGGGAATTGTGACATATCTCTGCACCTATTACTCAGGTGATGTAAGTCTTTTCCTGCATGGTCTCTGTTCAGCAGGGGGATTTTGACTGACTTACAGGCCCAGCACCTAGCTGATATGACTATTCTTTTTAGGTTCTGCCTGTAGGGGAGATTGTGACATATCACTGGGCTCAACATCAAGGTGATGTTTTTCTTCTGCTTTGGCCCTGCCCTTGAAAGGCATTGTGATGTATTGCTGAGCCCAGCACCAAGGTGATGTCCAGCTCTTGCCTGAATCCTGCCCACAGGGGGCAGTGTGACTTATCTCTGCTCTGGGACCGTCAACAATTTGATGTAACTTTACTCTTTTACCTGGGCTTTTAACATAGGAGAGATTGTGATATATCTCTGAGCTCAGGACATAGGTGACTGTCCTCTTCTGCCTAGGCCATGCCCACAAAAGGGAGAGTGACTTCTCACTGGGCTCAGCACACAGGTGACGTAATTCTTCTTCCTGGTCCCTGCTCACCGGGGTTATTATGACATATCTTTAGGCCCATCACCTAGATGATATGACTCTTGTTTTCTTCCTAGGACCTTTTGACAGAGAGGACTGTGATATATCACTTGGCCCAGCACCTATGTGATGTGACTCCTCTCATAACTGACCCCTGCCATCTAGGGTGACTGTGACACACTTACTTACCCAAAACTTACTTACTCAAAACTTACTTCCTATCCACAGATTACTTCCTATCCACAGATGGGATTACTTCCTGCTTACTTCCTATCCACAGATGGGATTGTGACATACCTCTTTGTTCAGATCATAGGTGCAATGATGACTCTAATATGTCAAACCAGCCAATAAGAGATATACTGTCTTTTCTAGCTGGGTTTAGAGAAACAGGTAGGATCCTGGGTGTCCTGTTTCCATAAAAAGAATATCAAATTGGCCGGGTGCAGTGGCTCAGGCCTGTAATCCCAGCAGTTTGGGAGGCCGAGGCAGGCAGATCACGAGGTCAGGAGATTGAGACCATCCTGGCTAACATGGTGAAACCCCGTCTCTACCAAAAACACAAAAAATTAGCCGGGCGTTGTGGCAGGCGCCTGTAGTTCCAGCTACTCGGCAGGAGAATGGAGTGAACCCAGGAGGTGGAGGTTGCAGTGAGTCGAGATCGCACCACTGCACTCCAGCCTGGGCGACAGATAGAGACTCCGTCCCAAAAAAAAAAAAAAAAAAAGAATATCAAATTACCACTCTCTTGCATATGGTATAAAGTAGTTGGGTGGTACATAAAGTGTCATCATATGGCCCAACACACAAATGATACAGTGTTTCTCATAGGCACACCCTGTGAACCATTAGAATTGTCACCCTCACACATGAACAGGGCCTACTTTTGAGAACACAGGTAAAAGTGTGACTCTCCTATGCACACTCAGCCAACAGTAAACATTGCCACCCTCCCACATGGAAACGATCAGCTGTTGAGGCTGTGAATCTCACACGTGGAGGTAGTCAAAAGTTGGAATTGTGACTCTCATACATGGATCTGGTCCACAGGTAGAATGGTGACTCAATGACCGGGATTCAGCACACCTGTGAGGCTGTGATTCAGATATTGAGACTCAGTTTGCATTTGAAATTGTGTCTTCATGCAGGGATACAGTCTACCATTAAGATTGTGACTCATGTACTTGGACCCAACTTAAAAGAGGTCTTGACTTTCCTACCTGGAGCCAGAAAATGTATGGAATTTTGAACCTTATTTCTGGACCTGCTTGCAGGCGTGACTGGACCTTTGTCTAGCACCTGAATGATTTGACTCTCCTGCCTGGTTAAAGCCCCAAAATGGAATTGTGACATATGCCTGGTCAAAGCATCTAAGGTATTTTACTCTCCTGCATAGATCCTGTCCTCAGGGAGAATTGTGACATATTGCTGGACTGATCACCTAGGTTATATAATTATTCTCTCCTGCCTGGGCCCTTTACACAGGGTGGATTGTGACATATTGCTGTGCCCTTCATGCAGATAATGTGACTTTCCTGCCTGAACCCTGCTCACAGAAGGCACTGTGAAATACTGCTGAGCCCAGTACCCAGGTTATGTGACTTTACTGCAAGAGCCCTGCCCACAGAGTGGACATTGACATATTTTTGGTCCAGCATTCAAGTGATCTGAATCTCTTGCCCAGTCCATTCATAGAGGTTAAATTTTGACATATGCATTTTCAAACTTTTAGGCATTACAGTCAAGCTTGTATGGGAACCCAGCCAATAAGAGTAGTTTTGACTCTCTTAGCTGTATTTTGGACAGTGGGTAGGGTCCTGGATCACCTATTTTTAGAAAGGTCACAGAGGTTTATAAAATGTATGTATAACTGGCTAGGCGCGGTAGCTCACACCTGTAATCCCAGCACTTTGGGAGGCCAAGGAGGGTGGATCACCTGAGGTCAGTAGTTCGAGACCAAACTGGCCAATATGGTGAAACTTCATCTCTACTCAAAATACAAAAAATTAACTGGGTGTGGTGGCATGCAGCTATAACCCTAGCTACTTGGGAGGCTGAGGCAGGAGAATCACTTGAATTCGGGTGGCGGAGGTTGCAGTGAGTTGATATCATGTCATTGCACGCCAGCCTGGGTGACAAGAGCGAGACTCCATCTCAAAAAAAAAAATTATGCATAACCTATAAATGCTTTGTGTGCTACAGAGAATGCAGTAATAGGGTCTACCATACTGGTGAGATTGTGACTTCTCACAGGCATACCAAGCCAACAATTAGGATTGTCTTTTCCAAACATGAAAGAAGCATACTAGTGATGTCCTGAACCTCACACGCAGATGCAGTCCACAGTTAAAATTCTGACTGTCGTATGTAAATCTGGGAATAGGCTGAATAGTGACTGATTTCTGGACCCAGCTCAGAGACACAGTGATTAGTTGCATACCTGGACCTAGCCAATAGGAGACATGTTGACTCTCACAGTTAGCCTTCAAACAATGGGTGAGGTCCTGGGCTTTCTACTTGTATGAAAGTCACAGAAGATTATAAAACTCATGTATATTGTGTGATCCCTTCCAGTGGTACAGAGAGTGTCATAACAGGTCCCTGTGCAAAGTTAAAATTGTGATTCTCATAGGATCACTCAGCCAACAGTGAGGACTGTCATTCTCACAAATGGACAAAGACTACTGGTGAGGTCCTGAGGATCACATGTGGATGCAGTTCACAGTTGAAACTGGGACTGTCATATGTGGATCTGGCTACAGGTGGAATGGTGACTCATTTCTGTACCCAACTCACAGGCACAGTGAGAACTCTCATACCTGAATCTAACCAATAAGAGAGATATTAGCTCTCATTCCTGGGCTTAGGACAATGGGTAAGATCATGAGTTTATACCAGCACATAGATCCAAGAGTGGATTGTGACTCTCAGGCATACCATATAATGCCCTTGGGTGGGACCAAGAGTGTGGTAACAGGACCCAGTGCACAGGTGAGATAGTGACTCTGATGTGCACGCCCAGTTCACAGTAAGAATTTTCACCCCCTTAAATAGCCACAGTCCACTGTTGAGGTTCTGAATCTCACACTCAAAGGAGTTGAAAGTTGGAATTGTGACTCTCATATAAGGATCAGGCCCACAGATGAGATAGTGAATGTTGGAGCGAGATTCAACACACCGGTGAGGCTGTGACTCTTTTACCAGGACACAATCTAAGAATTGAGGCTCTCATGCACAAATCCAGTCTATCATTGAGATTCTGACTCACATACTTAAGACCCAACACTCAGAAGGTCTTGACTATTATCCCTAGAGCTAGACGTATTTGGGATTGTTTATCTCATCTCTGAATCTTTCTGCAGGTGCGATTGTGGCATATGTTTTTGCCCATACCCTGAGTGATTTTAGTTTCCTGCCTGAGCCCAGCCCACAGATGGGACTGTAACATATACTGAGGCCAAGCAGGTAGGTAATATGACTCTTCTCATCTGCCTGAACCTTTCCCTTAGAAGTAACTGTGACATATTTCTGAATCCAGCACCTAGGTGATATGACTCTCCTCTTGTGCCTAGGCCTTCCCTACAGGAACGATTGTGTCATATCACTGAGCCCAGCACCTAGGTGATGTGCTTCTTCTGTTGTAGTTCTCCCCACATGAGACATTGTGACATATTTCTGGACCAATTATATAAGTTAAATGACTCTTCTCTTCTGCCTGGATCTCACCCTCAGAAGAACTTATGACATGTTGTTGGACCCAGCACCTAGGTAATTTGAGTCTTCTCTGTTGTCTGGCCCCTGTCAATAGAAGGGATTTTAAACTATTGTTTAACCTAGCACATATCACTTCTTTTGCTAAGCCCTGCTAACCATGGGAATTACAACATATTGCTGAAACCCGGATAATGCGACAATCCTCTGTAGCCTGGGCCTTGCCCACAGTGGGCGTTGTTACATATTACTGGGCTCATCTTCTAAGTAATGTGACTGTCCTCTTCTGCTTGGGAACTGCCGACATGAAAGATTGTGACATATCACTAGGCCCAGATCCCAGTTGATGTGACTCTCTTCTTTCTTGATCCCACTCATAGTGCAGATTGACATATTCCTGTCCTAGCATCCAAGCGATGTGACTCTTCTGCCTGGTTCCTACCTACAGGTGGGATTGTGACATACACCTGGGACATGCTCACTGGTGCAATGATGACACTCATACCTCAACCCACAAAACAGGAGAAATATTGATTTTCTCTGCTAGGTTTAGGGCAACAGGTAAAGTCTTCTTCTGTTACTTGTGTGAAGGCCAGAGAAAAGTACAATATTCATGCAAATTGTATAAAGCTTTCAGTTAGTACAGAAAGTGTCATAACAAAGCCCAGCACACAGGTGAAATTTTGACTCTCAAATGCACACCCAGCCAATAGTTAGAAATTTTAGGCCGGGCGCGGTGGCTCAAGCCTGTAATCCCAGCACTTTGGGAGGCCGAGACGGGCAGATCACGAGGTCAGGAGATCGAGACCATCCTGGCTGACACGGTGAAACCCCGTCTCTACTAAAAAAATACAAAAAACTAGCCGGGCGAGGTGGCGGGCGCCTGTAGTCCCAGCTACTCGGGAGGCTGAGGCAGGAGAATGGCGTGAACCCGGGAGGCGGAGTTTGCAGTGAGCTGAGATTCGGCCACTGCACTCCAGCCTGGGCGACAGAGCGAGACTCCGTCTGAAAAAAAAAAAAAAAAAAAAAAAAAGAAATTTTACCCACACACAAGTCTTTAGCACACTGTTAAAGTCCCATATCTCACATGTAAATGCAGTTCACAGTTGGAATTGTGAGTGGAATATGTGGACCTAACCACAGGGAGGATAGTGACTCACTTCTGGACCCATCTGATAGCCGCAATGATGACTCTAATACCTGGATGCAACAAATTAGAGAGAGGTTGACTCTAATACCCATGCTTAGGGCAACGGTACAATCATGGATCATACCAGCACAAGAGTCTCAGAGCAGACTGTGACTCTCAGGAACATTATACAAAGCCTTTGAGTGGTATACAGAGTATCGTAACAGTGCCGATCACACAGGTGGGACTGTGATTCTTGTATGCACACCCACCAAAAAGTAAAAGTTGTCACGCTCCCAGATGGATACTGCTCACCTTTAAGGTTCTGAATCTGACACTAAGAGGCAGTTGAAAGTTAAAATTGTCACTCTCATACATGGATCTCATCCACAGGTAGGTTGATGACTCTTGGGAAAGAATTCAACATGCCCGTGAGCCTGTGACTTTCATACCAGGGCACAGTCCTTGGGTGGGATTGGGACTCTCATGCACAGATCCAATGTATCATTGAAATTATGAGTCCTGTACTTGCACATAACTCACAGGAGATGTTGACTCTCATGCCTAAAGCTGGGACGTGTGCAGAATTGTAAATCTAACCACAGGACCTTCTTGCATGTGTGATTTTTACATACCCATTTGCCTAGCATTTGAGTAATTCCACTCGTCTGTGTAGGCCAAGCCCTTAGATGGTGTTGTGACATGAATTGAGTCAAGAATCTAGGTGATGTAACTCTCCTTCCTGGGTGCTGCCCTCAAAGGAGATTTTGACATATTGCTGGGCCCAGCACATTAGTCGTGTGAATCTTTTCTCCTGCCTGGTTGCTACACACTGGGAGCACTGTGGCCCAACACCAGGTGATATGACTCTCCTCCCATATCTGGCCCCTACCCACCTTAGGGATTGTGACTTATCACTGTGCTCAGCACCCAGGTGAAGTGAATATCCTCTCCTTTTTGGCTTCTGCATACAGGGGGCATGGTGACATATTGCAGTGCCCAACATTACGATAATGCGATTTTACCGCATGAGCAATGTTCATAGAAAGGTATTGTGACATATAACTGGACCCAGTACCTAGATAATGTGACTCTCCTCTCCTGCTTGGGCCCTGCATATAAAGCAAATTATGACATATTGCTGAGTCTAGCACCTAGGTGATGTGACTCTCCTGCTTTAGCCTTGCTCACAGAGGACTTTTTGACATATCTCTGGGTTCATCACCTAGATGATGTGACTGTCTTCTTCTGCCTGTGCATTCCCCACAGGAAAGCCTGGACCATATCACTGGGTTGAGCACCCAGGTAATGTGACTCTTTCTCTGTGCCTTGCCCACGGGGGTCATTGTGACATTTCACTAGGCCCAGCATTTAGGTGATGTGACTGTCTTGCCTGGGTCCTGCCCATGGGGGATCTGTGAAATATGTCTGGTCCAGCGCCCAGGGGATGTGATGCTCTAGCCTGGTCTCTGCTCCCAGGTGGAATTGTGACATATACGTATGCCCAGCTAACAGGGATGAGGAGGACTCTTGTACCTGGACTCAGCTAATTGGAGATATTGCAACTTTCATAGCCAACGTTAGGGCAACCAGTAATGTCCTGAGTTTCCTAATTGTATGAATATCAAAAAGGATTGCATCACTTACTCATACTGCATAAAGCACTCGAGTGTACAGATAGTATTGTAACAGGGCTCAGCACAGAGGTGAGATTGTGACTCTCCTATGCACACCCAGGCAACAGTTATAACTGTCACTCTCTCACATAGACACAGCCTGCTGGTAAGATCCTGAATCTGACTCATGAACACAGTTCACAGTTGGAATTGTGATTATCATATGTGGATACAGCCACCAGTCAAATGTGGACTCATGTATATGATGACTCTACGAACAACAGAAATAAAAAAGGAATCTCTTATATGCACTCATGGGGTACACTTATATGTAGAGAATTTTGCTGCCAACATTATATACAAAAAACTTTCACCTTGATAGGTAAAAGATGAAGGGCTAATGTGGGTGAGAAGTTTTAATGAAACATTTGTTGCCTCATAATATCAGAAACAGAATATTGATCCACTACTTTTAACCTACTTCATAAGTGAAAAATAACTTATTCAGAATGGGTTAAAGAGCATTGCCAGCAGGCCATTACTCTTCTGAATGGGCATCATTTCTTTTTGTTTTTTCAGATGGAGTCTCGCTCTGTCGCCCAGGCTGGGGTGCAATGGCCAGATCTCAGCTCACTGCAAGCTCTGCTTCCCAGGTTTAGGCCATTCTCCTGCCTCAGCCTCCTGAGTAGCTGGGACTACAGGCGCCTGCCACCTCGCCCGGCTAGTTTTTTGGATTTTTTAGTAGAGACGGGTTTCACCGTGTTAGCCAGGATGGTCTCGATCTCCTAACCTCGTGATCCACCCATCTCGGCCTCCCAAAGTGCTGAGATTACAGGCTTGAGCCACTGCGCCCAGCCAGCATCATTTCTTAGATCATTTTTTCCATGGCTAAGTGTAAATGAAGCAATGATCAGAAATTTATCCCCCAAAATAGGGCTCTATAGCAGATTATAATGTAAAGGCTATGGTTACGCAAAAGGGTGTTAGATGTTGTTACTAAAGTTGTGCTAAATAAGATAATTTCTTTTGATTACTTACTGGATAAACAGAGAACTACCTTTGCAGTTGCTAATACTTGTAGTTGCACATGGTAGAATACATTGGGCATTACAGAGATGCAGTTGTAGGGGATTAATGAACAGGCTGCTTGGTTGAAATGAGTAGATCATTATCTAGCTAATTATTTAATCTATTTAATTTTTGTTGGTTGTTCATGGGGGCCTTGGCTAAGAAGCATGGTTTCAACTCTTCTTCTTCTTCTTTTTTTTTTTTTTTGTGATGAAATCTCACTCTGTAGCCTAGGCCAGAGTGCAGTGGTGTAATCTTGGCTCACTGCAACCTCTGCCTCCCCAGTTCAAGCGATTCTCCTTCCTCAGCCAGCTGAGTGGCTGGGATTACAGGCGTGTACCTCTGCACCTGGCTAGTTTTCAGTATTTTCAGTAGAGACTGGGTTTCACCATGTTGACCAGGCTGCTCTTGAACTCCTGACTTCAGTTCATCTGCCCACCTTGGCCTCTCAAAGTGCTAATATTACAGGAATGAGCCACTGCGCCCAGCCGGTTTCAACTCTTGGTATTATCCTCCTGATAATCAAAATAGTAGTCTCCCTACTGCACTGTATTCTCTCAAAAGTTATAAAGGTTCACATGCAGTCATCTCTAGAATGTCAAATGGTCTCTCTTTAACTGGAATGACAGAAACTCAAAGACATATGTGACCATGAAGACGCCATAACCTATGAATAACATTATAAGGGCAAAAACCCTAAATAATGGATATTGAGAGTGGCACTAAGGCCCTGAGTTTTGGTCACACTCTGACCTATGTAAGAACTTTACCAAAAAGGGAGAGTTTTAAAAACAAAGTTGGCCAGAACGCTGGCTCACACCTGTAATCCCAACACTTTGGGAAGCTGAGGAGGGTGGATCACGAGGTCGGGAGATGGAGACCATCCTGGCAAACGGGTGAAACCCCGTCTCTTCTAAAACTACAAAAATTAGCTTGGTGTGGTGGCAAGTGCCTGTAACCCCAGCTACTCTGGTGGCTGAGGCATGAGAATCGCTTGAACCCAGGAGGCGGAAGTTGCAGTGAGCCAAGATCATGCCACTGCACTCCAGCCTGATGACAGAGTGAGGCTCCATCTCAAAACAAAACAAAACAAAACAAAAGTTATTGGAGTCCATCATTCTAAACTGAGCTTGTGTACTAGTTCCAAACAGACCAAATCAAACCAAAATGAGTCTCTTGTGCTAAATGTGACATAATCAAACTGAAAATTTAAGAAAATAGGTAGATCCTAAAACAGGCCAGATTTATATTTTTCTTCTGGCAACAGGAGATTTCAACACAAGATAGCCCCCTCTAACCTTTCAAAAAATAAATAATAGGCCGGGTGTTGTGGCTCATGCCTGTAATCCCAGCACTTTGGGAGGCTGAGGTGGGCAGATCACCTGATGTCAGGAGTTCAAGATCAGTCAGGCCAACATAGTGAAACTCTGTCTTTTCTAAAAATACAAACATTAGCCAGGGGTGGTGGCGGGCGCCTGTAATTATGGTTAATTGGGAGGCTGAGGCAGGAGAATCACTTGAACCCAGGAGATGGAGGTTGCAGTGAGGTGAGATCATGCCATTGCACACCAGCCTGGGTGACAAAGCCAAACTTCAGCTCAAAAAAAATAAAAATAAAAATAATAAAATAACCTGAAGTCCATGTTTCCACTTAAAAAACCTCACAGGATTTGACACTAAATAAGTACTTTTTTTTTTTTTTTTTCCTTTTTGAGACAGAGTCTTGCTCTGTCACTCAGGCTGGAGTATAGTGGCATGATCTTGGCTCACTACAACCTCCACCTTCAGAGTTCAAGCGACTCTTCCACCTCAGCCTACCAACTAACTGGGATTACAGGCACCTGCCATCATGGTGTGTCCAGAATTGGTTCCTTCTGGTGGGTTCTTGATCTCGCCGACTTCAAGAATGAAGCCGCAGACCCTCATGGTGAGTGTTAGAGTTCTTAAAGATGGTGTGTCCAGAGTTTGTTCCTTCTGATGTTCAGATGCGTCTGGAGTTTCTTCCTTCTGGTGGGTTCGTGGTTTTGCTTGACTTCAGGAGTGAAGCTGGAGACCTTTACAGTGAGTTTTACAGCTCTTAAAGGTGGAGTGTCTGGAGTTGTTTGTTCCTCCTGGTGGGTTTGTGGCATCACTGACTTCAGGAGTGAAGCCGCGGACCTTCGCAGTGAGTGTACAGCTCATAAAGGTAGTGAGGACCCAAAAAGTGAGCAGCAGCAAGATTTATTGTGAAGAGCAAAAGAACAAAGCTTCCACAGCGTGGAAGGGGAGGTGAGTGGGTTGCTGCTGCTGGCTTAGGTGGCCAGCTTTTATTCCCTTATTTGGCCCCACCCATGTCCTGTTGATTGGTTCATTTTACAGAGCGCTGAATGGTCCATTTTACAGAGTGCTGATTGGTGCATTTAAAAACCTTTAGCTAAATGCAGAGCGCTGGTTGGTGTGTTTACAATCCTTTAGCTAGACAGAAAAGTTCTCCAAGTCTCCACCTGACCCAGAAGCCCAGTCGGCTTCACCTCTCAACCCCCCTCTAAACAGGACACCCCAACTGCTATTGGGAATTGGGCGATGACTGCTCAAGCTACTTCCTGTTGGATAATGCAAAGAAGGGGCCCTGCAGTTGTAGTGTTCTCCAGAGGGGAACTCTTTAGGCCAGTCAAAGGGCCAGCAGCTCGGTCCAGGGGTCCTCAGTAGAAGTTGTTAGTTGAGCTCATTTGGGGTTCCATTTGTAAGACCATCTGTAGCTTGATGGCCTCAATTCTAGAGGAATCAAATTTGACAAGGTGGTTAAAAATACAGGGCCTGAAGGTGAGTAATAGCAAGATGGCTGCCACGGGACCTAGAAAGTGGAGAAGTCATGTTGCCCAACTCCAGAGGTTGGCATAAGAGTTTGAAAGGCATTGTCTGATTTCAGAAGCCTTTTCCTGTAAATACTGGTCGGGCAGCATCTTGTGCTATCCCTGACTGGTTAGTGTAAAAACAACACTCTTCCCCTACGAAGGTGCAGAGTCCTCCTTTCTCAGCAGTGAGGAGGTCTAGGCCTCGGTGGTTTTGGAGAATCACTGTTGCCAAAGAGTCTATTTGGGATTGTAGTTCCTATCCTTACTGGATAGATTTTGTTATTTCTTGCAAACTGAGAAATCCTTTGAGAGTGTGTGGTAGTAGGATAATACATGTTACACTGTTAACTTTTAGCAAACTTTAGTTGAAAACATTGTAAGTTTGGGATTTTAATTTTTCTTTGCTATTAATAAGACCTCGTTTGGTCCATATTAACTTTGAATTGGTATAGATGGCTCCTTCCTGATTCTGTAAGTACTTTAAGGTTTGGCTGAGGGCAAGCAACTCGCAGGTTAGAGCAGACCAATTATTAGGCAATTTTCCTAACTCTGCTTCTGTAAGAGTTTCCTTTTCACTTACTGAATATCCATTGTGTCTTTTCCCCTTAATCGCCCAAGAGGAATCATCTATCATCTTGTCCTGAAGGGAGTTCCTCCTAAGTCTGGTCAGACCTTCGTATGGTAATTAAGATTTAGATCCCCTGTTAGGAAACTTGCTGGGTTAAGGATTTTTGATAGGAAGGCTATGGGTTGTCAGTGGCCTCGGTGCTTTACACTGACAACAATGTGGTATTGGAGTGTTATAGGGTTACAGAGAAGACCTTCAATTATCAATTATAGGTTTTAAATTTACCCTGGCTTTTAAAGGAATAGGCACACTTTTTTTGTTTTTCACTACTTATATCTCTGTCTTTGACTTCTTCTTTGTCTCTCTCTCTCTCTCTTTCTCTCTGACTCCCTGTTTGTCTCTTCCTCTCTCTGTCTCTCTCTTCAACTCCTTCTTTGTCTCTGACTCTCCCTCTCTCTCTCTCCTTCTCTTTGTCTCTGTTTCTTCCTCTCTCTCTTTCCTTCCATCTTTGACTTTGTCTCTCTCTTTTTCTTTCTGTCTTTTCTCTTTGCTGGTTTTGGCAGGGTAAGACTGACACTTCCTTGGGTTTTTGCATTGTGTTGCAATAACTCCATGGTTTCCTTGTGATATTTAATGGGGGTTCCCCCAGAGGTTAGGAACTCCTTTTCTTTCTATACTGCAGCATGGGCATGTAGGATTAGATAAGCATACTTGCTATCTGTATATACATTTATTCTTCTTCCCTTTCCCAGTTCTAAGGCTCGGGTAAGTGCCACTAGTTCTGCTAACTGGGTGCTAGTCCCTAGGGAAAGAGGCTTACTTTCAAGTACTGTCACTATGGCACCACTGCTGGCTCCGGAGGCCAGCTTTTATTCCCTTATTTGGCCCCGCCCACATCCTGCTGATTGGTCCATTTTACAGAGCACGGATTGGTCCATTTTAGAGAGTGCTGATTGGTGTGTTTACAAACCTTTAGCTAGACACAGAGCGCTGATTGGTGTATTTACAATCCTTTAGCTAGACAGAAAAGTTCTCCAAGTCCCCACCTGACCCAGAAGCCCAGTTGGCTTCACCTTTCAATGGCCTGGCTAATTTTTATATTTTTGTAGAGACAGGGTTTCGCCATGTTGGCCAGGCTGGTATTGAATTCCTGACCTCAGGTGATTTGCCTGTCTCAACCTCCCAAAGTGCTGGGATTACAAGGGTGAGCCACCACGCCCGGCCAATAGGTAAATTTTTGATGGTGATAGAGTGACATCAATATCTAAAGTTTTGATGTAGCTCTCAAAATTGAGAAGATGACCAAAAGGGAGAAATTGTTAAATTAATTATATTCTAATGCTGCCCGTTTTCACCTTTAATGTTTTTCAATAGGTTTCTTTTTCACATACTAAACTGAAATCTACCTTGATTTATAAATAGACTGCACCCATTCTTGTTCCAGCTGAAGTGTTTTGGCAAGTATAAGTATGTCAGCTGTCCAAATCATGTTCAAATAAGGTAAATTCTAAGCTGCAATCAATCTGGCTGTTTCTCTACCTTTCTTCCATTTCCTGTATGTCATTTTGCTTTTTCCACCATGTGGCTATGCTGGAGTATCTCTGAGCCTACTCTGGATCCACAGGCTATCTGATTTGCAAATCATTTTTCGCTCAATTTAACTGCGTTAAATTTAATTTCTCTAAAATTTTTTTATTTTACAAGTTTTCATATTATTTCTATGATGAAAAATAAATGTTTTTGGGCTTTGACTGTCTAAGCTCATCCCTCAGCTTTTCTTTTAAATTATTCTATGTCTGTTCAAAACGCTCCTGCAATTTTTCTTGGGTCTCCCTCCTTTATCCTGGCTGGAGTGTGATGGTGTAACCAATTATCTCGCATTGCAGCCTAATTTGCTTGGCTCAAGCAATCCTCCTGCCTCAGCTACCTGAGTAGCTGGGACCACAGGTATGCAACATCATGCCTGGCTAATTTTTTAAAATTGTTTTCATGGACACAGGATCTTACTATGTTGCCTGCCTGCACCTGAACTCCTGAACTCAAGTGATTCTTTCAACTCAGCCTCCCAAAGTTCTAGGATTATAGGTGTGAGGCACCTTGTGCTTCTGCAATTTCTTGACAGGATTATTCCTAATAATAAACAGTACTATATGGGCACAAATCTAAAGAAAAACAAATCTGGCTTCTATTGTAATAGTATTATTCTCCAGTATTTCATGGGTCTGCAGAAGCCAATAGTTTGACCTATGGAAGAGTATAGATCAACAAACTCAGTTTATCCTGAGTTTCAGCCCAGCCACTTAGTAGCTGTTGGTCTTTGGACAAATTTCTTGATGCAAGTGAGTTGTATAAACCACACATGCAAAAAAGGCAGAATAATATTCATTGCAAAAATTGTAGCAATTTTTCATCCCTCCTATATCCACGCCCATTGCCAGGTGCCTTTACAGATGTTCCCATTGAGATACAGAATCTGTTTTACAAAGCCTAACTCTGGCTGACCTTATTTGCTCAAGGCAGTAGAAACCTGTGAACTGACTGTGCTAGTTTAGGGAAGGGCTCAAACGGTCTTGAACACTTCTTTTTTCTTTTTAAAGTTTGGTAATGGCCGGGCACAGTGGCTCATGCCTGTAACCCTAGCACTTTCGGAAGCTGTGGCAGGTGGATCAGCTAAGGTCAGGAGTTCAAGACCAGCCTGGCCAACATGGTGAAACCCTGTCTCTAATAAAAATACAAAAATTAGCTGGGCGTGGTGGTGGGTGCCTGTAATCCCAGCTACTCGGGAGGCTGAGACAGGAGAATCGCTTGAGCCTGGGAGGGGGAGGTTGCAGTGAACCCACACGGTGCCACTGCACTCCAGCCTGGGCAACAGAGCGAGATTCCGTGTCAAAAAACAAAACAACAAAAAAACACAAAAAAACTTAGGCTGCTTCCTTAAAGCGCCAGAAGTCCGGAAGAACATAAAAGCCGAAGTTTTAAAATAATTGTTATTATGTACTTTTCCTTCGTTAATAGCCATATAGTATATTATTTATAGATGCGTATGACCTTGTACACAAAGTTAAAGGCAAATACCCTCTGGGGTGGGCCTGGCTCAGCTCTGGGAGGAAGCCCTGCCTGAAAAGGCTGCAGCCTAAGCTGTCACTCTTCCTTCATTCAGCCCAAGCTGTCACTCTTTCTTCATTCAAGCCAGCATCTGATCATATCTACTATCACTCAGGGCCTGAGGAGGCGGGGACTTAAACTTCATCCAATCAGGGATGAATGGCTAAGAGCCGTCCAGTCAGGCCCGCAGGTAGAGCGGCCAGGGCGGCTTCCGGGATTTGGCGGGGGCTTTGTCTCTTGCTGTAGCGGGAACTTCCGGTCTCTGTGGACTCGTGACCTGCAAGTATTGGGAGATCCGCAGCTAAGACGTCAGGACCCCCCTGGAAGCCTGGAAATGGTGAGAGTGCCGGTCCGACATCCCGGGAGAGGGGAGGGGCTGGTTAGAACCGTTGGGAAGTGACTAGCGGGACTCAGGCCTCCCAGCAGTCAGCTCCACAATCTGCGCCCAGAGTTTTTGACCAGCTCGGCCTCAGTCCCCTTCAGCCATAAGATGGCGGTTGCACGGACAGCCTGCCACCGGGGCGTCCTGTCTCTTACTTGGGTAGTGACTGTGCCTTGGTCTGGAGCGCTTTCTGGGCAGCTCTGCACCCGCAGGGCGGCGTCTCTCCCATATTGCGCAGGGATCACGGTGGGATCGTGAGGGGAGAAGCCTTTTAAAAATTTGTGGGAGTCGTCGCAAAAATATTGAAGAATTTGATTAATCAAGGAGTTGTTAAAAAATTATAGAGCACCCCTATGGGTTGTAGTTTGTGGTCCATTAGAGCGGCTTGAAGAAAATACTTTTATACGGTGCATGATGAAAAAAAAAACAAACCCAAATTCAGTAGTTAGGTACTGTTCGTAGTGTCCTAATTTCCACCTTAGCCTACAAATTTGCTGGTTATGTAATCAGAGCTTAATTGGCTGTTTATAGTTGGATAAGCCTGAATTTCATTTCCTCTAATTTAGTAATTTATAAAAAAATAAATAAATGCATTTGAGTTAGATTTTTTTTAAAAAGTAGGAATCCAGGGACTAGATTTCCACCTCAGTCTAATTCCATGTCACTTAACTATTTTCACACTCCGCAGAGGGCTGATGATGGCCTACGTATTTTTTCTTTTCTTTCCTTTTTTTCTTTCTTTCTTTTTTTTTTTTTTTTGAGACAAAGTCTCACTCTGTCGCCCAGGCTGGAGTGCCCTGGCCCAATCTCGGCTCACTGCAACCTCTGCCTGCCGACTTCAAGCTATTCTCCCGCCTCAGCCTCCCGAGCAGCTGGGACTACAAGCACACGCCACCATGCCTGGCTAATTTTTGTATTTTTAGTAGAGACGGGACTGTCACCATGCTGGCCAGGCTGGTCTCGAACTCTTGACCTTGTGATTCGCCCGCCTCGGCCTCCCAAAGTGCTGGGATTACCGGTGTGAGCCACTGCGTCTGGCTGTGCCCTGCACTTTTTAGGTTTTTCAAGCAGGGTCTCAATTGTACCCCCCAGCCCTACTTTTCTCCAGCCTAACTCTGGCTTGAAGTAAAATACTAAATTACCAGCACCTTCTGACAATTCCAGACGCCAGTTTTTTCTCCCCAATTCGCATTCTTAACTTTGTGTGTGTGTGTGTGTGTACTTTTTTTTTTTTTTTTTTTTTGAGATGGAGTCTTGCTCTATTGCCCAGGCTGATGTGCTGTGGCTCACTGCAACCTCCGCCTTCGGGTTCAAGCGATTTTCCTGCCTCAGCCTTCCAAGTAGCTGGGATTACAAGCATACACCACCATGCCTTGCGATTTTTGTATTTTTAGTGGAGATGGGGTTTCTACGTGTTGGTCAGTCTGGTCTCAAACTCCCGATCTCAGGTACTCCCCCATCCTAGGTCTCCCAATGTGCTGAGATTACAGGTGTGAGCCACCACGCCCAGCCAGCCTATAATTTACTTTTTGGGAACAATACTTTTTGGGAACAATATTTCAGCAGTGATGCTGTGTTCTTCTGGGTGTATCAGCACATCATAAAAATTTGTCCTACTGCTGTTGATGTTCACTTGGATAAGAGCTCTCTGACAGATTGTTTTACTATATAGTTAATTATTTTTTCTTTGTTTTATTATTTTTCTTTTTTGAGGCAGGGTCTCACTTTGTCACCCAGGTTGGAATGCAGTGGTGCTATCTTGGCACACTGCAACCTCTGCCTCCTAGGTTCAAGCCATTCTCCTGCCTCAGCCTCCCAAGTTGCTGGGACTACAGGCAACCACCACCATACCCAGCTAATTTTTTTTTTTTAATCTCCTCATTATTAAGTATCTTTATGTAGCTGATCTGTGTAAACTATCAAATTTAATCTGGCAGCTGCTCCTCTTTCTTAAGATTTCTTTGCATATATCTGTTCTTGGAAAATGAATACTTTCATCTTCCTTTATAGTCCAGAAAAACTAGGAAAAACACAGGTTCTTCCACATACTGGATGTTTGATAAAATATTATTCTTAGGCCAAAATCATTGGCATTACTGGTGAGCTTGTTAGAAATACAGAAACTCAGACTTTATTCCAGATTATCTGGAAGAAACAATCTCCATTACAAGATCTCCAGTTTATTGTACACATTAAAATTTGAGAGATAGCTTCTAACTCAACATATTTTTTTAGTCTCAAAAATACACAGAATTCATTCTCTATTATGGAAATATAGCACTCAAAAATGTATATGCCTGTGCTCATGTCCTTAATTTTATGCTTTATTATCCAGAAAATTATCATATATAAACTGATGTTGTGGATCTTATTGCACTGTTTTTTCAGAGTTAGAGAATACATCAGAGAATATTTCTGCATTGAAAATTATTTTCAGCTGGGTGTAGTGGCTCATGCCTGTAATCCCAGCACTTTGGGAGGCTGAGGCCGGTGGATCAGCTGAGGTCAGGGGTTTGAGACCAGCCTGGCCAATATGATGAAACCCGGTCTCTACTAAAAATACAAAAATTAACTGGGTGTGGTGGCAAGTGTCTATAATCCCAGCTACTTGGGAGGCTGAGGCAGGAGAATCACTTGAACCCAGGAGGCAGAGGTCGCAGTGAGCCGAAATTGCACCATTGCCTCCAGTGCAAGACTCTGCCTTAAAAAAAAAGAAAAAAGCATTATTTAATTGGATGATTTCAGTCACTCCTGTAAGTCAGAACCTGTTCTCTTCAGTCTCTCTTTTCACCTTGAGTCAAATTAAAAATTCTGCCCTTGGCCTCCTGGTAAATGTGTGTGTGTGTGTGTGTGTGTGTGTATGTTTTTCAGGGACCATTGACATTCATGGATGTGGCCATAGAATTTTCTCTGGAGGAGTGGCAATTCCTGGACACTGCACAGCAGAATTTATATAGGAATGTGATGTTAGAGAACTACAGAAACCTGGTCTTCCTGGGTGAGAATAACTTCAATACACAATTCCTAAGATACTCTAAGTGTTTCTTTTTCTTTTTTTTTTTTTTTTTTTGGTAAAATGTTTTTTGGTAACTGATGCTTTACATAAATGAGTTTCACATCACTGTTTTTGAAGAAAATCTTGGGAATTTATCAGTGTAGAGAAGGATTTCTTCAAGATAAATTTTTTGAAGTTTACCTTGATCTGAACTTTCCACATTCCTGAGCAGACCTGTATTTTTCCTCTATATTAGTGATAATTTCAAAATTTAGTGACATAAAATATTGTTGCCCACACCTTAAAATATAATTGTCACCACCAGCTTTTGATTCAGTGGTACTAGGTAGTGAAATTATTATTATTATTATTATTGTTATTATTTTGAGAAGGAGTGTTGCTGTTGCCCAGGCTGGAGTATAATGGTATGATTTTGGCTCACTGCAACCTCTGCCTTACCAGTTCAAGAGATTCTTCAGCCTCAGCCTCCTGAATAGCTGGGACTACAGGCATGTGCCACCAAGCCCAACTAATTTTTGTATTTTTAGTAGAGATGGAGTTTCACCATTTTGGGCAGGCTGGTCTTGAACTTCTGACCTCAAGTGATCCACTCTCCTCGGCCTCCCAAAGTGCTGGGATTACAGGCATAAGCCACTGTGCCTGGCCCATTTTCTAAATATTTAGAAATTATTCTTATAAATTAGAATTTTGGGGTTAATGTGCTAGAATAGGCTATTATGTTCTCTTTACTGGGGACATTATTTGAAGAATATAAGCAACATTCATGTTATTTATTTATTTATTTATTTATTTATTTATTTTTTTTTTTTTTTGAGACGGAGTCTCGCTCTGTCGGCTGGAGTGCAGTGGCCGGATCTCAGCTCACTGCAAGCTCCGCCTCCCGGGTTTACGCCATTCTCCTGCCTCAGCCTCCCGAGTAGCTGGGACTACAGGCACCTGCCATCTCACCCGGCTAAGTTTTTGTATTTTTAGTAGAGACGGGGTTTCACTGTGTTAGCCAGGATGGTCTCGATCTCCTGACCTCGTGATCCGCCCGTCTCGGCCTCCCAAAGTGCTGGGATTACAGGCTTGAGCCACCGCGCCCGGCCTCATGTTATTTATTTTTAATAAAACAGGTATTGCTGTCTCTAAGCCAGATTTAATCACCTGTCTGGAGCAAGGAAAAGAGCCCTGGAATATGAAGAGACATGAGATGATGGCCAAACCCCCAGGTAGGTGAGAATGAACACAATGGACAACACAGATCAGAGGTCCAAAGATTAAGGAGAAAGCAGTCCTTGCAATAGAATTTGGGAAGCTATGTTACAAAAAAAATAGTTTCAGGAAAGCCTGAGATTTTAAAAAATTTTACTCTCACATAAGGGCGTCTTCTGTCTTATGCTTTTTAATTCTCTAAGGATTCTACTTTCCCTTTTGTGATCTTCCTTGAAGTTTACAGTGACAGCCAAAGTCATCTTCGTGGCATATAAAAGACTGCACAATCTACTTTTTAATATTTTCAGGTGAACCATAAATATCTGCATAATTTTATGAAACTGTATGTTAGGACGGGCAAATGTCTCACGCCTGTAAACCCAGCACTTTGGGAGACCAAGGTAGGTGGATCACCTGAGGTCAGGAGTTCAAGAACAGCCTGGCCAACATGGTGAAACCCCTTCTCTACTAAAAATACAAAAATTTGCTGGGTGTGGTGGCACATACCTGTAATCCCAGCTACTCGGAAGGCTGAGGCAGGAGAATCACTTGAACCAAAGAAGCAGAGGTTGCAGTGAGCCAATATCGTGCTATCACACTCCACCTTGGGTGAGAAGAGCGAAACTCCATCTCAAAAGTAAAAAACAAACAAACAAAAACTATGTTAAACAATGTTTTAAGTTCTCTTGTTTTTTCATGTTGGAAATATGGAGAGTAGTGATTTCTGTTCCATTTGTTTTTTGTTTTTCTGCATAATCCATCCTGTTTTTATTAGTATAATCTTGAAATTCAGTTTGGAATTATTAAGTATGATATCCTCCTGGTTTGTTCTTTTTTGTCAAGATTACTTTGGCTATTTAAAGTTTATTGAAATTTCATGTAAATTTTAGGATTGTATTTTACATTACTATGTAAAAGATACTACAGGACTTTTTTTTTTTTTTGAGATGGAGTTTCACTATTGTTGCCCAGGCTGAAGTACATTGGCCTCATCTCAGCTCACTGCAACCTCTGCCTCTGGGGTTCAAGCAATCCTCCTGCCTCAGCCTCCCGAGTAGCTGGGATTGCAGGCACGTGCCACCATGCCCAGCAAATTTTTGTATTTTTAGTAGAGAAGGGGTTTTACCATGTTGGCCAGGCTAGTCTCAACTCCTGACATCTGCCCCCCTCAGCCTCCTGAAGTGCTGGGATTACAGGTGTGAGCCACTGAGCCCGGTGTTTTGTTTTTTGTTTTTTGTTTTTTTTGAGATGTAATTTTGCTCTTGTCACCCAGGCTGGAGTGCAATGGCATGATCTTGGCTCACTGCAACCTCCACCTCCTGAGTTCAAGTGATTCTCCTGTCTCAGCCTCCTCAGTAGCTGGGATTATAGGCATGTGCCACCACACCCAGCTAATTTTTGTATTTCTATAGATGAGGTTTTTCCATGTTGGTCAGACTGGTCTGGAACTCCTGATCTCAGGTGATCCACCCACCTAGGCCTCCCAAAGTGCTGGAATTACAGGCGTGAGCCACCATGTCTTGCCAATCACATGTGTTTTGCAAATATTTTACCAATTTCCTTTGAAGAGAGAAGTTGTCACTCTTTTGAATTTTTTTTTTTTTTTGATGTGAAGAAATTTTGAAGTGTTGTGTAAATTTTTCTTTTCTTTTTTCTGTTGCTCATGCATTTAATGTCATATCTAAGAAAATGGTGCCAAGACTAATTTTATGTCCTTCCCCTATGTTTTTTCTAAGAGATTTGTTTTTTTTTATGTCTAGTATTTTATTAAAAAATATATATACATATATGTTTTTTACAAGACGTCTTATTCTGTTACCTAGGTTGAAGTGCCGTGGCATCATATTGATGCACTCCAAACTCTGCCTTCCAGGTTCAAGTGATTCTCCTGCCTCAGCCTCCTGAGTAACTGGGATTACAGGTGCCTGCGACCTTGCCCAGCTAATTTTTGTATTTTTAGTAGATACGGGCTTTCAACACATTGGCCAGGCTGGTCTCGAACTCCTGACCTCAGGTGGTCTTCCCACCTTGGCCTCCCAAAGTGTTGAGATTACAGGCGTGAACCATCGCTCCCGGTCCTAAAATACTTTTTGTATATAGTTCAAAGAAGGGATCCAGCTTTATCAGTAGATATCCAGTTTTAAGAATTATTATTTGAAGAGATTATTTTTTCTCTATTGTGTGCTCATGGCAACTTTGTGAAAAATCATTTGGTCATATACAGAAGGGTTTATTTCTGAGCTCTTTATTCTTTTTTTTTTTCTGTTGAACTATCTTTTTGTTAGTATCACATTGTTTTTGTGATTGTAGCTTTTAATATGTTTTGAAATCAGGAAGTATAATACCTATTTTTCAGGGGATGTTTGGCTATAGTTCATAATCAAATTAAAAAATTTTAAACAACATTTTTGTTTAAAAAAAAACAACTATGCTATTAGGATCTTTATAAAGATATTAAATTTGTTCACCCCTGTAGGTTGTATTGACATCTTAACAAAATTAAAATTTTTGACCCTTGAGCAAGAATATGTTGAAGAGTGTGTTTTATTTTTATTTTATTTTTCTAACTTTTTTTTGGAGACAAGGTCTTGCTATGTTGTGCAGGCTAGCTTCAACCTCCTGGGCTCAAGCAATTCTCCTACCTTGGCCTCCAAAATTGTTAATATTATAGGCGTGAGCCACCACGCCTGGCCTGTGTGTTTTATTTTATATATTTTTGGATTTGCCTGTTTTAATTCCTAGTTTCATTCTGGTTTGGTCAGAAAACACACAGTGTATAATTTTGGTCTTCTTAAGTTTATTTGTTGGTGTTGTTTTGAGACAGAACCTCTCTCTGTCACCAAGGCTAAAGTGCAGGGACATGATTCTGACTCACTGCAACCTCAGCCTCCTGAGCTCAACTGATCCTTTCATCTCAGCCTCCTGAATAGCTGGGACTACAGACATGCCTGGCAAATTTTTTAAAATTATTTGTAGAGATGGGGTCTCACTGTGTTACCCAAGCTGGTCTCAACCTTTTGGTCCCAACTGATCCTCCCACCTTGGCCTCCCAAGTTGTTGGGATTGTAGGTGTGAGCCACTGCACCTAGCTGGTATTTTTAAATGTGGTAGCACTTGTTATGTGTCCTAAAAGAAGACATCAGGTGCAGATAAAAATATTGTTTTTTTTGTTTTTTTTTTTTTTTGGAAACAGCCTCACTCTGTCACCCAGGCTGCAGAGCAATGGTGCAATCTTGGCTCATTGCAACCTCCACCTCCCAGGTTCAAGTGATTCTCATGCCTTAGTCTCTTAGACTCTTTATAGGTTCTTTTAAACAGTCTGGCAATCCTTTTGTTTTATTATGTTTTACTGTGACATGAATTCTCTGTTCCTCAAATGAATTTATTTTAATGATCAGAACCTGAAAAGAGTAACTACTGAAAACATTATGCACCTGATAAGAATCATTACTAGAGATTGGTACACTCCACATCCAATTTTGATTAGAGAATGCCAAACAACCAGGTGCAGTTCCTATGCACAGTGGTGGAAATTTATATTTAATGGACACGTTAAAAGGTGTTCCTTCATCTGGTTGAGCTGGAAATCTGTCATCATTAGGGACCAGTATGAATGCACTGCCATTAGTATAAATCTTCACTGAGGAGTCCATCCATGAAACAGATCAAATAAGAGGGGGAAATGGTACATATGCCCAGTAGGTGTAATTTCCGAGTTGCTGCAGCCTCGGATATGCTTACCACTGCAGTAACTACCAGAATGGCAGCCAAGATAATATTACTCATAGGTTTTGGAATCCCTTTGTCCTTCAGGTGTCTCTCAACCACTTTGGACATTACTTTTATCTGACCCCACGTCAATGGGGTGGAATTTTTAGTATTGGGGAGTTATAGGGCGAGGCTGTGATGTGAAGTTGGGATTATAAATTTTATTAGTCAGGTGATGAGCCTTGCGCTTCGATTTCTGATGGCTCTTCACCTTTTGTTTCTGATGGTTCTTCAGGGCTGGAGCCATGGTACAATTTCAGTGGATGGGAGGGAACCCAAACAGGTGGTTGTTCCTTTCCTGGGGAGACACAAGCGAAACCCCTACCCCATGTTATTACAGTGCCTAATTCCCATTTATTAGTTTTTGTGTCCTTCCACCATACTCACTTGCCTTTTTGTGGATCAAATTTATTACTACTAAAGTGTTGTTCTGCTGCTGTAAAAGGTTGGTTCTTAGCCAAGTTTAAAAAATTTAATGTGAATAGAGCTAAATTTATCTGAGCATGGGGAGTACTGGCATCCCCTTTCTTTTTGTTATCTTGTTTGCGAAGCTGGTCTTTGAGAGATTTATTAGCTCGTTCCACTAGTGCCTGTCCTTGAGAATTATAGGGAATTCCAGTAATGTGAGTAATGCCCCATGCTTGAGTGAACTTTTTAAAGGCAATGCTGGTACAGCCGGGACCATTATCAGTTTTAAGCTTAGTGGGGCAGCCCATAACTGAGAAACAGGAAAGAATGTGTCATTTAACATGAGCAGTACTTTCTCCTGTTTGGCACGTGGCCCAGATGAAATGGGAAAAGGTGTCAACTGTTACATGTATGAAAGAAAGTCTCCCAAAAGCTGGCAAGTGGGTTACGTCCATGTGCCATAGTGCGTTGGGGGAAAGGCCTCGAGGAGTAACTCCCGAAGGAAGTGGCTGTAAAATTAACGCTTGGCAAGAGCAACAGTGCCATACTATGGTTTTTGCCTGTTCACGTGAGGGGGAACTTGCTTCTGAGTCCTGCAGCATTGGCATGAGTTAGGCCTTGAAAATTTTGCATGTCCGTGAAAATGGATGTGACTAAAGCATCAGCTCTGGCATTTACAGCTGAAAGAGGTCCTGGAAGAGATGTATAGTCTCGAATATGAGTAATGTTAAAGGGGGCAGAGCACGCTCTGATTATTGTCTGAAATCTTTAAAAAAGTAAAAGTAAACTTTCATCAGGCAAAAACTTAACGCCATTTCTATGTTGCGTGCAACATGCATGATGTATGCAGAATTGGAAACAATGTTGACAGGCCCAGGAAAATCCTCAAGGACAGCCATAACAATGATAAGTTTAGCTTGCTGTACAGAAATAGGTCCTGTGTTAAGAACGTGTTCCATGTTCCTGTGGCCCTGTGTACGCAGCACGGCCATTAGAGAAAGCATCAGTAAAAACAGTAACGACTCCAGTTAATATATTAGGTAAAATCCAGGAAGTGAGTTTCAGGAACTGGAACAATTTTACATTACTGTAATGATTATCAGTTATATCAGGGAAACTGGCCAAATTTACTTGCCAAGTAACACAATTTGTAAAAGCTTGTTGGACTTCTTGACGGTTTAAGGGAACAATAATTTTTTGAGATTCCTGTCCCAAGTCATAACAGACAGGAGCAGGCTTGTCCAATAAGGGTAGAAATTTGGTCAAGGTAAATAGTAAGTGTCCTTAGAGAGCTATGGGGAAGAAAACACCATTCAATTAAATCGTGTTCCTGAATGATAAATCCTGTTGGAGAGTGTTCAGTGGGAAAAATTAAAATAGTAAAAGGTAATTTCGGATTGAATCTGGCGACCTGAGATGTTGAACTGTTTGTTCAATGAACTGTAACTCAGACTCAGCCTCAGGTATGAGAAACCTTTTACCGTGTAAATCTGGATATCCACGTAATGTGGCAAAAAGGTTAAACATAGCATATGTAGGGATGTCCAAAGAAGAGCGAATCCAATTAATATCCCCAAGTAATTTTTGAAAGTCATTTAAGGTTTTTAAGGAGTCTCTCTGAAGCTAAACTTTTTGTGGTTTAATCACCTTGTCTTCCAACTGCATGCCCAAATATTGAAAAGGAGAAGAAGTTTGAATTTTTTTCTGGTGCGATAGTCAAATCTGCTTCTGAAATGACCTGCTGAATGACAGAAAAGCAGGAAATCAAAACAACACACAGAGGCCGTGCAGAGGATATCGTCTATGTAGTGAATGATGTAACATTGGGGAAACTGATCCCTGACAGGTTGAAGCATGCACCCCACAAAATACTGACAAATAGTGAGACCATTAAGCATGCCCCGTCATAGGACTTTCCAATGGTAGCGTGCAGCTGGAGCAACATTGTTGAGGGAAGGGACAATAAAAGCAGATTTTTCAAAGTCCTGAGAGGCCAGTGGAATGTTAAAAAAGCAATCTTTAAGATCTATGATAATTAGAGGCCAGTACTCAGGGAGCATAGAGGGGGAGGTTAAGCCAGGTTGTAAAGTCCCCATAGGTTGAAGTACAGCATTAACTGCCCTGAGATCAGTGAGCATTCTCCATTTAACAGACTTCTTTTGGATAACAAAGATAGGTGAATTCCGTGGAAAGAAAGATTCCTCAGTGTGACCCAATTCTAACTGTTCTATGACTAAATTATGGAGAACCTCCAGCCTAGTTTTTGGGAGCAGCCACTGATCCACCCAAACCGGTTTCTGAGTTTTCCAAGTTAAAGGGATGGGATCTGGAGACTTGACAGTGACCACTTCTAAAAAGAATAACCAAGCCCTTTTGAGTCGAATTTATAGGAAGGTTGAATAGCCTCAGTAATACCTTGAGCCAATTTTCCCAGACCAGTGCCTTGAACAAATCCCATTTTTGTCATAATGTTTTACTTTGCTCACTGTAGGTAGCATGCATAAATGAAATTTGTGCACCCCATTGTAAAAGATCTCTTCTCCAGAGATTAACTGGAATAGGTGTAATTAGAGGGCAAATGGTACCAGTCTGTCCCTCCGGGCCAGCAAAATGTAAAATAGTGGAACTTTCATAAACTTCAGTGGCCTGACCAACTCCCACCAATCCGGTGGATGCACATTCTTCAGTGACAAGGCCATTGATGTAAAGCAATAATAGAGACATCAGCACCCGTGTCAATCATGCCCACGAATCTCTTTCCTTGTATATGTACAGAACAAACAGGTCAGGTGTCAGAAATTTTGTTAGCCCAGTATGCCACTTTACCCTAATGATCCGTACTCCCCAAACCTCCAGTTCTTTTATGAGAACTGGATCCGAGTGGAATGTATGGCAGAAGAAGTTGAGCAATTTGATCTCCTGCCAAACCTTGCCAAGGAACTGCAGAACTAATGATAGTGTATTTACCCAGAGTAATCAGAGTCAATTACACCAGTATGTACCTGAACACCTTTTAAATTTAAGCTTGAGTGACCAAGCAATAAACCAATAGAGCCAGGTGGCAAGGGCCCAAAAACACCCGTGGGAACAGCGATTGGTGACTCCCCAGGCAAAAGGAAAATGTCCCTAATATAGCAGAGATCTACTGCAGCAGATCCCATAGTGGCGGGGGACAAGCATTGAACCAAGATCCTTGTTGGGGTTGTGACATCTGTGCTTGTGGGACAAATGGTTGTAGTGGAAACTGTGGTTGGATTGATTGGTTGGGCTGGGAATGCACCCATCTGGCTGGAAGGCCAAGGCTGGGAGTTGGGGAATGCCCCGTTGTTTGGAAAGGCCTGGGGCTGACCCCTCTTCCCGTTTCCCTGGTTTTGAAGTGGCTGTAAAGGGTTGCCATCAATGTCGAATTTCGAGTGGCAGTGAGCTGCCCAGTGATTGCCTTTATGGCATCTTGGGCATGGTGTGAATGGTGGGACTTGCTGTTGTATGGCCTTTTGTTGTACAGGGTGGTGGTCTGAATGCCGAGGACATTTTTTTCTGGTATGTCCAGATTGGCCACAGTGAAAACAATTACCAGGAAATTGTCCAGGCATTCTAATGCTGGCCATAGCCTGAACCATGGCCATAGCAGTATGTCAAGTTCCGCCAACACACTCACATGCTTTAATATTAGATGTGATTAAATCACTTCCTGGTGGGATTTTACCTTTTACAGAACGAACAGCAGCCTGACAGTCTGAATTTGCTTGTTAATAAGCCATGAGTTCCACAACCAAACATTGGCCATTTCCATCAGGAATAGCCTTTTCTACTGCATCCTGAAGACAGGCAATGAAGTTAGGGTATGGTTCATTTTGCATTTATCTAACGGTTGTAAAGGATGGACATCTGTTGCCATCATCCTGAATCTTATCCCAAGTATCCAGGCAGCATTTTCAGAGTTGCTCAATGACTTCATCATTCAATACAGTTTGGTTTCTAATTGCAGCCCACTACCCCATTCCCAGTAACTGGTCAGCTGTGCATTAACGGGAGGATTAGAGCCCTGATTAAGGCGGACTCGATCCTGGACAGCATCAACCCACCATGTCCTAAATTGTAAATATTGAGATTTAGATAAGACAGATTTTGCTAGAATTTCCCAGTCATAAGGCACCAAACGTTTATCTTCCTCTAAGGATTTTAAGGTGGAATGGACGAACGGGGAATTAGTACCATATTGTTTAACCGACTCTGAAATCTTTAAGGAATTTGAAAGAAAAACTTTCCCAAGTAGCAGGTCATAAGTGGACCCCACCAGGGTGTCAAGGATCAGGTTGCACCACAGCCCGAACAGCAGGTATGGCAGGAACTGGCTGTGCTGCAACAGCAGGCCCTTGTTGCACCAGCTGAGGAGCCTGATCATTGAGCTGTGGGTGTGGAGGAGCAGCGGGATCAGCCGCCTGCTGACCTTGGTCAGCGGGCTGTGACTGATCCTGCACAGCTGGAGCACGGGCGGCTGGAACAGGAGTGGCTGGAACAGCGGCGGCAGGTATAGGAGATTGTAGAATAACAGGAAACTGCCATGCCTTGGGATCCCCATCTTCCCTTGCCTGAGAAATGACCCTCATAAGAGGGGTGTCATTCTCAGGAATGTATGTAACCTGTTGCCTATGGGTAGCAACAGCAGTTGTGACTGGACCAGAAGCAGAAAAGAAATTGGAGTTTTGAATAGAGAAGAAGTTGAGAGCCTTTAAGCCAAGCTGATGCACGGTTGCCTGCTTTGCAGGTCTTTCAGGGGCCTGAACTTCAGGCTGTTGCGTGGACTGCAGGACCTGAATTCCAGACTGGTGAACGGACTGCAGGTCAGGCTTCTGTGGAGCCTGATGCATAGGAGGAAAGGCAGATATAGTGTTGAGGGCCTCATTACCAGGCCGAACAGGGATAGAGTTGAGAGCCTTATAACCAGGCAAAACAGATGGATGGTTGAGAGCCCTACAGCAGGACTGAGACAGTACAGGAGGTTCCAGCTGCATTGGCTGCTGATAGTACATTTCAGAGGGATTTTTTGGATCTAAGGTAAGGAGATCTTTCATAAGGTCCTCATAAAGCAATATTGGGGGCGTGGTAGGCTGTAGTGTATTTGGTGGTGCCAAAGGAATATCAGAGTGGAGGTTCGTTTCTAAAATGACAGCCTCAAGTTGTGCGGGTATCCTCTGGAAAGAGAGTACTGAGGATTTCCTCAACCTCTTTGGAGGAGAGGAAAGGTAGAGTACCCTCCATTTCTTCCTCCTGTGGCTGCAATGATTCTAAGATGGAGTGAACCGAGGACCAAACTGTCCAAATGGCCGGCAGGATAACATGTCCCCTTCTATGAGCGATTTTAAACTGTCAGCCCACCTCTTCCCAATCTTTAAGTTCTAGAGTTCCCTCAGTTGGAAACCAAGGGCAAATGAGATCGACGACCTCAAGGAGTTCAATTAGCTTGTCAGAGGAAACTGAAATTCCTCCTTCTTTAAGAAGGGTTTTTATGAAGTTTAAATAGGCCGAGTACGTAGTACTGGCTTGTCCCATGGTGTCCCCGAGATACTCTGAGTGCACCAAGCTTAATGACCGCAATCCTCAGCAATCTGTCATTGAAAGCCCTCCGCTGGGTCCCACACTTAAAGCGCAACTTCACACAGTGAATCCACGTTGGAGCACCAGATGTTACAGGGCTTTGCGGGTGTTCTCCCCGTGTGCAGAGATGATAGATTGTAAGAAATAAAGACACAAGGCAAAGAGATAAAGAGAAAACAGCTGGGCCTGGGGGACCACTACCATCAGGCTGGGCACGCTGATATTTGTTGCATACAAGGCAAGGGGGCAGGGTAAGGCGGGTGAGCCGTCCAGGTGATTGATAAGGTCAAGCAAGTCACATGATCATGGGACAGGGGGCCCTTCCCTTTTAGGTCACCAAAGTAGAGAGGGAAGGCAGCATACGTCAGTGTTTTCTTTTATGCAGTTATAAGAAAGATCAAAGACTTTAAGACTTTCACTATTTCTTCTACTGCTGTCTACTAAGAACTTCAAAGAGGAACCAGGAGTATGGGAGGAACATGGAAGTGGACAAGGAGCATGACCATTGAAGCACAGCACCATAGAGAGGGGTTTATGCCTCCGGATGACTGCGGGCAGACCTGGATAATATCCAGCCTCCCACAAGAAGCTGGTGGAGCAGAGTGTTCCCTGACTCCTCCAAGGAAAGGAGATTCCCTTTCACCATCTGCTAAGTAAGGGTTCCCAGGCACTGGCATTACCGCTTGACGAAGGGGCCCTCAAGCAGCCCTTATGCGGGCATGACAGAGGGTTCACCTCTTGCCTTCTAGGTCACTTCTCTCAATGTCCCTTCAGCACCTGACCCTATACCCACCGGTTATTCCTTAGTTATATTAGTAATACGACAAAGAGTAGTATTAAAAGCTAATGATTAATAATGTTTATACTAATGATTAATAATGTCCATGATCATCTCTATATCTAATTTGTATTATAACTATTCTTCTAATTATTTTCTTAATTATACTGCAACAGTTTGTGCATTCAGTCTCTTGCCTCGACACCTGGGTAATCCTTCACCTACACTTCTTTTAGAAATAAATGTTTTATAGTGCCTTCAAGTTTTCTCTTTTATTACTAATATTTTATCTTGTTTTATTTTTATTACAGAAAGGGGGATATTAAAATATCCTACTGTAGTTATATTGTTCTCTATGTGTTTATTTCTGTCAATATTTGCTTTATATATTTGAAAGCCAAATGTGAGATACACACACAGGCGCGCGCACACACACACACAAATTTGTTATGTTTCCAGTAAATGAATCTATTCTTGTTTAAAATCCTTCTTTGTCTCCTTGTAGATTTGACTTAGAATACATTTTTTAAAATATGACAGTTTTTGACTTATAGCTCATGTAATAATATTATTTTGATCTCTTCTGCTCTCATTTGGTTAATATCTGCATAGAATGTTTATGTCCGTCTTGCCACTTTCAGTCTTTTTTTGTCATTAGATCTCAGCTGGCACTTGCATGAAAACAAGTTGGATTTTGGTTTTTAAAATTTTTTAGTAAATCCTTTTATTGCAAATATGTCCCTTGATTGGAAAGTTAATTGTATATATATGTATTTAAATATTTTTTCTGAAACAGAAAATCCTAATAATTTTTTGTTATATTTGATTCTTGTATTTTTGCCCCTCATTTTCTCTCTTTCTTTCCTCTTTTGTGTCCGTTTCATTTTTGTGTTAATGTGCTTTTATTTATTCTGTTTTGTGTATCTAAACATATATTCTTTGTGTTACCTTGGGGTTACACAAAACTTCTAAAAGATATAAGGATATATTTTAATCTAGTAAAAAATGAACTTTAGTTGAATACAAAAATTCTTCCTCAATTTTTTATTTCTATATTCCCTAGAATTTTTAAAAATTTTGTAGAATAATTTACAATGTTTTTGCACGATTACAATAATGGTAAGACGTTCATTTTTGTGAATGTGCAGAAAATAATATATTTGTATATGATTATGTGTTATTTTCCTTTTTTTTCTTTTTTTTTTTTTTGAGACGGAGTCTCGCTCTGCCGCCCAGGCTGGAGTGCAGTGGCGCGATCTCAGCTCGCTGCAAGCTCCGCCTCCAGGGTTTACGCCATTCTCCTGCCTCAGCCTCCCGAGTAGCTGGGACTACAGGCGCCCACCACCTCGCCCGGCTAGTTTTTTGTATTTTTTAGTAGAGATGGGGTTTCACCGTGAGAGCCAGGATGGTCTCGATCTCCTGACTTCGTGATCCGCCCGTCTCGGCCTCCCAAAGTGCTGGGATTACAGGCTTGAGCCACCGTGCCCGGCGTTATGTTCTTTTTCTTTTTTTTCTTTTCTTTTCTTTTTTTTTTGAGATAGACTCTCGTTCTGTCACCTAGGATGGAGTACAGTGGTACAGTCTTGGCTCACTGCAACCTCTGCCTCCCTGGTTCAAGTGATTCTTCTTCCTCATCCTCCTGAGTAGCTGGGATTATAGGTGTACACCACTGCACCTGGCTAATTTTTGTATTTTTAGTGGAGACGGGGTTTTGCCATGTTGGCCAGGCTGGTCTTGAACTTCTGACCTCAGGTAATCCGTCTCGGCCTCCCAAAGTGCTGGGATTACAGGTGTGAGTTATCACACCTGGCCTGTGTTATTTTCTTGATTCATGTTGTTTTCAGTGGAAGAAACTGCTTTCGATGTCGTTTATACGTAGGGCACACGCAGTGCCAATATACTTTTTCAGAATTTGATTACTTTGGAAGGTTGTTTCTCTTATTTTTGTCAGGAATGATTTACTGATGGTATTATTCTCAGTTGATAGCTAGTTTTTCAGGACTTTGACTATGTCACATAGTTTTCTGACCTGCAAAATTTTTTTTGACAATTCACCAGTTGTCTGAAAGACTATGCTTGTAAGTGATACAGGACATTTTTCTTGCAGTCTTCAAGATTCTCTTGTCTGTGACTTTTAAAAATTTGCTTATATATGTGTTTGCTATAAATATCTTTGTGTGTATCCTAGTTTGTTTGTTGAGCTTCTTCATTTTTAGTTTTTTTCTTACTTTTAGAATTTTTTAGTTGTAACTTCTTTTCCTTTCTTTCTTTCTTTCTTCTTCCTTTCCTTTCCTTTCCTTTCCTTTCCTTTCCCTTTCTTTCCCTCCCTTTCCCTTCCTTCCCCTCCCTTCCCCTCCCCTCCCCTCCCCTCCCTTCTCCTTTCCTTTCCTTTCCTTTCCTTTCTTTTTTTGAGATGGAGTCTCGCTCTGTAGCCCAGGCTGGAGTGCAGTGGCACGATCTTGTCTCACTGCAACTTCCACCTCCTGGTTTCAAGCAGTTCTCTGCCTCAGCCTCCCGAGTAGCTGGGATTACAGGTGCCTGCCACCATGCCTGGCTAATTTTTTTATTTTTAGTAGAGACGGGTTTTCACCATCTTGGCCAGGCTGGTGTTGATCAAGGCCAGGCTGACCTTGTGATCCACTCGCCTTGGTCTCCCAAAGTGCTGAGATTATAGGCATGAGCCACCACACCCAGCCTTTAGCTATAATTTCTTTTTGTATTTTTTACCTCCACAATTTGTTTTTTTTTTTTTTTGATATTTTAATACTTTTGTTAACTTCATTTTTCTGTTTTTCTATGGTTGTCTGTGTTTTTATTTCACTCATTGAGTATTCCATTTATTTTCAATTTTTAAAATTAATATATACATCTTTTTTATAATTTCTTTCTGAAAATTTTATAATATTCTTGATGGGACTGTAGTGACCTATTTTGTATACATTGTAATCTTCGAGATTTGGACACTAATAAAAGCTACCTGTCACAATATTTATAGTGTAGCTTTGTTCTGGCATAGTCTGAAAACAGTTGTCTTGGTTAGTGATTCTGGGAGTCTGTCAAACAGGTTCTTACGACGTGTCTTCCCTGAATTTAGTGTTTACTTTCTAGTTAAAGGAGTTTATTCATGTTTCTTCTCTATAGTCATTACTTGCTACACCTGTTCTCTGTCTGCGGCACTGCAGTCTCTCTACTGCTGTAATATTTACCTTTAGTCTCAGTAGACTCAAAGTGTCATTCCAAAGTATATGACCAGTTCTTTTAGCACTTTATGTCATTGAAGACAGAAAAAAATGTCTGGAAAAGCCCCTAGAAGACAGAAATAAAGATGTATGTGCCAGTATTTTACTTGACTTTTAAACAAGAATTCAGGAGCTTACAATTTACTTGTAAAGGCTCTTTGCTATATTGCGGACCTGGAAGAGCTGTTTGGGGTAGATACAACAAACTTTTCTCTTTATCATATGAGGCTCTTTGCATTGTGCTTACCTGGGGCACTGCACATACTTAACTCATTTGTAAATTTTCCACAAATGTATTTTGGTCTGTATGTTTTTGTTACATTTATATGTCTATGAAGTAATTATGGCTTGTGGCATTTTGCCATGCCATCTTGCTTATGTAGTTTGTATAATTTTATAGCTTAGAGTTGTTAAGGACATCCATCTGAGTCCAGTAAGTGAAGCAATTTGTTGTTTTTTTTTCTCAGTTGTGTGTTCTCATTTTGCCCAAGACCTATGGCCAGAGCAGGGCATAAAAGATTCTTTCCAAAAAGTAATACTGAAAAGATATGGAAAATATGGACATGACAATTTACAATTTAGGAAAGGCTGTGAAAGTGTGGATGAGTGTAAGATGCGCCAACGAGGTTATGATGAACTTAACCAATGTTTGACAACAACCCCGAGCAAAATATTTCAGCAAAATATTATCAAAATAATTGATAATTATGTGAAAGTCTTTCATAAATTTTCAAGTTCAAATAGCCATAAGATAAGACATACTGGAAATAATTCTTTCAAATGTAAAGAATGTGGCAACTTATTTAGCATGCTTTCACACCTAACTCAACATGAAAGACATCATACTAGTGTGAATTGTTACAAATGTGAAGAATGTGGCAAAGCCTGCAACTGGTCCTCAGCCCTTATTCGACATAAGAGAATTCATACTGGAGAGAAACCCTACAAATGTAAACAATGTGGCAACGCCTTTACCGGGTCCTCATACTTTGCTACACATAAGAGACTTCATACTGGAGAGAAACCCTACAAATGTGAAGAATGTGGCAAAGCCTTCAGCCAGTCCTCACACGTTACTAGACATAAGGTAATTCACACTGGAGAGAAACCCTACAAATGTGAAGAATGTGGCAAAGCTTTCTACCGGTCCTCAAACCTTACGGAACATAAGAGAATTCATACTGGAGAGAAACCCTACAAATGTGAAGAATGTGGCAAAGCCTATGGTAACTTCTCAACCCTTACTAAACATAAGGTAATTCATACTGGAGAGAAACCCTACAAATGTGAAGAATGTGGAAAAGCCTTCAGCTGTCCCTCAAGCCTTATTAAACATAAGAGAAGTCATGCTGGAGAGAAACCCTACAAATGTGAAGAATGTGGCAAAGCCTTCATCTGGTCCTCAAGACTTAGTGAACATAAGAGAATTCATACTGGAGAGAAACCCTACAAATGTGAAGAATGTGGCAAAGCCTTTAACCAATCCTCAGCTCTTAATACACATAAGATAATTCATACTGGAGAAAGACCTTAAAATGTAAACCATGTGGCAAAGATTTAGCCAATCCTCAACCCTTCCTAACATATGATAATTCATACTAAAAGGAAACCCTACAAATATGAAGAATGTGGCAAAGCTTTTAACTAGTATTCAACCCTTAGTAAACATAAGATAATTCATACTAGAGAAAAACCCTACAAATGTGAAGAATGTGGCAAAGACTTTAACAAGTCCTTAATTTTTAACAGACATAATCTAATTCATACTAAAGAGGTACCATAAAGCTTAAAGATGTGACAATGCTTTTTACCAAATTTCGAACTTTTCTTAACATAAATAATGCTGGTGAGAACTCTTAGAAATATGTTGTCTCACTTGATTGTAGGTAAGATACTTTATACTGGAGGCAACTCCTACAAGTGTGAAGAATGTGTCAAAACTTTTGACACCTTCTTAATGCTCACACCTAAAGTGTGATAAGCAAACTCTCTGGTTTGCTAAATGCTTACACTTTTGCTCACACCTTAATGTACAAGAAATAATTTATATTTGAGACAAATTATACAAATACACAGAATGTGACAAAGCTATTAATATCTGCTCACATCTTAACATCAGAGAGTTAATACAAGCATTAAAGGTGCAATTACTGTCAAAAGATCTTTCAGGAAATATAAACCTTTAAAGTATTAAATTAATTTCTGTAAATTCTTATGGCTTACAGCTCAGAATCTCTTCATGAAAATCCTGTTTTTACTTTTCTGGTACTCAGATGCATGATTTTCTTGATTCTTATTTCTTTTTGTTTTATAGTTTATAAAATATTTGTTATGTTAGCTGGTCAGTTATTATAGGAATTATTTTTATGAAATTTAGTAGTACACACAAAATAATTTTCAAATGTAATTCCATTAGTGTATTAAGTTTTATTTAGTTAGAACATTCCATTTTGTTCTTTTAAGGGCAGAAAGTTATATAACCCTACTTTTTTTTTTTTTTGGAGGTGGAGTTTCGCTACTATCACCCAGGCTAGAGTGCAATGGCACAATCTCAGCTCACTGCAACCTCCACCTCCTGAGTTTGAGTGATTCTCCTGCTTCAGCCTCCTAAGTACATGGGATTACAGGCATCTGCTACCACACCCAGCTAATTTTTGTAATTTTAGTAGAGATAAGGTTTCACCGTGTTGGCCAGGCTGGTCTCAAACTCCTGACCTCAAGTGATCCACGTACCTTGGCCTCCCAAAGTTCTGGGATTACAGATGTGAGTCACCGCATCCAGCGAAGCCTACTTTTATTTAATTACTGTGTTTTTTAAAAAATTTTCACAATTGACATAAGTGAATTTATTTATCGAGTCAATTTGTTCAGGTAAATGCTAGGGAAGTTTCATAAGCATGAGGATGTTTTTATATATGAATGTATCAACCATGACAGTGCTTGCTGTGTAACAGATGCTTCATAATAAGGCAGAAATATTTGTGCTGAAATTAGTTCGTAACTTTGAGTCAGATATAGAAAATATCAGCTGAGTGTGGTGGCTCACACCTGTAATCCCAATACTTTGGGAGGCTGAAGTGGGTAGATCACCTGAGGTCAGGAGTTCAAGACCAGCCTGGCCAACATGGTGAAACCCTGGCTCTACAATAATACAAAAATTAGCCAGGCATGATGTCAGTTGCCTGTAATCCCAGCTACTTGAGAGGCTGAGACACAAGAATTGCTTGAATGCAGGAGGCAGAGATTGCAGTGAGCTGAGATAGCACCATTGCACTGTAGCCTGGGTGACAGAGGGAGACTCTGTCAAAAAAAAAAAAAAATCAATGATGAAAATATAACACTGATTTTTGATATGGAGAGGACACTTTTTTCCAGACTATAAAGCTGAATCATGCTGAATTTAAAAATAAATTCTGCTGCTTTAATTATCTTCTCCCCACCCCCCCCACTTTTTATGTTTGTTCTAACTATGTATGTATCACAGCCCTTTTTCTTCTTCTTCTGTTATGGCTGCAGGTTCTCACTGTTGTCTATATACCATGTCATGTCATGTCACGTGGTACATTGTAGGTTCTGATGAGAAAGTTGGTATTCTTTAATGCACTGAAAAATTGGTTTTAACCAGAGAGTTTGCTTATCAATATAACTTTCAGATCAGTTAATTAAAATAAAAGATTTATAGTTTCCAGAAGTGAGAAGAATATATCAGTTAGCATGGTTTTATTTGTTTATAAAAGAAAAACCAACCAGGCTTGTTGGCTCAAGCGTGTAATCCTGGCAATTTGGGAGGCCGAGGCAGGTGGATCATGACATCAGGAGATCAAGACCATCCTGGCCAACATGGTAAAACCTTGTCTCTACTGAAATACAAAAAAATTAGCCCTGTGTGGTATTGCATGCCTATAGTCCCAGCTACTTGGGAGGCTGAGGCAGGGGAATCATTTGAACCCAGGAGGCAGAGATTGCAGTGACCCCAGATTGTGCCACTGTACTCTAGCCTGGTGACAGAGCAAGACTCTGTCTAATAAATAAATAAATAATCGTGTTAGATTCTCACGTAAACTGTGGAAAATATAGTGTACTAAAATGTGTATCTTAGAAATTTAATTTTTAAGAGAGTTGATTGTAAGTGAACAATTTCAAATTTACTTTTTTATAATATAGGACAACTACATATGTTTCTATGCAGAATTTTTAGTTTTTAAGTGTGAATGTTAAAGTTGGCAAAATAATAAAATGACATCTGTGGACTTGATATTTGAAGTAATATATTTTTTTTCATGTTGATATTACAATTTGGAGGAATTTCTCATTTTTTCTAGTCTACAGTTTTTATTCTTAGTCACCCAACTGTAGTCAACTCCTTGGTCATTTTCTCTGGAAAACTTTTGGAGAACATGGCTGCTTTTGGGTTAAAATATTTCCTGTTCGCATAAAAGCTAGTTTACTGTGTTCACAGAGTGGCCATTCATGGGACCATAAGCAACAACTTCACCTTTTAGTGTTTTTCATACTATTACCATCAACAACAGAAACTCCAGGTGCCCCATGCTCGAATTAAAAGCCCTAACTTACATTGGCTCTTCCCATACACTCTGCTGGATCAGAAAATGCTGTTAAATATCAGAGTTCTTCAGCTGGGCATGGTGGCTGATGCCTGTAATCCCAGCACTTTAGAAGGCTAAGGTGGGTAGATCACCTGAGGTTAGGAGTTCGAGACCAGCCTGGCCACCATGGTGAAGCCCTGACTCTACCAAAGATACCAAAATTAGCCGGGCGTGGTGGCAGGCGCCTGTAGTCCCAGCTACTCAGGAGGTTGTAGCAGGAGAATTGCTTGAATCCAGGAGGTGGAGGTTGTAGTGAGCCAAGATTTTGCCATTGCACTCTAGCCTGGGTGACAAGGGCAAAACTCCATCTAAAAATAAATAAATAATAAATAAATATGAGAGTTCCTATGTTCATGGCTGACAAATGACAAAAACAGCACAAAAACTATATTTTTGATACTATTGAGCTGTTAATGACAAAAACACAGTATCTGAAACATTAATATGTAATATATAATTATATATAATATGTATATTTATAATATATATAATTGTAATTATTATATATAATACATATAATTTTATATAGAGAGATAATTTTTAGACAAGAATCTTGCTCTGTCACCCAGGTTGAAGTGCAGTGGCACAGTCTCAGCTCACTAAAACTTCTGCATTTCAGTGTCAAGCAATTCTCATGCCTCAAATTCTTGAGTAGCTGTGATTACAGGTGTGAGCCACTGCATACAGTTAATTTATATATATATACACACACACCCACACACACACATATATTTATTTATTTATTTATTTATTTATTTATTTATTATGTTTTTTTTTTTTTTTGGAGACAGTCTCGCTCCATACTCCAGGCTGGAGTGCAGTGCAGCCTCCACCCTCTGGGTTTAAGTGATTCTCCTGTCTCAGCCTTCTGAGTAGCTGAGACTACAGGCATGCACCACCACTCCTGGCTAATGGTTGTATTTTTGGTAGAGACATGGTTTCACCATGTTAGCCAGGCTGGTTTTGAACTCCTGACCTCACGTGATCTGCCCACCTTTGCCTCTCAAAGCACTGGGATTATAGACATGAGTCACCATGCCAAGCTAAAAATATATTTTCAAGTTGACAGATAAAATGCGTATTCTGCAAAACAATATTTTGAAGTATGTATACATTGTGACGTGCTTAATTCTAGGTAATTAATGCTTTACCTCACATAGTTAATATTTTTGTTGAGAGGTCACATGGCATTGTCTTAACATTTTTCAAAAATAGAAATACATTGTAATGAACTATAGTCACTGTGCTGTATAACAAATCTTTTGAACTTATTCCTCCTATTCAACTATAATTTTATATATTTTTTTCCAACACTCCATTTCTTCTAAATACCTTGGCATCTGGCATTCACCTTTATATTCTCTACAGCAATAACATTGTTTTTTAGAATTTATGTGTAAGTGATATCATAAGATATTATTAATTCTGTGCCTGGCTTATTTAAATTAATATAATGTTCTCCAGGTTAATCCATGTTATTGAAAGTAGTAGAATTTTCTTTTTTAAAAGATGAATAGTATTGTATAAGTATACCATATTGTCTTTATTTACTCATTAGATGTGAAACTATTGACTGTATTTTGGCTATTGTGAGGAGTGCTGCAAACAATATAGAAGTGCAAATGTTTCTTCATCCTGATTTTATTTGTTGTGGATATATGTCCAATATTGAAATTCTTGTATTATGTAATAGTTTTGATTTTATGTTTTTTTGTGAGATCTCTTTTGTTTTTCATAATGGCTGTCCTCATTTACATTAAAACCAACAGTGTGGAAGCATTCCTTTTTCTTCACATCTATGACAAGACTTTCTTTTATTTTTAATAAAAATCATTCTATCAGTAGTGAGCTGATATCTCATAGTTTTTTTTGGGGGGGGGCANGTTTTTTGTATTTTTTAGTAGAGACGGGGTTTCACCATGTTAGCCAGGATGGTCTCGATCTCCTGACCTCGTGATCCACCCGTCTCGGCCTCCCAAAGTGCTGGGATTACAGGCTTGAGCCACCGCGCCCGGCCGAGCATTTTTTATTATATTTTTTGGCCATGTATATGTCTTTTCTTGAAATTATTTAAGCTTTTTGCTTATTTTTAGTCGTTATTTGTTTCTTGTTGTATAGTTGAGTTTCTTATGTTTTTTGATATTAACCTCTTGTCACATGTATGATTTGCAAATATTTTGTCCCATTTTTTAGTTGTCTCATTCTATTCTATCAGATTCTGTGCAGCAGCTTTTTAATTAGAAGTAATGTGAGAGCCCGGCCCAGTGGCTCACACCTGTAATCCTAGCACTTTGGGAGGCTGATATGGGTGGATCGCCTGAGGTCAGGAGTTCAAGACCAGCCTCATCAACATGGTGAAAACCCCTGTCTACTAAAAATACAGAAATTAGCTGGGTGTGGTGGCGCTTGCTTGTAATCCCAGCTACTTGGGAGGCTGAGGCAGGAGAATCGCTTGAACCTGGAAGGCGGAGGTTGCAGTGAGCCGAGATCACGCCACTGTACTCCAGCATAGGCAAAAGATCGAGACTCCATCTCAAAAAAAAAAAAAAAAAAAAAAAAGTAATCAGAGTAATCTATTTTTCCTTTGGTTATCTGGGATTTTGAGGTTAAATAAATTCACTGCCCACACCAATGTTATTGTGCTTTCACTGTATTTTTTTGGTAGAAATTTTAGAGTTTCAAGCCTTGTGTTTAAGAACCTAATGTTTTTGAGTTGATTTTTATATGTGGTGTGAGATTAGGGTCTCATTTTATTGCTGTGTTTGTGTATGTAAAGTTTCCTTAACACCGTTTATTGAAGATACTGTTCTTTCGCTAAGAAACTGTCACCTTTACATTTGTATAAAATGTATTTATTACTTTACTGTTCTTTAGATTATAATGTACAGGTCTTTCAACTTTTTGGTTAAATGTATTTCAAAGTATAGTTACTAAAGTTTTTGTAGATGGAATTGTTTTTAAATTTCATTTTGACATATTCTGTATAGAAATGCTACTGAATTTGGGGTGTTGCTTTTGTATTCTATAAAGTTTAATGAATTTGTTTATTATAATAGTTTTCAGTAATGTCTTAGGCCTTTCTATACTTAAGATTACATATAGAAATAGAAGATTATTAAACAGGGATAATTTAACTTACTTTTTCCAATTTGAATGCATTTGGTCTTATTCTCTTCTCACTTATGTTTAGTAAGACTAAAAAAGTGGGCATCCTTGTCTTGTTCTTGCTCTTAGAGTAAAATCTTAAACTTTTTTTGGTTTAGTATGTAGTTAACTGTGCATTTTGTTGTTGTTGTTGTAAATGGTATTTATCAGCTTGAGGTGCATTTCTCCTATATCTATTTTTTTTCAGATTTATTATGAGGGAATGTTGAATTTTTTCAAACTTTTATTCTGCATCTGTTTAAATAGAGTTGTGAAATCACAACTAATTCTATCTGTGAACATCTATCTCTATGCATGGAAACTACAAAATTTAGAGAAAGTAGATAAACCTATGGATACATACCGCTTCTAAGATTGAACCAGAAATAAACAGAAGTCTTGAAGAGAGCAAAAATGCATAAAATGTATAATGAAATTAAATTAGTAATTAGAAAAAAAAACTACCAACCACAAAAAGTCCTGGATCATATGAATCCACAGAAAATTTTACCACATATGCAAAGATGAGCTGGTCCTAGTGGTATTGATTGTTTTCCATAAAAAACACCAAGGTGGGATTCCACCCTAACTTACTAAGTAAAATTAGTATCATTTTGATACCAAATGTAGTGAAGACAGCACAACAACAAAAACAACTACAGGCCTATATTCCTGGTGAACGTTGAAACAAAAATCCTCAATGAAATACTAGGAAGCTGAGTTCATAAAGAAATAAAGTTATTTTGCCACAATCACGTGAGCTTTATTCTATGAATGCAAGAATATTTCATCATATGCAAGCTAATAACTGTAACTCACCATGTGAAGATAATTTTAAGCGAAAAATTATACCACAGTAGATGCAGAAATAGCATTCAAGAAAATTGAATACTGACTCATTAACATATTCTCAAAAAGCAGGCATTCAAGAAACATACCTCAATACGAGGCATCTTTGACAAATCCTCAGCCAACATCATACTGAACAGGCAAAAGCTGGATTATTTTTATTCTCGTTAAGAATAAAAATAATACGGCCGGGCGCAGTGGCTCAAGCCTGTAATCCCAGCACTTTGGGAGGCCGAGACGGGCGGATCACAAGGTCAGGAGATCGAAACCATCCTGGCTAACACGGTGAAACCCCATCTCTACTAAAAAATACAAAAAACTAGCTGGGCGAGGTGGCGGGCGCCTGTAGTCCCAGCTACTCGGGAGGCTGAGGCAGGAGAATGGCGTAAACCCGGGAGGCGGAGCTTGCAGTGAGCTGAGATCCGGCCACTGCACCCCAGCCTGGACGACAGAGCAAGACTCCGTCTCAAAAAAAAAAAAAATAATAATAATAATACAAGAATATTGACTCTAAACAGTCCTATTCGACATAATTCTGGAAGTCCTAGCAAGAGCAATCCGACAAAGAAAAGGCATCCAAATAAAAAAAAGGAAGTCAAATTATCTGCACTGACGATGTAATTCTTTTTCTAGAATACTTTACCAGAAAACTCTTCAGCCTAAAAAAAGACTAAAGCAAAGTCTTAGGAGACAAAATTAATATACAGAAATGAGTAACATTTTTGTACACCAATAACATTCAAGCTGAGAAAAAAAAAAAAGAACATAGTTCTATTTACAATAGCTGCGAAGAAAAAATAATCTACCTAGAAATGCATCATATCAAGGAAGCAAAATATTTCTACAAGGAGAACATAAAGCTGCTGAAAAAAATCAGAGACAAAGCAAATACATGGAAAGGCGTTTCATGCTCATGAATTGAAGAATCAGCATAATTAAAACGTTCATGCTGCCTAAAGCAAACTACAGATTAAGTGCTATTTCTATTAAACTTTCAATTTTTTTTTATAGAATTAAGAAAAAAAGGCTGGGTGCAGTGGCTCACGCCTGTAATTGCAGCACTTTGGGAGGCTGAAGTGGGTGGATCACTTGAGGTCAGGAGTTCAAGACCAGCCTGGCCAACATGGTGAAACCCTGTCGTTACTAAGAATACAAAGAAAAAAAAAAAAAAGGCCGGGCGCGGTGGTTCAAGCCTGTAATCCCAGCACTTTGGGAGGCCGAGGTGGGCGGATCACGAGGTCAGGAGATCGAGACCATCCTGGCTAACACAGTGAAACCCCATCTCTACTAAATACAAAAAATTAGCCGGGCGTGGTGGCGGGTGCCTGTAGTCCCAGCTACTCGGGAGGCTGAGGCAGGAGAATGGTGTAAACCCGGGAGGCGGAGCTTGCAGTGAGCCGAGATCGCGCCACTGCACTCCAGCCTGGGCGACAGAGCAAGACTCCGCCTCAAAAAAAAAAAAAAAAAGCTAGGTGTGATGTTGCATGTCTGTAATCCTAGCTACTCAGGAGGCTGAGATGGGAGGATTTCTTGAACCCAGGAGTCAGAGGTTGTGGTGAGCCGAGATCATGCCACTGCATGCTCCAGCCTGGGCGACAAAGACTCCATCTCAAAAAAAAAAAAAAAAAAATTCTAAAATATGGAAGAATCAAAGAACTCAAATAGTCAAAGCAACTTTAGACAAAAAGAACAAACCTGGAGACCTCCCATTTATCTTTAAACTGTACTGCAAGCTACAGTAATCTGTATAACATGGTTCTGGTACAAAAGTATACATATAGACCAACGGAAAAGATGAGAGATCCCTGAAATAAAGCTACACTACTACAATTGACTTACTGAAAAAGTGTACAGAAATAAAGGGAAAATAACTTCCTATCTAATAAATGATGGTGGAAAAACTGGCTAGTCACATGCAGAAGAAAACTGAATCCCTACCTCATGTCATAAAAAATGTAACTCAAGATAGATTAAAGACTTAACTCTGAGAGTCTTCAATCTACAAAAATCCTAGAAGAACACCTGGAAAGTACTCTCCTAGACGCTGGCCTCTGGAAAGAATTTATGACTAACACCTTATAAATGAATGCAACAAAAATGAAAGTTTTAAAATGGCACCTAAGTAAACTAAAAAGTTTTGCACAGTAAAAAGCTATCAACAAACATACAACCTACAATATGGAATAAAATATTTGCATTCTATATACAGCAATGAATTAATACATGGAATCTAAAAGAAATTTAATAAAAAAGCAGACAAGTGATATAAATACTTCTCAAAGGAAGACATAAAAGCTGCCAATAAACACGCAGAAAATTGCTCAAGATCTCTAATCATAGAGATGTAAAGTTTTGGAGAGAAGAAAATCTTTATAAACTGTTGGTGGAAATGCAAATTCAGCCCCTGTGAAACAGTTTCTAGATTTTTCAAAGAACTAAAAATAGAATTGCCATATTACCCATTAACCTCTTTTTAGGGTATCTACCCAAAGGAAAAGAAAGTATTTTACCAAAATGACACTTGCACTTACATGTTTATTGCAGCACTATTTACAGTAGCAAAAACATAGAATTAGGTACTTATGAATATTAGATTGGAATTTTAAAATGAGGCATTTATACACCATGAAATACTGTGTGTCCACAGAGAATAAAGTAATGTCCTTTGCAGCAACATGGATGTAGCAGAAGGCCTTTTTTTTTTTTTTTTTTTTTTTCTGAGACAGTCTCGCTGTGTTGCCCAGGCTGGAGTGCAGAGGTGTGATCTTGGCTCACTACACGCTCCACCTCCCAGGTTCACGCCATTCTTCTGCCTCAGCCTCCCCTGTAGCTGGGACTACAGGCACCTGCCACCACGCCTGGCTAAGTTTTTGTATTTTTAGTAGAGACAGGGTTTCACCGTGTTAGCCAGGATGGTCTTGATCTCCTGACCTCGTGATCCACCCGCCTCGGCCTCCCAAAGTGCTGGGATTACAGGCGTGAGCCATGGCGCCGGGGCCGAAGGCCATTATTCTATGCGAATTAACATAGAACAGAAAAACAAATGCATGATTTCACTCACAGGTGGGAGGTAAAACATTTAGTGCACATAGAAACAAAGATGGAAACAAACACTAGAAATTTTAAAAAGGAAGAAAGGGAGACAAGCCTTGAAAAACTGCTTATCAGGTATAATGTACACTACGTGGGTAATGGAATTATTAACTGTGCAAACCTCAACGTCCTGATTTATACTTGTTACAAATTTGCACATGTACCACCTGAATCTGAAAATAATAAAATGTTTCGTGGTATAATGCCATGTTACATTTCTCCAGTTCTGAATTAGTTGTAATTAGGGTTAAGAGATGGAATCATTTGCCCCTTTGAGCATAGGGGTAAATGTTTTTATACCAGGTCTCCCCATGTTCTATAAGCTAGCCTCTCTGAAAGCTCTTGGCCTATAGCTCAAGAAATGTTTTATTCCCAAGTATGCAGATAAAGTAAAAGACAATGTGAGATTGTGAAAATCATGCTAAATTCCTTCATTAGGAAAAGAAGACATTTTTCTTAAAAAAAATGCATAAAAGTCTAATGTCCATAGCCTAAGAATAATGAATCAAAGAGTAGTTTCAGACCACACCGCTGCAAATGCTTACTCCATCACAAGAAGTAGAAATAATGGGTCAGAAAGTATTTTTTAGAGTACTTTTTAAAATCTATTGCAGTGTTTAAAATTTTGTCTTTATTATCTATCATATAGAAGTCTGTACTTTAAAAAGCCATGAATCTTATATTAATATGCTCACACATATATTTTCCCTAGAAAAGTGCTGGTGTGTTTGCAATGAATGTGTAGCATTTCTGGCTTTCTTTGTGCTGCTGTGTTTGTGTGAAATAAGAAGACAGGAAATAAAGCAGAGTTAACCATGACATTTCTAGTATCTACAACCAAAATATCTGAAATGTGTTATGTCAACAATAAATAATGGCAGTATTTCAACATATAGAAATGTAAATTGATGCTTTATATTTTTAGCTTTTTTATAGTTTATAAAAATTTATAGTCTCTGAATTATTATAAATTAAACAACTTGAACATGGAGATACCAAAAAGTTTTATCTAAATGATAGTATTAATATTTTAATAGCTTATGATTGTGAGTCACAGTTGCCCCCACTGGGTTCACTGGAAAGCAGTTATTTATCTCCTAAGTGTAGGTGGAGAATAGGTTTTTATAACCCTAAGCATACAGATTATTTATTTATTTATTTATTTTGAGACAGAGTTTCCCTCTTATTGCCCAGGTTGGAGTGCAATCTTGGCTCACTGCAACCTCTGCCTCCCAGGTTCAAATGATTCTCTTGCCTCAGCCTCTCAAGTAGCTGGGATTACAGGCATTTGCCACCATGCCTCGTTAATTTTTGTATTTTTAGTAGAGACAGCATTCCACCATGTTGACCAGGCTGTGTAGGGGCCTTTGAAAACAGTATGCTGAGAATAGATAGAGCTCAAGGACAGTATCTCCAATTGAACTTTTAATGAACTCCCGTAGGCGCCGAGAAGGCGGGCAGATAAGGAAGAGCATAGAAACAAAGAACTGAGTAGAAGGTTACATCTGGGAAAAGAAAGTTTGTTTTGCATTGCATTCTTTCTGCTGACGTGGGGTTTATGGAGTATAAATAAAGTGAGGCGGAGGCTCTGAGTGCGGCCACCATGTTCTCTGTGTGTCTTTGTCTTTTGTGTGTTCTTTCATTCTCCACCACCCCCCGCACGGACCCCAACAAGGCTGGTCTCAAACTCCTGACTTCACGTGATCCACCCACCTTGGCCTCCCAAAGTGTTGGGATTACAGATGTGAGCCACCTCTCCAAGCCCAGGTCTTTTAAAATTAGCACTGTTTAGATTTGTACAAAATTCATAGGTTTGCAGTAACAGAAGTTTTAATATTTTTTCCTAATAGAAGTGAAAAAGTGGCCAGGTGTCCCAGCACTTTGGGAAGCCAAGACGGGTGGATCACCTGAAGTCAGAGTTTGAGACCAGCCTGACTAACATGGTGAAACCCCATCTCTACTAAAAATACAAAAATTAGCCGGGTGTAGTTTTGGGCGCCTGTAATCCCAGCTACTCAGGAGGCTTGAGTCAGGAGAATCACTTGAACCTGAAATGCAATCTGGAACCACTTGATACCGAGTTTCACTCTTAACTATTATACCCTCTCAACCTGGGAGGCAGAGGTTGCAGTGAGCCAAGATCTCACCATTGCACTCAGCCTGGGTGAGAAACCAAGACTCCGTCTCAAAAAAAAAAAAAAAAAATAGTGAAAAAGCAATAAAATTAGCTTTTTAAAAATAAGTTTAAAAGAAACTTCACATTTGTTCATTAGGCTTAGAAATGAGTACTTTAAAGCAAAATCAAGTTCTACATACTATCTAAGGGTAAAAAGAAGTGGTTTGTAAATTCCTCTTTATGTCTACTAAATTGGAAAATTCAAAGCCAAAATGGATGAGAGGGTATAATAGTTAAGAGTGAAATTCGGTATCAAGTGGTTCCTGATTGCATCTCAGTTCTGCTGTTTATGGGCTGCTTGACCCTTCAGCTGTACAGTGAGGATAATGATGCCTAAATCCTAGGGTTTTGTTAAAATTAAAGCAGGTAATACAAATAATGTGCCAGAAGAGCATCTAACACATGGCAAATGTACAGAATATTTAGCTCTTATTTGTCAATTCTGATAGATTGTGATCAATGTTAAGCCTAAAAACCAGGTGACCACATCAGTGGATTGTACCTATGTTGGTTCTACTCAGTCAGTCTGAGGCTGTATAGTAGTTGAATGTTTCTAATACTATCCTTGCCAAATTATCATATATTCACATGTGTGTGTGTGTTTCCTGAAATTTTAAGATGAACAAGCATTTTCTTCTCTGGCCAAATTTCTTAAAGCTTTTTTTGGTCTTTGGTTCTAAAAAAGTATTAGTATTTTTGATTGGCAAATCAGAGTTGTATACATTTATGGGGAACAATATGAAGTTTTAGTATATGTATATAATATGGAATGAAAAAGTCCAGTTAAGTAACATCAATTCGCTTATCATTTTTGTGGTGAGATATTTGAAATTTACTTTTAGTCATTTTGAAATATACAATACATTACAGTTTACTGTAGTCACACTGCTGTGCAATATATCTCAAAACCTATTTACCCTGTCTGTTTGAAACTTTGTACGCTTTGGTCGACAACTCCCCCTCCCTTCCCCTCTCCTCTTTCGATGGAGTCTCACTCTGTTGCCCAGGCTGGAGTGCAGTGGTGCAGTCTTGGCTCACTGCATCCTCCCTCTCCTGTGTTCAAGCGATTATCCTGCCCCAGCCTCCTGGGTAGCTGGGATTATAGGCATGCGCCACCACGCCCAGCCAACAACTCCCTATTTTCTTCTCACCATACCAGTGAAACAACTGGTAACCATTGTTCCACTTTCTACTTTTGTGAGTTAAAATTTATTAGATTCTACATATAAATGAGGTCATGCAGTATTATTCTGTCTCAGACTTCTTCCATCTAGTGTAATGTCTTCTGAATTTATCCATATTTTTTTGCATGATAGGATTTTCCTCTTTTTGAGGCTGAATAGTATTCCATTCAGTATCTGTGTCAAAATTTTTTAAAATTAATTTAAATATGTATTTATTACTAGTTGAAAAATTTGTGTTATGAAAGGATACTTCTGTGTTAAGCAGGTATTAATGCAATTCAGCATTAAATATCTTCCTAATAGTTTGTGCTGAACACTAACCATAACGCTATATATGTGTCAATGAATTTAATTCTCCCAATAACTTAATACCATAGGTATTATAAATATTCTCATTTTACAGAGGAACAAAAAGAGCCACTGAGGAAAAACAACTTGCCACAACAGCCCAGGCTGGAGTTTAGTGGTTTGATTTTGGCTCACTGCAACCTCCACCTCCTGGGTTTAAATGATTCTCATGCCTCAGCCTCCTGAGTAGCTGGAACTACAGACATGCAACACCATACCTGGCTAATTCTGGTATTTTAGTAGAAACTGAGTTTTTACATATTGGCCAAGCTGGTCACAAACTCCTGGCTTTATATGATCCTCCCACCTTGGCCTCCTAAAGTACTGAGATTACAGGCGTGAGCCACTATGCCCAGCCTAATATAAATATTTCCTGAATGCAGGAAAAGTTATGCAGATAGTTTCTCGTAGGTTAACATAAAAGAACAATTAGCAAAAACATTTGAATGGGATAAAATTAAAACCACATCTTTTCAATAATTGGTCATAATTGCTGTGCTTTTTAAAATGGCTAGATTACTAACATGCAAACACAAGACTTTGGTTTTGCTCAATTATTAAGTTTTTTAATATTTTGAAGTCTGAAATCCTGGCTAAAGATTTTTAAAAGAATATTTTTTAGGTGGCTTTTTAGGGTTTCCAAGGCAATACAAGAACATTTTAATAGGCAGGAAAATGCATTCTACATATACACATTGTGCTTCTCTGATTTGCTTTAACATTGAAAAAATTAAAGATTGCAAATCTAGTTTCTCAATTTAGAGTAAATTAACAAAAGGTTATTTTTTCAGCTAGGCAAATAATTGCATAAAACTAATGGATAACAGATGCCAGGAGCTGTCAAAAAAAATAGCATGACTAGATTCAGTAAGTATCTAGCCATGCAAATGACAGTTCAATAAAATTAGGACCCTAATTGGTGCATGTGGAAAGCATTGATGTGCAGCCTGGTGCACCTCCACTCAGCACCTTCTTGTGCCTGTTTACAGGGATACCAATTTCTCCTTTGTGACTAAGGGTGAATTCCGGGGAACTGAGAATGCTGTGTTCAGAGTGATTACTGGGAACGTGGTTAACACATTTTTTTCATATTATAAAGAAATTTTATGAATCTTACTCTACCTTGCAAAGCCTTTTAGTAAAAGATTGTTTATTTAAAGTACTCAATTTGGATTTGTAAAAAATGCCAATATTCCAGGTAGGTCAGAAACACTTAAATGTCAACCAAATTTCATAAGACATATTTGAATAAGATCAAGTCTTCTTAGCCAAGAATTTTATTTTATCACTAAATTTAGAGAGAAATAGAAAACCAATACTTTGGGCCAAATAACAGTGTTTGGCACGGGAGTATCAACCAAACAAGTGCTCTTTATCATCATCATTAAAGGAGCAACAGCACCATGTGCTTTCCTGAAACCAGCTGGACTGTATTCCCCTGATATAAAGTGGAGAGGACATTGAAATAATGAAGGAAGCTGATATAAATGGAATACTTATATAAAATAAAAGTAAATACAAGTGGAATACTTATATGAACTACTTTTAAAATAAAAAGTTGCATTTGACATTGTATAACTGTAGATGAGACTTAGTGTGAGGTCATCATATTTTTCTTCTCTTGACAGAATAACTTCATTCACAATATGCTTATTTCAAATATTGTTTTCCTGCTAGATATTTGCTAACTTTCAGTCACATATTACCTGAGCTCAGTAGAAGTCAACCAAAGAAATATTTTACCATGAGCATTTTATTATTGATGCATATACTTATTTTGCTTAAAATACATTAGGTTTTGATGAAAGATTTATACTTTTGTTTCAGTTTGTTGTTTATTGCTGAGAAGTGGCTGTCCTGCCAGGAAACTGCTATTTTTGGCTCTACCCACATTGACTAATGGTAAAAGTTATGTTTGGGTAAGAAGCAAATGTGTCTTCTCTGCATCATTTGTTGGCTGAAGAAAGGAGAATGCAGGTAGAAGAGTAAAGAAGATATAATCCCTGAAAGATTATTTAGAAGTCCCCTTAACCAGAAAAAACAAAACAAAACAAAACAAAAAAACCTGTCGGGAATGTGATACGAGCAGTAAATATATTATTTTTCTAAGCCTCTAAAATTTTAGTATAAAACCTTTATTGCTTTAACAAATATATTATTCCTTCAGTTTTGATTTTTCAGAATATGATTCAATTTCCTAGTGAATCAAAACTGAGGGGAGAGTAACTTATTTGTTAAGTTAAAAAAGTGGGCCGGGCGCGGTGGCTCAAGCCTGTAATCCCAGCACTTTGGGAGGCCGAGATGGGCGGATCACGAGGTCAGGAGATCGAGACCATCCTGGCTAACACGGTGAAACCCCGTCTCTACTAAGAAATACAAAAAATAGCCGGGCGAGGTGGCGGGCGCCTGTAGTCCCAGCTACTCGGGAGGCTGAGGCCGGAGAATGGCGTGAACCCGGGAGGCGGAGCTTGCAGTGAGCTGAGATCCGGCCACTGCACTCCAGCCTGGGCTACAGAGCGAGACTCCGTCTTAAAAAAAAAAAAAAAAAAAAAAAAAAAAGTTAAAAAAGTGTAGGGAGTACTTACTACTTATGGCCAACATCTTCTCCACCCCCAGTCCGAGTCAATCATCATTCTATGCTTTGCTTTTGTTGATACAGGAGCACAAAAGAAGTTATTTAGGCAGATTGTGAGGATAAGAGAGTCCTCAGCAAAGCTTCCGTTTTAACAAGAAGCAGCTCCCAAATGATTCTTTCCCAACAAAGAGCAACCTGTAAAATCCAGCTGCAAACATAGATAAGCAAGCTGGAATCTTGCATGGATGAATGTCGGCAGCTGTGCCAATAGGAAAAGGCTACCTGGGGCCAAGCATTTTCAAAATGGAAGCACCGTATTCCCCCCTTTTTTTGGTCAACCACATGTACAGTAAAGGAACAGGCAACATGGCACTGGCCAGGTAAAGAACCCATCTGCATAATAGAAAATTAAAGTAGAGTGGCCAGCTTCTTCACACACTATATAAATGACACACCTGGTCTGACCAATCTTTTGGGCCCTATGTAAATCAAACACCACCTCCTCAAGTTCATCTATAAAACCCCATACGTTTCACCACAGAAGAGGAAGACCTGCTGGAGAGCCCCTCTCTCTCTGTAGGAGAGAGAGGTTTTCTTTTTCTTTTGCCTATTAAACCTCTACTCTTAACCTCACTCCTCATGTGTTTGCATCCTTAATTTTCTTGCTGTGAGGCAAAGAACCTCAGGTATTACCCCAGATGAATGACACTGCTTCATTGTGGGGGCTTGTCCAGGATTATCAGAAGGGTGACTATAAAAGCAGACCTCGGCCAGGTGCAGTGGGTCATGCCTGTAATCCCAGCACTTTGCGAGTCCGAGGTGGGCGGATCTCTTGAGGTCAGGAGTTTGAGATCAGTCTGGCCAACATGGTGAAACCCTGTCCATACTAAAAATGCAAAATAGCCAGGTGTAGTGGTGCGTGGCTATAATCCCAGTTACTCAGAAGGCTGAGGCAGGAGAATCACTTGAACCCAGGAGGCAGAGATCGTGCCACTGCTCTTCAGCCTGGGTGACAGAGCAAGACTCTGTCAAAAAAATTTTTTTAAAAAGTAGACTCCAACTTTTTTGTAATTTTTTTTATTTTTTTGTTCTTTTATTTTGAGGGTCTCACCCTACATTTTAAATCAAATAAAATCAGAAATACCAGGCATCCTATGGCCATCTGAATGCCTTTAGGGTGAGCTGCCATTCTCAAGTCTCAGATGGCAGGGGAGAACATAAAGAATCCCCCAGTGCCCTCAGGTTGCTGTGAATATTGGTTATTTTTCAAACTTGTTTTCATTTATTGAGGACCTAGCCATCACTTGGGACTGGTAGAGGTCCTGAAGTAATTGAGAATTTCCTTCCTGGGCCTCACCCTGGTTTATCTGAAGGCTTCTGGACTGACCCCAGCCTCTGACTGCTTGATTGGGTGTTGGCAACAGGATTCCAAACTTTCCCTATCACAGTTTTCTTTTTTCCTATCTGTGACCACCATGTCTTCTATCCTCTCTTCGTGTGCAATGCTGCAGGATTTTTTACAGTTCAGGAAAGTAATCCTGTTAGGCAAGATCAGAAAATGCCAATAGTAACTAGAAATATAGCTCAAGGAGTTTCTGATTTTGTGAATTTTTTAGGAGCAGAGTGTCCCACCACAGTCAAAACCACTGTCTTTCTCTCCACCTTGGGCCACTTCAAGGGAAAGGAAGGAGACTAAAAGGATGCCTTTCTCTCACTTTTCTTTCTAGTGGGTAACAAGCCATCTTTGGCCTGCATTCCTCTTGAGTGCATTCAGAAGCATTGGCACTCCTTTAACCCCATGACATGGGGAAAAAAATTAAAAAAAAGCAGTGTCTTATTTTCTTTTGCGCAAGGGCATGACATTCTTACTAGACCTTTGCAAACATTGCAAAATGAACCCAGCTCTTCTAGCAGTCATATCAACCAGGCCCATAAGAATGATTCTCCAAAATTAGAGAAGCAACTTCCAGGAGAACCACCTGAGGATCCCCCTTATTCAGGACCCCCTCGAATTCCCATCTCATTACAGAACCTTAGTCAAATAAAGGGAGATAGGCTGATTTTCTGATGACCTCAGTAGGTATATAGAAACTTTTAAAATTTACCTCAAGTGTTTGACCTTACATAGAGGGATGTTATACTGCTCCTAAGCCAAGCCCTCACTGCACCTGAAAAATAGGAAGGTCTGCAGGCAGTGGAGAATTTTGGAGCTGAGCAGTATTTCTCCTATAGTAGGCCAAAAAGGAAAAAATAAAATAATGAATAAAAAAATAGGAGAAACATTATTCCTAATAGAAAGAGAGGCAGTAACTCTTGAGAATCCTGATTGGAATCCCAGTGATGCCACAGATAAATAGAAAATCAAACACTTCTTAAGGTGCGTATTGAAGGGCCTATGGAGAACTAAGGCCAATCCTCTTAATTACTCTAAACTGTCCATGACAGACGAGAAGCTAGATGAGAATCCTGCAGCCTTTTTGGAAAAGGCTGACAGAGGCACTAATAAAACACACTTCTTTATCTCCTGATTCAGTTAAGAGACAACTAATCCTAAAGAACAAGTTTATTGCACTGGCAGCTCCTGATAGAAGAAAACTGCAGAAGCAGGTTATAGGAGCAGACAGCACCTTGGAGAACCTCCTGAGGGTGGCCACCTTTGTCTTTTATAATAGGGACCAGGAGGGAGTCCCCCAAGAAAGAGAGAAAGCACAAGAGAAGGGCAAAGGCTCTAGTAGCTGCTTTGCAGGCTTACAAAGTCCAGGATCCCAAGGTGCATCCACTAGCTGCTCCCCACATGGCAAGTCAGGGCACTTGAGAAGGAGTGCCCAGGCACCAAGAGGAATCCACCTCAACCCTGTCCAGCCTGTGGCATGGTCCAGAAGGACTTATGGGTCCCGGGGCTCAAACCCCTGGTTCCAGTGGCTCAAACTGCCATTACAGCACAGGATCCTCAGGTGATTCTGAAAATTGAAAAAAGGAAGGTAGACCTTCTTCCGGAAACTGGAGTCAGCCTCTCTCTTCTCTCTAATCTTCTCCCCATTTTCTATAGGATGACCATGAGAGACAATTCAGGAAAAATTCTAATCCAATATTTTTCTCAACCCCTTAATTGCAGTTAAAAGGTCCTATTATTTATGCATGGCTTTTAAATCATACCCGAAAGTTCCACTCCTCTATTAGGTAGAGACATTCTAGCTCACATGGGGACCAGCATCCTTACAGCGCCAGGAAAAATTCTTTGTCTTTCCCTGATAATAGATAATATTAATCCAGAAGTGTGGGCAATTCAAAGGAGAATAGGTTTCTCCTATTCTCAATGCAAACATGAGGGCAATCCGGATCCACCTTAAGGATCCTTCCTTCCTTCCTCTCTTCCTCTCTCTCTCTCTTTCTCTCTTTCTTTTTTTCCTTTTTTTGACAGAGTTTTCACTCTTGTTGCCCAGGCTGGAGTGCAATGGCACAATCTCGGCTCACTGCAACCTCTGCCTCCAGGGTTCAAGCAATTCTGTCAGCCTCCCAAGTAACTGGGATTACAGGCATGCACTGCCACACCTGGCTAATTTTCTTTTCCTTTTCCTTTTCTTTTTTCTTTTCTTTTCTTTTCTTTTCTTTTCTTAGTAGAAACAGGGTTTTACCATGTTGACGAGGCTGGTCTCAAACTCCTGACCTCAAGTGATCTGTCCAGCCTCCCAAAGTGCTGGGATTACAGGTGTAAGCCAACATGCTTGGCGGATTCCACTTTCTTTTCTAACCAGAAAAAATATCTCCTAAAACCAAAGGCTAAAAAAAGGCTAGAAGCCATTATTAATAATAATCTAGGACCTCCTCAAACCCTGTAACACCCTAATATTAGGAGCGCAAAAATCCAACGTGAAATGAAAAGCAAAAAATTAACAGGTTATCATCCTCAATTTTCCTTCCATAAAAGAACAGTAATACATTGTAAGGAACAACAAAAGAAAACAGAGGAAGTAGCCGAAGGAAATATTTTAGCTGATCAGGCAGTTAAGTTGACAGCAAGGAAGCTTCAGGACATCAACACACTTCATACCCCTCTAATTTGGGGAGGCTCCACAAGAAAAATTAGACCTCCAAAAGAAAAAAATAGGCCTCAGTACTCTCCTGCAGAGATAAAATTGGTCATTACTCAAGGGTACACTTTCTAGACCTCAGAATAGCTAGAGTCAGAGGCTGGCAAACTCCACTCACCAGTCTCCAGCCAATGGAAAATCCTTAAAATGCTTCACCAAGCTTTTCACTTGGAAAAGGATACCACTTATCAATATGCCCAGAGATTGTTTTCAGGAGAGAACTTATTCAAAATAATCAAACAGGTTGTTAAGTCTTGTGAAGTCTATCTTAAAGATAATCTCCACAACAGGCAGCTTCTTTCTTTTTGAACCCAAAGAATGGCAAGGTATTCAAGGGAGATCTGGCAGAAAAACTTCACCCACATGTCAAATCCAAAGGGCATCCAATACCTTCTGGAAATATCTTTCCAGCCAATGGAAAGTCCTTAAAATCCTTCACCAAGCTTTCCACTTCGGAAAGGATAAAACTTACCAATATGCCCAGAGATTGTTTTCAGGAGAGAAATTATGCAAAACAGCCAAGCAGGTTGTTAAGGCTTATGAAGTTTATCTTAAACATAATCTTTTCAACAGACAGCTTATTCCTCTTTGAACCCAAAGGATGGGAAGGGATATCTGGCAGGTAAACTTCACCCACATGCCAAAACCAAAGAGCATCCCAATACCTTCTGGTATGGGTGGATACTTTAAGGGCCTTTCTTTTCACAGTCTATGTAATTGGCACACCTAGTCAAACAAATCCCCTGTAAATTAATCATAACCTATGTAAATAAATCACTGCCTCCTCAAGCCATTCTATAAAATCAATCACGTTCTGCCCCAGATCGAAGACCCTGTCCTGGGCAGCACACTCTCAGAATGACGAAGATTTTTCTGTCTCTCTTCTTTCTGTCTATTAAGCTTTCTGCTTCTAAACCCACTGCTTGTGTGTGTTTGTGCCCTGAATTCTTTCTCGATGCAAGACAAAGAACCACGGGTAGATGCCCAGAGAACAAAGCTATTTCATTTGGGGGTTCTCATTTGGGAACAGCATCAGAACAGAAGATACAAACATCAGATTGGTGAGTATGGAGTGAACCTCAAATCTGTCCTTTAATCTCAATGCTTTCTTCAAACCAGTTTTATTCACTGAGGTCCTAACCATCATGTGAGGCTGGGAGAAGTCTGAAGCAACTAAGGATTACTGTCCAGGGCACATTCTGACATTATTCAAGGGCTTCTGGACTGAACCCCGGCCTCTGACAGCCCATCCGGGAGTTGGTAAATGATCTTCAGCTATCCTGTCACAAAATTTTCCCTAATTTTCCTTTCTTTCTATCTGCTGTCATGATGTGTCCTATTGTCTCTGTGTGTGCAATGTGCGGGAATTTTTACAGTTCAGGGAAACACTTCTGTTAGGAAAGATTGGTAAACGCTGCAGATAGTAACTCAATAAGCATCTATCTTTTCTCTTGTGAGCACATGGTATTTCTAAGCCAACAGTGCCACCTAGTGAAAATAGAAATTCTCTTCATGAGACACTTGGTCCTTTACCATAACACTGCAGCTTCATAATTCTTTTTCTTTTACTTTTTTTTTTTTTTTTTTTTTTGAGAGACGGAATTTTGCTCTTGTTGCCCAGGATGGAGTACAATGGCATGATCTTGACTCACTGCAGCCTCCATCTCCCGGGTTCAAGCAATTCTCCTGCCTCAGTCTCCAGAGTAGCTGGGCTTACAGGTAGGTGCATGCCAACATGCCTGGCTAATTTTTGTATTTTTAGTAGGGACGGGGTTTCATCACATTGGTCAGGCTGGTCTTGAACTCCTGACCTCAGATAATCTGCCCATCTCAGCCTCCCAAAGTGCTGGGATTACAGGCGTGAGCCACCATGCCTGGCCTACAGTTTCCTAATTCTTTTTGTGCTGCTAGAAAAATCCTTCCTGTGAATGGGAAAGCTCTGCCTTCAACAATTAGAAGTAAAATGACCTCCATAGCCAAATTTTAGCTCTGATACTGTCCCATCAGTAGGAAAAATCTCCATTAGGTCCCTACCTTCATTTAAGCCACCTAATCTGTCTCCAATTAGAACAGTACTTAATTAGTAAGGAGAATTTTAACCAGAAACACTTTCTTAAGGGTGAATGTTTTATTATGAGCCATAATAGCAGGCAATCTAGCACATTCCCTTTTTTAAAGAAACCTTGCCCAAAGGCGACTATTTCAGCCTCTGTGGAGATTCATTTTTTGGGGAGCCAGGAAGATCACACATTTTTAGAAAGTCAAAGGGGATGGCAGGTGGATAAGCTGAGGTTGCATGGATAAAGCACGGTTAATCCCATCACTTAGTTCATCTGGTTTCGTGACTTGGAAAGTCACACCTACAACCATGGGCAGAATATTTAACATGGTGCCAGGAACCAAGAAAAGAGAATGGTCATGGAGACACTCACACTGTCTTCCCCTCCACCCTGGGTAACAATGAGACAAGGAAAACTAAAAGGATGCTTTTATTTTCACTTCTTTTTCTAGATGGGTAACAGACCGTCTTCAGCTTGCACCACTCTGGAGTGCACTGTGAAACACTAGAAATTCTTTAACCTCAGGACTTTGAAGAGAAAAGCAACTCATTTTCTTTTGCACAAGGCAAGGGCATGGCATTTTTACTGAACCTTTGCAAGCATTGTAAAATCAACCCCGCTATTTTAACAGGCATATCAGGCAGGACAATAGAGAATAATCCCCCAGAATTAGAAAAGCAACTTACAGGAGAACCAACTGGGAGCTTCCCTTATTTGGGGCCACCTCAAGTTCCCTTCTTATTATGGGATCTTAGGAGAGTAAAGGAAAGCTTGGGCCAATTCTCTGACAACTCTAATAGGTTTAAGAAGGTTTCCAGAATTTTGCTCAAGTGTATCTCCTCACATGAAAGGATGTTATGCAGCTTCTAAACCAAACCCCAACCACAGCTGAAAAGCAGGCAGCTCTGCAGGCAGCAGAGATTTTCAGAAATGAGCAATATAACTCCTATAATACACCAAAAGGAGATAGGGAACATGAAGAAATAGCAAAAACACGATTTCCAATAGGAGTGAAGCAGTTTCTCTTGACAACCATTATTGGGACTCCAGTAGCTCTGCGGATGAATGGAAAAGGAAACACTTTTTAATATGCATTTTAGAGGGTCTGCAAAGAACTAAGACCAAACTTCCTAATTGTTCTAAACTGTGTCTGATAGACCAAAAACCAGATGAGAATCCTGCAGCCTTTATGGAATTGCTGAGAGGCACTAATAGGGCACCCTCCTTATCCCCTGATTTGGTTGAGAACCAGCTCATTCTAAAGGACAAGTTTATTACACAGTCAGCTTCATATATTAGAAGGAAACTGGCCAGGCACGGTGGCTCAAGCCTGTAATCCCAGTACTTTGGGAGGCTGAGACGGGCGGATCATGAAGTCAGGAGATCGAGACCATCCTGGCTAACCGGGTGAAACCCCATCTCTACTAAAAAATACAAAAAACTAGCCGGGCGACGTGGCGGGCGCCTGTAGTCCCAACTACTCAGGAGGCTGAGGCAGGAGAATGGCCTAAACCCGGGAGGCGGAGCTTGCAGTGAGCCGACATCCGGCCACTGCACTCCAGCCTGGGAGACAGAGCGAGAGTCCGTCTCAAAAAATAAATAAATAAATAAATAAATAAATAAATATAAAAAAATAGAAGGTAACTACAGAAGCAAGCTATAGGACCAAATAGCACCTTAAAGACCCTCCTGAAGGTGGCCACTTTGGTCTTTTGTAATAGAAACCAAGAAGAGGCTCTAGAGAGAGAGAAAGCACAGGAGACTGACAAAGGCTCTAGTAGCTTCTTTGCAGGCTTGGAAAGTGCAGGATCTCCAAGGTGCATCTACTAGTTACTATCAGTGTGGCAAGCCAGGGTACTTTAAGAAGGAGTCCCCAGATGGCAAGAGGAAGCCATATTCATCCTGTCCAGCCTGTGGTGGTGACCAATGGAGATGAAACTGCCCACAGAAGTGAAGGTCAATGGGCTCAGAACCAGTCTCACAGATGGTCCAGCAGGACTGAGTGTCCCAGGGCTCAAACCTTGGCTCTAACAGCCCAAACTGCCATTAGAGCAGAGGAGACCCCAGGTGATTCTGGAAATTAAAGGAAGGAAAGTAAACCTCCTTTTAAACACTAGAGCCAGTCTCTCTCTTTTCTCCACTCTAATTCAGATCTCCCCTCCTCCCATAGCATGACTATAAAGAGAATCTCAGGAAAAATTCTAATCTAATATTTTTCTCCACCCCTTCGTTGCAGTTAAGAGGACCTATTGTTTACACGTGCTTTCAAGCCATTGTCGCAATGGCTGTACTAGTCAGAAAAGCCTCCAAATCAACCCTAGAAAATAATGTAATTGTTTACACCCAACATAATGTGGCGAAATTACTGTCCTCCAGGGGGATCCCTTAGCTAACAGCCAGTAAATCAAGAAATACGTGAGGCGGAATAAGCAGTTGTCACTCTAAATAACATCTCTCCTGATGCACAAGCGCTTAATTAGCTGAACAAGTAGCTCTTACAAGAGCGCTTAAATTAAGTAAGGGGAAGGTAGCTAACATTTACACTGACTCCAAGTATGCTTTCGTAGCTCTCCATGCTCGCGCTGCCATTTGAAGGACATCCTTTTAACACTAATGAATCTCTTATATCACCAAAAAATTAGAAGGTTATTATCCTCAGTTTTTCTTCCACAAGAAATAGTTGTGATAGATTATAGGAAACATCACAAAGGAACAAATAAAGTAGCCAAAGGAAATAGGTTAGCTGATCAGGCTGCTAAGTCAGCGGCAAGGAAGCCTTAAGACATCAACAAACTTCAATCTCTTCTAATTTAGGAGGACTCCATAACAGAAATTAAACCTCGGTATTCCCCTGCAGAAATAAAACAGGCCACTTCTTGAGGGTATTCTTCCCAGCCCTCTGGATGACTACAGTCAGGTGATGTCAAACTCCATTTGACAGCCTCCAGCCAATGGAAAGTCCTTAAAATCCTTTGCTAAGCTTTTCATTTAGAAAAGGATAAAACTTACCATTGTGCTCAGAGATTATTTTCAAGCGAAAACCTCTATGTTGGTTAAGCATGTAACCTCTCTAGTTCCCTTTCAGCAGAAATTGACACAACTAGCAGAAGCCCAACCCCAATAAATAGGACCTTCTGTATTTAACCCAGGATATTTGGTATTATTACAAATTTTCCCCTCTCTCTCTTTCCATAAGCCAAGCTGGGAAGGCTTTTACATAGTTCTTCTTTCAACCCCGTCAGCAGTCAAATTTCAAGTATCAAATTCTGAATACATCACATGCAAATCAAAGCCTGAAGAGCTGAAGGTACAAGCCCTTGGAGGAACGTCCCAAATATAAATGTGAAGAAATAGAAGATCTTAAGCTGAAAATCATAAAAAGATAAGTAACTGAGTGAGGGTTATGCACCTTGCTCAACCCCATTCCTACCTCATCTGATACTTTTTGTCATTTCTACCTTTCCTCTCAAAATTTACCACCAAATATTAGAACTTCTTTTTAATGCATATTTGCAAGGAAATTTTAATTATACATAGGATTGCAATTGTAACTTTGTAGATCCCCAAAGGGAAATGTTATATCTTGGCAAGTAAAGTTTTAAACAGAAATTATTTACTATGCTACTTTTTTGAGAATTGTGTTCACTCTTATTTGCAATAGAACTATATGGCACCCACAATGTGAAATTCTGGTTGTAAAATTGCAATTGCTATATTTTGCCTAATTATTATCTTAATAACAGGATTAATAATTGCAGAAAATATTTAGTCCAGGTTGTTTCACATACAGTAAGAGTAATAGTTACAGACAAGAAGTCAGCATGAAAGTTTTGAGGCCAGGCATGGTGGATCACACCTGTAATCCCAGCACTTTGGGATGCTAAGGTGGGGGGATCATCTGAGATAGGGAGTTCTCAGGGAGAACTCCCAAACTCCCTATCTCAGAGACCAGCCTGACTAACATGAAGAAACCCCATCTCTACTAAAAATACAAAATTAGCTGGGAGTGATGCTTGAACCCGGGAGGCAGAGTTTGCAGTGAGCCCAGATCCCGCCATTGCACTCTACCCTGGGCAACAAGAGTGAAACTCCATCCCTCCCCCCCACCAAAAAGAAAGAAAGAAAAAGAGAAGAAACTTACTATCACTAAGTTTGAAAGGACATCTTATTGAAGATTAGTAATATGGTGTACTCTAAGCTATGGAAAAATACTTATAAAGAAAGATATTTTATATAAGAAAGAATCTTGTATGGTCAATTCTTGTCCTAAAAGAAAATGACTGGCTGTTTAAAGGAAGGATGTTTAGGACAAGTCAGAAAGTTAAAATACATTGTAAGATTGTCTATGGAAGTCATAAGAGAACTTAGGAATTGCCAAGGTTAACACTAAAGTTATTTTAGCCACTCAATAACGTATTTCTCTCAATCGTATCACAAGTTATAAAAAAATGGCCTAAACCTAAAATTATTCCCTAATTGCTAATCAAAGGGGGAAAATGTATGTTTTTCTCAAGGAAAATGTTACTTTTATATTAACATTTCTGGTAATGTAAAGAGACATCTAGTAGAGGCAAACCGGTATTACAGTACATCGGGATAACTAACAGGTATCAAACTCTACTGTCATCGTTATGGTCTATAGCACCCCCAGTATTAGTGGTAATTTTTTTTTTTTTTTTTTGAGACTGAGTCTTGCTCTGTTGCTCAGACTGGAGTGCAGAGGCGCAATCTCGGCTCACTGCAAGCTCTGTCTCCCAGGTTCACGCCATTCTCCTGCCTCAGCCTCCTGAATAGCTGGGACTACAGGCACCCACCACCACGCCGGGCTAATTTTTTTTTTTTTTTTTTTGTATTTTTAGTACAGATGGGGTTTCACCGTGTTAGCCAGGATGGTCTCGATCTCCTGACCTCATGATCTGCCTGCCTTGGTCTCACAAAGTGCTGGGATTATAGGCGTGAGCCACTGCGCCCCGTCAGTGGTAATCTTAATACTCATATTCTAACCCTATATTTTAAACTTTCTTGTAAAATTTATCTCTTTTTGCCTAGAAGCAATCAAACTTCAAATGATGCTGCAAACAGAGCCACACATGGACATGCAATTCTTCCAAGAACCCCTAGATCAACCTCAGGAGGAGCCCCAACTGCTGTTGCCCCACATAATGCCCCTTTACAGCAGGAAGTAGTCAAAAAGAATCACCATCCAACACCCTCTACCAACAGCTAGGGTTACATCTCTTGAGTGGGGCATAATAAAGGAGTTGTTAAGAAATTATTTTTAGACAGCTAGAAAGGGTAAAAGTTAATTCTCAGTGGAATTTCTCTTTAGTAAAAAGCAGCCTCCAAATCAATTATTCTCTAACCAAAAGCAACCTGAAAAGTCTGACCTGCAAACTTAGATATTCAAACTAGAAGCTTTCATATGTAAATGCCGGCAGCTGTACCTGGAAGCCAGGTACATTCAATATGGCGGATTCTGTTCTCTATTTCTTGTCACCACGTGTGCGGGTATCATAGTGGCCATCAGGTGAAAGCACATGTGTAGGTGTCGTGACCTCCAGGTAGAAGCCACATTTGCATAATATAAGGTTAGGGTCGGAGGGCCGTGTTTTCACAGGCTATGTAAATGGCACACCTAGTCAAGATGACATACCCCCATCTTCAGCCTGGCAGCCACACACAGTGAGGCCCTTGCCTGATGAGTGTGGGGACATGAGAAAGGGCTGGTGGCCCAGGGGGCCAGTGTGATATACAAGTGAATGAGCTGGGGGAGGGAGAAAGGGGAGGAGGATAGAGGATGGTAAATGCCTGGACCTCTGGGGCTGCAGGCTGCCAGTTGGCTCACCAGGTTCTGGGTGACAAGACGCTGCCGGCCAAGCCAGCCACCCAACCCATTTGTGTCCACCGTCCAGCTACCAGCATCGTACTTCCTCCATTTTCATTATAAAAAAACCACAAGAGGTTCCACGGAGAGGATCACATCAGAACATCAAGGTGGGCCTAATGGCAGTGGCGTGACGTTTGGGTCTGGAAGGAAGTGGTGGTGAGGTCTAGGGTAGAGGGCTTTCCAGAGCAGAACCTGTAATTCAGTTTTTTCACCTGAGCATCCACCCACAGTTGTGACATTAGCCGTGTAGCGTGGTCTTGGAGAGTGTGGTGGAGAATGAGTTCGGCAGCATCCTGCAGATGGACATGCTGGACGTGCAAGGTGAGGGCTACAGGCAGGGTCAGGCAGTGAGGAAACTGGCCAACCCTCCTGTGTCCCCGCAGAGTGCTCTCCTCACTGGCCCATTCTGCATACATGGCTGCTGGCCTCCAGACTGTGGTGCTGAGTAGTGAGGAAGAGCTCCGCTGCGAGGTGTGCAGTGACTTAGCATGTAGAGGTGAACAGCAGCAAGGCGGGCAACAATGTCATGCCCTCCTCACCATGCTCAAGGTGTTGCTTCCAGCAGTTTGCAAGGGGTAGGGAGGCTGTGAGGGGGCTTCACTTCACCTAAATCTACCACCGTTATAGAGAGCATAAATTTATGGCACAGCTAGAAAAGAGAATCCTCTGCAGTGAGCAGTTCTGGATATAACTTGCTACTGGTTCATCATGTCAGAAGCATATGAACCAGAGAAACTCCATCTTCAATAGGAACTAGGTAAAATGAGGCTGAAACGTTACTAGACTGCATTCCCAGATGGTTAAGGCATTATGTCACTGGATGGGCTGGGTGTGGTGGCTCACACCTGTAATTCTACCATTTTGGGAGGCCTAGGCGGGCGGATGACCTGAGGTCAAGAGTTTGAGACCAGTCTAGCCAACATGGTGAAACTTCATCTCTACTCAAAATACAAAAAAATTAGCTGGGTCTGGTGGCATGCGCCGGTAGTCGCAGCTACTCAGGGAGACTGAGGCAGGAGAATCGCTTGAACCCAGGAGGCAGAAGTTGCAGTGAGCCAAGATCATGCCACTGCACTCCAGCCTGAGTGACAAAGATTCCATCTCAAAAAAAAAAAAAAAAATAGTCACAGGATGAGATAGGAGGTTGGCATGCAACACAAGTCATAAGGATCTTGCTGATAAAACGGGTTGCAGTAAAGAAGCTGGCTAAAACCTCCAAAGTCAAGATGGCCATAAGAGTGACCTCTGGTCATCCTCAGTGCTGTATTCCCACCAGCGCTGTTGACATTTTACAGATGCTATGGCTGCATCAGGAAGTGACCCTAGATGACCTAAAAGGGGGAGGCATAAACAATCCACCCCTTGTTTAGCATATCATGAAGAAAGAACTATAAAAATAGGCAACCAGTAGCCCTCAGGGCTGCTCTGCCTATGGAGTACTCATTCCTTTTTTCCTTTACTTTCCTAATAAACTTGCTTTCAGTTTACTGACTCATTCTAAATTCTTTCTTGCACAGGATCCAAGAATCCTCTTTTGGCATCTGAATAGGAACCCCTTTCTCGTAACATTAGCATCTTCTATGAACCTCAGTCTAAAGTTAGATGCAGTTTCTCTTAAAGTAACAATATACGTGTCAGTCAATAAATGTAGGAATGACTCCTGTGACTACTGTTTCTCATAATCCTTTAAAAACATTTGCTTCTCCCTCTTTAACTTTGTGCCCTATCAATTTACACATTGAGTAAAAAACTCCTTGGTAAGCCTATCATAAATCTCATGTATTAAACAAACATTAAGATCCACTACAAAATTATAAATAAAGTCTATTTGAATAATATTAGATGAGAAATACAAGAATTGTGAAGAGCTATTACGGAAGATGTAGAATTACTTATATTTCTATGTATGAGTTTTGTATTAACCTATATTTGTTACTTAAAAATATATATATTTTCTAGGCCAAACGTGGTGGCTCATGCCTGTAAATTCCAGCACTTTGGGAGGCTAAGGCATGTAGATAAACTTGAGATCAGGAGTTCCAGACCAGCCTGTGCAACAGGGTGAAACCCTATATCTACTAAAAATACAAAAATTAGCTGGGTTTGGCGGCTCACACATGTAATCCCAGTTATTCAGGAGACTGAGACACGATAGTCACTTGAACCCAGGAGGCAGAGGTTACAGTGAGTGAGCCAGTGCACTCAAGCCTGGGCAACAGAGAGATACTGTGTCTCAACAACAACAACAACAACAACAGCAACAAAGAAAAAAATATATGTTTTTATTCTGTGAAGTTTAAATGGATACACTTCATAGTAAAAGAAATCTCAACCAAGGCTCTGCTAGCTGGTGGCTGCTTCATCCAGGACGATGCACTACCATTGCAGGGCCTCTGGTTTCTTGATAACAATCCTCTGTTTTTGGTGGTTGGTGGGCAGGTGTGTACCTGAGACTGCAGCACTGAGCTCTTGAGGGATGTGGGGTGTTCCAAGCACTAGCTTCCAAGCTGTCTATTCTGTCACTGTTTAAACTTCTGCAGTGTAGGATACAGATGAGAATAAACAACTCCTGAATGCTAAAAAGTGACTTAGTTCACTCTAGGGTGGTCCCAGGTGGCCATGCAGTGGTTCTGAATCATTCTGTGGCTCCTCCCTCAGTAGCTAGTGGAGTGGTTTTATTGGTCTTGTGATGTAAGGTCTGTGTGTGTAAAAGCAGTTAAGGGAAGGGTGGAGAGAGGAGGTAAAAGCCAGATTCCTGAAGCAAATATCCAGGCATTTTTCTTTTGGCTTGGCAAGTTTATTATTTGAATTTATTTCTTGATAATCGTTCATGTGTCCTGAGCAACGGAGTGAGGAAGGAAAAGAAGCTCTGAGTGGTCTGAGCTCTGTGTGATTTGCAAAATGTATCAAGTCCAAAGAGATGAGAGTATGGGACTTTAATTTCACACCATGTCTGTGGCCAGGGCCAATTGTTTAAGACGTTTTGTTCCTGATTAGCTTCCTCACTTATTATTTCTTTTTTCTGGAATTTGTGAAACAAAGAGCAATGTATAGCCAATAAATAGCTTATGTATTTTAATGTAAATGTTTGGTAAATAACTTAGAAACTGCCTCCTTATTTTATAAGAAAAAAGACCAACTAGTAATGGCTGCTAATTGACGTATATATTGAGGACAACTTAAATCTATGCTCCTGGTGGCCATCCTCAATATATATTCTTGGGCATTTGTTTGTTTGTTTATTTTGAGACAGAGTCTCGCTCTGTCACCCAGGCTGGAGTGCAGTGGTGAGATCTTGGCTAACTGCAACCTCCACCTCCTGGATTCAAGCAATTCTCCTGCCTCAGCCTCTCAAGTAGCTGAGATTACAAGCATGTGCCACCAGGCCTGGCTAATTTTTAAATTTTTACTAGAGATGGGTTTCACCATGTTGGTCAGACTAGTCTCAAACTCCTAACCTCAGGTGACCCACCCACTTCAGCCTCCGAAAATGCTGAAATTACAGGCATGAGCCATTGCATGCCTGGCCTGTTTGTTTTTTGAGGGCCTCAGTTTGTCATCCAGGCTGAAGCATAGTGGTGGCATCTCTGCTAACTGCAACCTGGACCTCCCAGGTTCAAGTGATCTTCTGCCTCAGCCCCCATCCAAGTAGCTAAGACTAAAGGTGCACCACAATGCTCAGCTAATTTTTGTATTTTTTTGTAGAGATGGGGTTTTGCCATGTTGCCCAGACTAGTATCAAACTTCTAAACGAAAGTGATCTACCTGACTCAGCCTTCTGAAGTGTTAGGATTACAAGTGTGAGCCACTATGCCTGCCCTCAGTATATGTTCTTGAATAAACTCTTTTAAGACTAGATTGTGACCTTTGGTTGACTGAGGGCTGGCTTGGAACACCCTCCTCGGCAAGAATACCTGAACCATGAGCCAACTGCTCAGCAGAGAAGACAAATGGACAACAGGGCACAGCATAGGTTAAAGACACATACAGTGAGTATCTGAGGACTGGCTCCTAATTGTAAGGAAAGTCGCACAGTTGTCTCTGAATGCTTGGACAGCCTTTGAAACTGAGATTATAACTAAAGAAATCATGACAATGAAAGAGATAACACCTAACCAACTCCATCTTCTAACTTTTAAGCTGTCTGTGTTCATTTCTGGGCATAGGCCAAACTGGCTTTGGAAAAAAAGTTGGTTTATAGTTTAAACTCGAAAGCACAATTGATAAAAGTTCTCCCCTCTGCAAAAAAAAAAACCAAAAACAAACAAACAAACAAAAAACCTTCTTTCCTGGGGACCAATCTGTTTTTGTAGAAAAAACAAATTAGCTAAATGATTAGAAATTACAGTTTGGGGCCATGCAGCCTCTGGCTGCAAGAGTGAAAGCCTCCCAAATTTCTCCTGAGGTTAAAATTATTGTTGCAAATCCTAACATTAGTGATAGAGCAAGAGCATCACCATCTTGAACAAGCCCCTCATTCTAAAGTTCACCTTAAAAAAAACTGCCTAAATCCAAAGGACATCAGCCTAAAGGCTAAGGTCAGCATGACCATAAACCACAAATAACATCTCCAACCAGAAACATTCCAAACTCCTCCCTGACCAGAGACATGCTAGCCCTCAGATAACCCCCCTCTGGCAGGGAAGATGCCAGCCTCAAGATAAACCACACAGTGGTTGGAAGAATGTCTGCCCCAAGATGAACTCTCCTACCAGAGACATTCCAACCTAGCCATAAAACTTCTCACTCACAAAGGAAGATTTCAAACTCGTGATAAGCCCCCTCACTCTAAAACCAATATATGTCCTTAGTTTGTAAAATAAAGCACTCCTGACTGAAATTGGCCAGAATCCCCTCTCAGGTTTCATCTAAAGTAAACCTGCCTTTAACTGTTGAGCCACATTTTGTGTTTTTTTTCCTCTTTCTTCAACTCTTACAATCAGTGCTTAAGATATTTTGCAGACCCTGCATTCTGATGCAGCAAATAACACCATTCAAACTGATAATCTGGTGCAACCAGTTCTGTGATCCCACCCAGGAAGAGAAGTTAGCAATTAAGAACTCATTTTAATCCCCTATAATTTTTTTTTTTTTTTTTTTTTTTTTTGAGGTGGAGTTTTCATTCTCGTTGGTGAGGCTGGAGTGCAATGGTGCAATCTCGGCTCACTGCAACTTATGCCTCCTGGGTTCAAGTGATTCTCCTTCCTCAGCCTTCCAAGTAGCTGAGATTACAGGCATGTGCTGCCACACCCAGCTATTTTTTTGTATTTAGTAGAGGTGGGGTTTCACCATATTGGTTGACCTGGTCTTGAACTCCTGACCTCAAGTGATTCACCCACCTTGGCCTCCCAAAGTGCTGGGATTACAGACATGAACCATTGTGCCCATCCCCCCATGCTTTTGAAGTGGCATTGTTATCTGAGGTGATACCCAAGATTCATTGTCTCATGGCCACGGAAACCTAGGACACGTACACACAAAGAATGAGGTTTAGAGTGGAATTTTAATAGGTGAAAGAAAAAGAAAAGCCTCTGATGCAGAGAGAGGGCCCAGAGAATTGAGTTGCCACTTTTGCAGTGAAATGCAGAAGGTTTTACAAACGAGCTTGAGGAGTTCCTGTGTGATTTACATAGGGCATGAAAGATTGGTCATACCAGGTGTGCCATGAGCATAAGCTGCAAAAAACAGGCTAGGACAAGGTGTGGCATTTGCAAAGCATGTGAAGAAACTGGCTGCCCCACCCTAATCTTTTAGTAAGCAGATGAGTTCTCTACCTGGCTAGCACCATATTGCTTGCTTCTTTACTGTACACATGGTGACAATGAAAAGAAAAGATGGAGCTTCCATGTTGAACACGCCTGACTTCCACGTAGTCCTTTGCTATTGGCACAGTGGCCAGCATTCACCCGTGCAAGCTTCCAGCTTGTTTATCTATGTTTGCAGCTCAATTGTTCAGACTGCTCTTTGTTAGAAAAAACAATGATTTGGGGGCTGCTTTTAGTTAAAAGGTAAACCTTACTGAGGACTACTTTACCTTCACTATCTGCCTAAATAATTTATTTCTAGCTCCTGTATTAATTTCATCTTCAACTTGACCAATCAACACTTCCTACTTTCCCAGCCTATTCCCACCAAAATATCCTAAAAAACTGATCCCCAATGCTTGAGAAGACTGATTTGAGTAATAATAAACTCTAGTCCCATCCCAACCAGCTCTGCATGAACTACCCTTTGTCCATTGCGATTTCCCTGTCTTAATAAATTGGCTCTGTCTAGGCCGTGGGCAATGTGAACCCACTAGGCAGTTACACCTTCCCAGATTCAACTCCCTCCACCAGCTTTCTTAAGCACACTTTTGCCTCTTCTTGGTCTGTTTTCTGAAATAAAAACTCATCTTCAGGGTTGTCTCCAACAGGAGAGGAACATCAGGTTACTAAAATTTTAGGAACAGAGATTACACTTTGGTTTAAGAGTGTGTCCTTTCTTATGTGGCACATATACACCATGGAATACTATGCAGCCATAAAAAGAATGAGTTCATATCCTTTGTAGGAACATGGATGAAGCTAGAAGCCATCATTCTCAGCAAACTAACACAGGAACAGAAAACCAAGTACCTCCTGTTCTCGCTCATAAGTGGGAGTTGAACAATGAGACCACATGGACACAGAGAGGGAAACATAACACACAGGTGCCTGTTAGGGGGTGAGGGACATTGGGAGGGGGAGCATTAGGACAAATCCCTAATGCACGCAGGGCTTAAAACCTAGATGACGGGTTGATAGGTGCAGCAAACCACCATGGCACATGTATACCTATCTAACAAACCTGTATGTGCTGCACATGTATCCCAGAATTTAAAGTAAAAGAAAACAAAGAGTGTACCCTTTCTTCAGGATGGTATGCATAAAAAGGCAGAAAGTGATTTCAGAAGTATACCAAAAAAAATTGCCCCTAATGGATACTTAGAGAAATGAGACTAAAATAGAAAAGCTTTTCATTTATATGCTCCTCTTCACAGTTTACCTGTTTATTTGAATCATAGGGTGCCATTTTGACTTTTGAAAAGCCAAAGTGGCTCCTCTACCATCTTATAAGGGAAGAGGTTAAGCTGAAAGTTTCAACCCTCTATCACATGGTTGGTTTTTCTGGCAACCAAGCCTCATCCTGAGGCTGTTCAGAAGCCCCCAGCCAGCAGCCATCTCATTAGCATAAAAAACTCCTCATTTTAGACATTCCAAAACTTTTAGAGGCCGCATACGAAGTAACAGACAGATTATAACCACTTTCTCACATTGACACAAGCCTCCAGGTATGGCTCAGCTCTGGTTCTCCGTGGGGAGGTTAGCTCCACCCTCCTCCTTCCAATTAGAACCCAACCTCAATAGCCCTGTGCACACACATGCTTTATAGCTGCAGCGTGTCCTGGCACTCGGCATTCTTTGAAGTGATCTTAGTGTTTGTTGTTTATTCCTTCTTGTATTTGCCCCTGGAAGCTCTGTCTAGTTCACTACTGTGTTCCCAGTGTCAATCACAGTGCTTGGCTCATGGCAGTTTCTCAATGAGCTGTTGTTTAATCAATGAAAAATGACACTGTGAAAGAAAAGCAGAGTGGAGTGGGTCAGAGCATAACTTCCCTCAGCCCACTTCCTATCTGGGTGACCTTGGGCAAGTCCCTGAATTTTTTAAATATATATATGGAGTCTTGCTCTGTCAACAGTTTGGAGTGCAGTGGTGCAATCTCGGCTCACTGCAAACTCCACCTCCTGGGTTCAAGTGATTCTCCTGCCTCAGCCTCCTGAGTAGCTGGGTTTATAGGTGTGCACCACCACGCCAAGCTAATTTTTGTATTTTTAGTAGAGACAGAGTGAATTTTTTCTTTTCAGTCACTTTGTCTCTGACGTGGGGAATAATTAAAGTTACTTGACAGGGTTTTTGCTGATGAGGATTTAATGAACAAAAATATCTAAAATGCTTCAAAACACAAGCTGGCAGTGTGAGTGCTGCACACATGTGAGCTGTTCACATTATCATGCAGTTAGTTGTTGGATTTTTTTTTTCACTCATTTAGATCTTGCATCTTTATTCACCTCATTGCATATAAGTGAAATACATTTTGAATTGTGTTTAATATTTCATGGTAAAATTATTTAAGATATCAATGGTTAGGCCAGGCATGGTTGCTCACACCTGTAGTCCCAGCACTTTGGAAAGCCAAGGTAGGTAGGTCTTTTGAGCTCAGGAGTTTGAGGCTAGCTTAGAAAATGTGCTGAAACCCTATCTCTAAAAAAAAAAAATACACAAAATTACCTGGGCTGATTCCTGTTGCTGCATAACTCTTGTAGCACAGAGTTGTTTATTTTTTAGATAATGTACATTATCTGCTTTTTTCAATGGCAGTTTTTGTATTTTGTATCTAGTTCAAAAAGAGTTTTTATCATCTCAGCAAATAAATATATTCTCCCTTATTTTCAGTGAATAACCTAAGCCACATAGTTTTAAAAGATTTTCTTTAATTGTCTGGAGCAGTTGATATAATAATCCTTTTTTATATTTTCTCAGTGAGCATATAAGCATCTGGCCACTGTGTAAGTAACTAACTTTGATAATACATTTCAGGTGCTTCTTTTGTAAGACATTCTATTTATTTTCAATGCATCCTTTTTTATACATTCTATGAATACATAGATAAAGGATAGGTAGACAGATGCTATATAAATATATGTGTAGATAAATGTAGATGCAAATACATATCTCTTTAGACAATGCTGTTTTCAAAATCACAGAGAATGATCACTTTTTAGCCTTTGCACAAAATCAGAAAGAACAACAGATTTTACATCTTTAATTGCATTTACATTTTTAAAAATATAATACATATGTATGCACAATATATTATTTTTAAATACAATTCTGCATTTTATTTTATATTATTAGAACTTCTGAACCTACTCTGATACTTGAGATTAACTTTAAATTGTCTTTTTCTGAGTTCACCCAGTTTTCATTTCAACTAATACTACCTTATGAGTACACCTGGGAGGCTTTCTATATTTATATGTTCTGCATCACTATCTAAAACCTGGAAATTATCTCATCTTGAATTTCTTATGGAAATAGAACATTCTTCGCTAAGGATATTAGTATGATGCACTTTAAAGTACTGAGACTTTAAATTAAACCTTTCTCTTTCTGGTCATATTATCTATATAATATTTATTTATTTATTTTAATTTATTTTCAATTTTAGTATTTGCTTATTAATTTACTTTTCTTGAGAGCCTATTTACCTGGCTGGAGCACAGTGATATAATCACAGCCCACTGCAGCCTCAAACATCTGGGCTCAAGAAATGCTATCACCTTAGCCCTCTGAGTAGCTGGGATAACAGGCATGTGCTACCATGTTCAGCTAATTTATTGCCATTATTATTTGTAGAGATGAGTTCTCACTATGTAGCCCAGGCTGTTCTCAAACTCCTGGACTCGAGTAATCCTCCCACCCCAGCCTCCCAAAGTGTTGGGATTACAGGCATGAGTCATTACATCCAGAATGATGTTTAATTTTTTATATCAAAATATGAAAAACAGGCCAGGCACAGTAGCTCACACCTGTAATCCCAGCAATTTGGGAGGCCAAGGCGGGTGGATCATTTGAGGTCAGGAGTTTGAGACCAGCCTGGCCAACATGGTGAAACCCCACCTCTACTAAAAATACAAAACTTAGCCATGCATGGTGGCAGGTGTCTATAATCTCAGCTACACAGGAAGCTGAGGTAGGAGAATCGCTTGAACCCAAAAGACAGAGGCTGCAGTCTGTGCTCTAGCCTGGGCGACAGAGCAGGACTCCATGTGAATCCTTTGTGGCCTGGCACACTTACTGTGACATATGGCTGAGTCAAACACCTAGGTGATGTAACTATTCTGCCTGAGCCCTCTTTACAGGCAGCATTGTGACATATCTCTGTGCCCATTTCCCCAGTGATGTGACTCTCTTCTGCCTGATTCCTGCTCACAAACAGAATTGTGACATTTTTGCTGGACCCAGCCCCTAGCTTATGTGGCTCTATTCTCCTGCCTTGGTGCTGCCCATAGGGGGCATTGTGACATACTTCTCGGCCATGCCGAGGTTATGTGCGTCTTTCTGTGCCCTGCCCACGTGGGCTATTGTGACATATTGCCGAGTCCTACACCCAGGCGATGCTATTCTCCTGTCTGGTCCTTGCCTACAGGGAACATTGTGATATATCTCTTTGCCAATCACCCAGATAATGTGACTCTTTTGGTTTTTCTTGTTGTCTCTCACAGGGGAGATTGTGACATACTGCTGGGCCCAGCATTTGGTTATGTGACTCTATACTCCTGCCTTGGTGTTATCCACAGAGGGCAATGTGCCATATCACTGGGCCTTACATCCAGGTGATGTGAGTCTCTTTTTCTGCCTTGGCACTGCCCCACAAGGGCTACTTGATTCTCCTGCTTGTGCCCTGCCCTCATGGGTTATTGTGACATATTGCACAGTCCAACACCCAGGTTATGTGACTCTCTTGCCTGGGCCAGTAGAACAGGGGTATTGTCACATATCTCTGTGTCCATCACTCAGGACTCTTTTCCTGTCTGGTGTCTGCTCACAGAGGAGATTTTTACCTATCATCGAGTCCAGCACTTAGCTGATGTGACTCTTCTCTCCTTCCTAGGTTCTGCCCGCAGGGAAGATTTTGATGTGTTTGTGAGTCCAATACCTAGATGAAGGTACTCTTTTTTCTAGGCCATGCCCCATGAAGACGTTGTTGCATATTTGTCTAACACCAAGCTGATTTTTTTGTAAAAATCCCTCTGATAGCACAGAGAAAAATTACAGGGCCCAGCACATACCTGAGATTGTGTTTTCTGTATGTAAAACTCACCAACAATTAGGATTGTCACTTTCACATATAGACAGAGCTCACTGGTGGTGATTTGAATATCCCATGAAAAGACGCAGCTCTCTGGTTATTTTCTCAGCCTCATTCCCCTTATACATGGTATAGGTCTACAGTTAAATTTGTGACTGTTATACATGAATATCTGGCCACAGTTGGAATGGTGACTCATTTCTAAACCCAGTTCACAGGCAGGTAAGGGCTTTCCAATCTGGTCCAGCCAGTTCGAGAGAGATTGACTCTCATAGCTGTGCTTACTAAAATAGATCCAATCTTTGGTTCATATCAACATGAGGTCTCAAAGCAGATTGAGATTCTCATACATATCATATAAAGACCACAGGTGATTCAGAGATTGTACTAACAAGGCCCAGAACACAAATTAAATTGTGACATTCATATGCACACCCAGCCAACAGTAAATATTTTTATGCTCTCACATAAACACTTCTCACAGTTGAGGTTCTGAATCCTACACCTGAACGCAGTCAAAACTTAGAAAATTGATTCGTATACATAGATCTGGTCCCCAGGTCGGTCGGTGACTCTCACCCTATGATTCAGCACACCAGTGAGGCGGTGACTTTACTAAGAAGACACAGGTTACAGGAGGAATCGAGGCTCTCATGCAGTCCACTGTTGAGATTGTGACTCATGTACACAGACTCAACATCAGGAGGTGTTGACTCTTACACGTAGAACTGGAACATGTGTAGAATTGTTCATCTTGACCCTGGATCTTTCTGCAGATGTTATTGTGACATATGCCTTTCCCAGCCCCTGAGTGATTTGACTTTCTTGTCGGGGCCCAGCTGACAGATGGGATTGTGGCATATCGCTGGACTCAGCACCTAGGTGATGTGACATTATTCTTCTGCCTTGGCACTGCATACTTGGGGCTCTATGACATATGTCTGGGCTCATAACTAAGATGATGGATTCTCTTCTCTTGCCTTGTCTCTGCTCACATGGGAGATGGTAACATATTGCTGGGCTCTGTACCTAGCGGATGTATCTCTCCTTCTTCTGAGTTCTGCTCACAGGTGAGATTGTAACATATCACTGGGCTCAATACCAAAGTAATGTTACTCTTGTGACACATTGTGACATATTGTTGGGCCCAGAACCAAGGTGATATCTTTTGCATGGACCCTGACCACAGGAACCATCACGACATATTTCTGAAAGCTCAACTCTTTCAGAAATATTTATATTTCTGAAATATATATAATCATATCTTTCAGAAATGATTATATTCTTATACCTGCTCTTTGTCCATAGGAGAGACTGTAACATACCTCTGGGCCCAGCACCTAGTTGAGGTAACTCTGCTCTCCTGCCTGGGCCATGCCTGCAGAACAAAGAGTGACTTATCACTGGGCCAGCACACAGGTCATGTTATTTTACTGCCTTGATCCTTGCCCACAATAATCATTGTACATATTTTTGGGCTCTTCTACTAGACGACGTTTGAGTCTCCTCTTCTTCCTGGGATCTGTCCGTAGAGGGGATTGTAACATATCACTTGACCCAGCACCTACATGATGTGACCCTCATCTTATGCCTTGGCTCTTCTCACTGGGCTGATTGTGACATATAACTGCGCACAGCTTCTAGGTTATGTGACTCTTCTCTTCCTCCTGAGTCCTGCCCACAGAGGGCATTGTGACATACCTCTAAGCACTTAAACTAGGAAATATGACACTTTTTTCTGGGCTCTCCCCTAAGAGGGTACTGTGACATATTTCTGGACCCAGCACTTAGGTGATGTTACACTTCTCTGCTACCTGTTACCTGTGACTGGCAGCAAATCCACATGGGCATGGATCTGCAGCAACCTTAATTCTTACCTCCTAAGAAGAAAAAACTCGACTTAGAGGCATAAGGCAGAAGGAGAGACTGAGGAAAGTTCTAGAGCAGGAGCGACAACTGTAGAGTAGAAACAAAATGAAGGAAAGTACACTTGGAAGAAGGCCAAGTGAGTGATTAAAAAGGCAAGTGGACAGTTTGACATTTGACCTGGGGTTTTTTATGTTGGCATACTTCTGGGGTCTTGCATTAATTCTCCCCACTTGCCCAACTCCTGAGATCTTCCTGGGAAGTTTCTGATTACCAGTTTTAGGTAATCCACTAATTGCCTGCTTGAGAGGAGAGGAGATGCTGAAGTTAACAGCAGGTCCCCTGTTCATCCTTGGGGTTTTGGAATCAATCAGTCTTACCATGTACCCCTAACTTTTCATGCCCTCATCAAGAGGTGATGTTTATTTGAATCAGGTGGGCAAAGTGTTTCAAAAGTCACTGGAAAACTCGGTTGTGGGGCATAACAGGAATAAAAAGTATACAGTAAGTCATAAGAAACTGACAGAGCCAGAGTTCAAATTAGTGCCTGTCCTGAAAATGTTCCAGCAGACATGGAAGGGTTGGAGGTCGTCTGAGCTGTGGGATATGAACAATTATAAATCTGAGGGGATATCCACAAAGGAGTCAGTGTCTTTGCTGCCATGCAGATGCAATAAAAGCCATGGGTGCTTAAATAACAGGGAGTTTGTGTTTAAGAAGTCACATGGCATATGAAGTGAAAGCAAAGAGGCAGATGTGCCCTGGAAGCAGATAGTCCAGCAGGTGAGTAAGGCCATTTCTGAACACACACAGGGAAAACAGGAGAATCGACAGTGCAGGTTTTGGGGAAAGGGTCAATTTTAATTTTAAAAAAAGCAGAGGAACCTTGAGACATTTCATGGTGTTCAGCTTTAACCCTATTACTCTTGAGAGTCTCCTGTCCAGGAGGGCCACAAGTGCTTCAGTTCTACTCAGTGTGGACCCCAAGCTTCTTCCCACCCCTGCAAACCACCTGTCAGGGTGAGCTGAGAGATTAGCCCATGGAAACAGAGCCACTTGTGGCTGAGAGAAATTATTCTGGGAGCTGGTTAGTAAGCTGTAGAGTGAAAGGTAAAGGGAAATCATGTAAAGGGGTTGACTGCCTCTAGCCAATGAAGGTGAGGCATAAAGGTCTTTCACCACTAGGGTACATATCTGAGTCATGCAGCACCAAAGCATGTTAGCAGCAAAAGGTACCAAGTCACACGGCACCAAAACATGTTACCAGCAGTGAATCCGTGTGGGTACGGGTCTGTAGCAACTTCAGTTCTTGCCTCCTCAGAAGAAAAAATTGACTGAGGGACTGAAGGCAGAAAGAGAGACTGAGGCAAGTTTTAGAGCAGGAGTGAAAGTTTATTCAAAAGCTTTAGAGCAGCAACAAAAGGAAGGAAAGTACACTTGGAAGAGGGCCAAGCAGGTGACTTGAAAGGCTAGTGCACGGTTTGAATTTTTGACTTTGGGTTTTATTTGTTGGCATACTTTTGGGGTCTCGTGTTACTTTTCCCACCTCACCCAACTCCTGAGATCTTATTGGGAAGCTGCTGATCACCAGTTTCATGTGCTTTCTATTTAGGAGACTGTCTTTCCCTGGTGCCAGTTGTAACCAATTATTACTTTAGAGAGACAGTTAACAACTGCCTGACCATCACCTAATGGTTGACTGACACTCCTGGCGTGTGTGCTGAGGGGGGAGTCCTCCCTTGCCCTGCTCATACCTTACTAGCTACCTACTTTAACACTGCAAGTATTGTGTAATGTTGGTACAGGAGTTAGAAAGAAATTATTTAGGCAGATGGTGAGGGTAAAAGGGTCCTCACCAGAATTTTTCTTCTAACAAAAAGCAGCTCAGGAAATTTTCTTTTTCAAACAATCATCAGCCTGAAAGATGGAGCTACAAAAATAGGTAAGCAAGCCGGAAGATTTTATGGGGAATGCCAGCAGCTGTGCTAATAGAAACGGGCAATCTGGGGGCTGGGCATATCCAACATGGGGGCTCCATTTTCCCTTCTTTGTGACCATGTATACAGTAAAGAGATGGGCAACATGGTGCCCATCAGACAAAGAACCCATATGCATAATAAAAATATTAGGGTGTGGCAGCCAGCTTTTTGTTCTCTATGCAAATAGCACAACTGGTCCAACCAATCTTTTTCATCTTATGTAAATCGGACACCACCTCCTCAAGCTTATCTATAAAACCTCCTGGCCGGGCGCGGTGGCTCAAGCCTGTAATCCCAGCACTTTGGGAGGCCGAGACGGGCGGATCACGAGGTCAGGAGATCGAGACCATCCTGGCTAACACGGTGAAACCCCGTCTCTACTAAAAAATACAAAAAACTAGCCGGGCGCAGTGGCGGGCGCCTGTAGTCCCAACTACTTGGGAGGCTGAGGCAGGAGAATGGCGTGAACCCGGGAGGCGGAGCTTGCAGTGAGCTGAGATCCGGCCACTGCACTCCAGCCTGGGCGGCAGAGCGAGACTCTGTCTCAAAAAAAATAAAAATAAAAATAAATAAATAAATAAATAAAATAAAATAAAAAAATAAAACCTCCTGCATTTCACCATGGAACCAGCAACCAATCTCTGTGGGACCCCTCTCTACTGCAGAGAGCTCTTCTCTTTCTTTTGCCTATTAAACTTGCACCCTTGATGTCAGTCTTGTGTGTCTGCATTCTTGATTTTCTCGGTGTGAGACAAAAAACTTTGGGTGTCATACCAAACAATAAAGCTGCTCCACTGTGACTCTCCTGCATGGGTGTGTGTGTGTGTGTGTGTATGTGTATGTGTATATATATATGTGTGTATATATATATATCTCCATGTATATGTGTACATATAGATAGCCATGGATATACGCACACACACACACGGATATATGTATATCCACGGATATATATATGGATATATATAGATCTATCTATCTATCTATCTATCTATCTATCTATCTATCTATCTATATATATGGAGAGAGAGAGAAAGTCTCTTCTGTCACCCAGGCTGCAGTGCAGCAGCACAATCTTGTCTCATTGCTAACTCCACCTCCCAGGTTCAAGTAATTTTAGTGCCCCAGCCTCCTGTGTAGCTGGGATTACAGGTGTGTACCACCATGCATCTTTTCCTTCCTTCCTTCCTTCCTTCCTTCCTTCCTTCCTTGCTTCCTTCCTTCCTTCCTTCCTTCCTTTCTTTTCTTTCTTTCTTTCTCTTTCCTTTCTTTCTTTTTCTTTTTTTTTTTTTTTTTTTTTTTTTGAGGCAGAGTCTCACTCTGTCGCCCAGGCTGGAGTGCAGTGGCCAGATCTCAGCTCACTGCAAGCTCCGCCTCCTGGGTTTACGCCATTCTCCTGCCTCAGCCTCCCGAGTAGCTGGGACTACAGGCGCCCGCCACCTCGCCCGGCTAGTTTTTTGTATTTTTAGTAGAGACGGGGTTCCACCGTGTTAGCCAGGATGGTCTTGATCTCGTGACCTCGTGATCCGCCCGTCTCGGCCTCCCAAAGTGCTGGGATTACAGGCCTGAGCCACCGCGCCCGGCCCTTTCTTTTTCTTCTTTCTTTCTTTTCTTTTTCTTTCTCTTTCTTTTTTTCTCTTTCTTCTTTCTTCTTTTTTTCTTTCTTCTTTCTTTCTTTCTTTCTTTCTTTTTTTTTTTTTTTTTGCATTTTAGTAGAGATGGAGTTTTGCCATGTTTTCCAGGCTGGTCTCAAACTTTGGGTTACAAAAAATCCACCTGCCTCAGCCTCCCAAAGCATTGGAATTACAGGCATGAGCCATCACACCTGGCTATAATGTACTTTTAAATTTATGACTTAGGTGATGGGTTTTTCTCTTTCTGCCAGGTTCGGGATGGTTAACTATCACTGGACCTAGCACCTAAATAATGTGACTCTTGTCTTTTGCATCAGCCCCACAAATTTTGAGAACTGTAACATATTACTGGGTCAAACACCTAGAAGATGGGAAGTGCATGCCTATACCCTGCAAAAAGGGCTTTAGCCCTACCACTGTCAAGAGCCTCGTGACATATCTCTGCATTCATCATCTAGGAGATGTGACTCTTCCCTGCTGCCTGCACTCTGCCTACAGGGAAGACCATAACAACATTTGGCCCAGCAACAGGGTGATGTGTTTTTTCCCTGGGCCTTGCTCACAGGGAGCATTGTGACATATCACTGGGACCAGCATCCAGGAGCTGTGACTCTGTGTCCTGCTGTTAGAACAGGATTGTAACATCGCTGGCCAAGCACCCAGGTGATGTGACTCTTCTGCCTGGTGCCTGCCTTCAGGGAAAATTGTGACATACGCCTGGCCTAGCACCAAAGTGATGTGACTCTCCTGCTAACTCTATGCACAGGTGGGATTGTGAACTATATCTTTGTTCAGCTCATAGGTGAGGTGATAACTCTCATACCACAAACCAAACAATAGGAGAGATGCTGTCTTTCAAAACTCAGCTTACAGAAATACATAAGATTCAGGGACTCTTCTTTGTATAAACATTATAATAGATTACTGCTCTCTTGTATATAATATGAATTTCTCAGATGGTACAGAGAGTGTCATCACAGGGCCCAGTGCACAGGTGAGAATACATTTTTTTGTATGCACACCCCACCACCCATTAGGATTTTCACCCTCACACATGGGAAGAGACTACTGGTAAGGTCTTGAATCTCACACGTGGATGCAGTCTACAGTTGAAATTGTGATTGTCATGGGCGAATATTCAGCTGCAGTTGAGATGGTGACTCATTTCTAACTTCGCTCTAAGGCAGGTGAGGACTCCTTTATTTGGAACCAGCCAATTATAAAGGTGTTGACTCTCATACCTGAGCTTAGTTCCACAGGTAAAATCACAGGTCCATACCATGATGAAGGTCATAGAGCAGTTTGCAACTCTCATTAATACTGTAGAAGGCCCTTAAGTAGTACTGAGAGAGTCTTAGCAGAGCCCAGCACACAGGTGAGATTGTGACACTCATATGCACACCCAGCCAACAGTAAAACTTGTCATCTTTCCATATGAACACAGTCCACTGTTGAGGTCCTGAGTCTCCCTTATGAAAACAGTGCAAAGTTGAAAAATGGACTCTTATATGCGGATTCTTTTCACAGATGGGTTGGTGATGCTCAGACAAATATTCAGCACAACAGTGAGTCTGTGTCTCCAGTAAGCATCCACAGCCTGCAGGAGAACCTGAGGCTCTCACAAGCAAATCAAGTGCACCAGTGAGACTGCGACTCTTGTACTCAGACCCAACATACAGAATGTGTTAACTCTCAAATTTAAAACCAGAACATGTGTGAGATTACTAATCTAATCTCTAAACCATCCTGCAGGTGTGATTGTGACACATGTCTCTGTTCAGTACTTGAGTGATTTGACTCCTCTGCCTGGGCCCAGTCCAAAGATGTAATTGTGACATATCACTGAACCCAGCACATGGAAGATGTGTCTCCATACTCCTGCCTCGGTGCTGCCCACAGGGGGCATTGTGACATATCACTGGACCTTGCATCCAAGTGATGTAAGTCTCTTCTTTCTTGACACTGACCACAGGAGACACTGTGACATATTCCTGGGCCTCAAACTCAGCTTACATCATTCTCCTATTTGCTCTCTGTCCACATGGGTCATTGTGACATACTGCTGAGTTTGACATCCATGTGATGTAACACTTCAGCCTCAGCTTTGCTCACATGGGGCATTGTGATGTATCTCTGCACCCATCACCAGATGATTCAATTCTTTTCTTCTGTCTCATCTATGCTCAAAATGGGCAATTGTAACCTATGGCTGGGTCCAGCATGTAGCTGATGTGACTCTTCTCGCCTTCTTAAGGCCTGCCTGCAGGGGATATGGTAACATTTTACTTTGCCCAACACCAAGATGACATGAGTCTGCTGCCTCTGTCCTACTTTCAGAAGACATTGTGACATATCACTGGGCCTCGCACAAAGGTGATGTGAGTCTCCTGCCTGGACCCTACTCACAGAGGGAATTTTTACATGTTTTTGACTTTATCAACTATTTGATGTGACTCTCCACTCTTACCTGGGTCTTGCCCATAGAAAACACTGTGGCATATCTCTGGGCCCAACACCTAGGTGATGTGACTGTCTTCTTATGATAGGGTCATGCCCACAGGAGAGAGATGCCTTATTGCTAAACCCAGCACACAGGTGAGGTGATTCTTCTGTCTGGTCCCTGCCCACAGTGGTCATGATGACGTCCCTCTAAGCCCATCACCTAGATTATGTGGGTCCTCTTTTGCTTCTGTTAACCATATAGAAGATTGTGACATATTGCTTGGCCCAGACCTTATGTGATGTGACTCTCCTCTCCTGACTTGGTCCTGTTTTTTGTTTTGTTTTATTTTATTTTTTGAGGTGGAGTCTCACTCTGTTGCCCAAGCTGGAGTGCAGTGGCATAATCTCTGCTCACTGCAACCTCCACCTCCTTGTTTCAAGTGATTCTCCTGCCTCAGCCTCCTGAGTAGCTGGGATTACAGGTGCATGCCACCATGCCTGGCTAATTTTTGTATTTTTAGTAGAGACAAAGTTTCACCATGTTGGTCAGGCTGGTCTTGAACTCCTGACTTCCTGATCCACCCACCTCAGCCTCCCAAAGTGTTGGGATTACAGGCATGTGCCACCATGCCCAGCCAAGATGGTGATACATTTCTAAACCCAGGTTATAGGCAGGTGAGGGCTCTTCTACCTATACATAGCTAATTAAAGCGATGCTGAATCTCATACGCGGTCTCAGGGCCACAGGTATAAGCATGGGTCTTCACCAGCATGAATATCTCAGAGCATATTGTGACTCTCCAGCATAATGTATAAAGTTCTCAGGTAGTACAGAGAGTGTCCTAACAGGATCCAGAACACAGAAAAGATGTTGACGCTCCTCTGCACACCCAGTCCACAGTAAAATATGTCATTTTCCCACATAATCATAGCCCAATGTTGAGATTCTGAATCTCACACCTGAAAGAAGTTGAAAGATGGAAAATTGACTCTCCTATATAGATCTGATCTACAGGTAAGTTGGTGACATTCAGATCAAAATTAAGTACACTTGTGAGGCTATAACTCTTCTTAGAAGACACAGTTCACAGGAGCAATTGATGCTCTCATGAACAAATCCAGTCCATGATTGAGATTCTAACTCATGTACTTAGTGTCAGGCCTCTGAGCCCAAGCTAAGCCATCATATCCCCTGTGACCTTCATGTATACATATAGATGGTCTGAAGCAACCGAAGATCCACAAAAGAAGTGAAAATAGCCTTAACTGATGACATTCCACCACTGTGATTTGTTCCTGCCGCACCTTAACTGATAGGATATATTCTCCCCCCACCCTTAAGAAGGTACTTTGTAATATTCTCCCCTGCCCTTAAGAAGGTACTTTGTAATAGTCTCCCTGCCACCTTAAGAAGGTACTTTGTAATATTCTCCCTGCCCTTGAGAATGTACTTTGTACACCTATCCCAAACCCATAAGAACTAATCATAATCCCACCACCCTTTGCTGACTCCTTTTTTGAACTCAGCCTGCCTGCACCTAGGTGAAATAAACAGCATTGTTGCTCACACAAAACCTGTTTGGTGGACTCTCTTCACATGGACACACATGACATTTGGAGCCAAAGACCCAGGACAGAAGGACTCCTTCTGGAGATGAGTCTGCTGTCCTTGCCCTTACTCCATGAGGAGATCCATCTATGACCTCAGGTCCTCAGACCAACCAGCCCAAGGAACATCTCAGCAATTTCAAATTGGGTAAGCGGTCTGTTCACTCTTCTCCAGCCTCTCTCACTACCCTTAAATCTTCCTCTCTCGCTACTCTTCAATCTCCCTGTCCTTCCAATTCCAGTTATTTTCTTCTTTAGTAGAGACAAGGAGACACATTTCATCCGTGGACCCAGAACTCCAATGCCAGTCACAGACTTGGGAAGAGAGTCTTCCCTTGGTGTTTAATCACTGCGAGGACACCTGCCTGATTATTCACCCACACCCCACTGGTGTCTGATCACTGCGGGGACACCTGCCTTGGTCATTCACCCACATTCCCTTGGTGGTAAGTCAATTGTGGGGGCGCCTGCTTTGGCTGCTCACCCACATTGCAGCCCAGGGCTGCTCAACACCCCCCCTTCTCTGTGTCTCTACCCTCTCTTTTCTCTGGGTGGCTTGCCTCCTTCACGATGGGCAACCTTCTGCTACCCTACATTCTGTCCTCTTCTTCCATAGCCTGTGTTCTCAAGAACTTAAAGCCTCTTCAACTCACACCTGACCTAAAACCTAAACACCTTATTTTCTTCTGCAGTACCGCTTAACCCCAATACAAACTCGACAATGGTTCCAAATAGCCAGAAAACGGCACTTTCGATTTCTCCATCCTACAAGATCTAGATAATTTTTGTCGAGAAATGGGCAAATGGTATGAGGTTCCTGACTTCCAGGCATTCTTTTACACATTGGTCCCTTCCTAGTCTCTGCTCCCAATGCAACTTGACCCAAACCTTTCTTCTTTCTCTCCTGTCTGTTCCTTCACTCTCTACCCCAAGCTCTGAGTCTTTTTGAATCTTCCTTTTCAACAGACCCATCTGACCTCTCCCCTCCTCCCCAAGCTGCTCCTCGCCAAGCCAAACCAGGTCCCAATTCTTCCTCAGCCTCTGCTTCCCAACCCTATAATCCTTCTATCACCTCACTCCTCACACCCGGTCCAACTTACAGTTTTGTTCCGCAACTAGCCCTCCCTCACCTGACTGACAATTTCCTCTTACAGAGGTGGCTGGAGCTAAAGCATAGTCAAAGTTAATGCTCCTTTTTCTTTATCCGACCTCTCCCAAATCAGTTAGTATTTAGTCTCTTTTTCATCAAATATAAAAACCCAGCCCAGTTCATGGCTCATTTGGCAGCAACCCTGAGATGCTTTACAGCCCTAGACCCTGAAGTGTCAGAAGGTCATCTTATTCTCGATATGCATTTTATTATGCAATCCACTCCCGACATTAAATAAAGCTCCAAAAATTAGATTCTGGCCCTCAAACCCTACAACAGGACTTAATCTCACCTTCAAAGTATACAATAATAGAGTAGAGGCAACCAAGTAGCAACGTATTTCTGAGTTGCAATACCTTGCCTCCACCATGAGACCAACCCCAGCCACATCTGAAGCACAAAAGAACTTCAAAATGCCTGAACCGCAGTGGCCAGGTGTTCCTCTAGGACCTCCTCCCCCAGGATCTTGCTTCAAGTATTGGAAATCTGGCCACTGGGCCAAGGAATGCCCACATCCCAGGCTGCCTCCTAAGCTGTGTCCCATCTTTATGTGACCCTACTGGATATCAGACTGTCCAACTCACCTGGCAGCAAATCCCAGAACCCCTGGAACTCTGGCCCAAGGCTCTCTGATTGACTCCTTCCCAGATCTTCTTGGCTTAGTGGCTGAAGACTGATGCTGTCCGATCACCTCAGATGCTTCCTGGACCATCACAGATGCTTTGGGTAACTCTTACAGTGGAGGGTATGTCCATGCCCTTCTTAATCAATGCAGAGGTTACCCACTCCACATTATCTTCTTTTCAAGGGCCTGTTTCCCTTGCCTCCATAATTGTCATAGGTATTGATGGCCAGGCTGCTAAACCTCTTAAAACTCCCCAACTCTGGTGCAAACTTGGACAGCATCCTTTTATGCACTCTTTTTTAGTTATCCCCACCTTCCCAGTTCCCTTATTAGGCAAGACATTTTAACCAAATTATCTGCTTCCCTGATTATTCCTGGACTACAGCCACATCTCATTGCTACCCTTTTCCCCAGTTCAAAGCCTCCTTCACATCCTCCCCTTGTATCTCCCCACCTTAATCCACAGGTATAGGATACGTTTACTCCCTCCTTGATGACTGATCGTGCACCCCTTACCATACCATTAAAACCTAATCACCTTTATGCTGCTCAACACCAATGTCCATCCCACAGCACATTTTAAAATGACTAAAGCCTGTTATCACTCACCAGCTACAGCATAGCCTTCTAAAGTCTATAAACTCTCCTTACAATTCCATTTTACCTGTTCAAAAACTAGACAAATCTTACAGGTTAGTTCAGGATCTGCACCTTATCACCCTAATTGTCTTGCCTATCCACGCCATAGTGCCAAACCCATATACTCTCCTATCCTCAATACCTTCCTCCACATACCATTATTCTGTTATAGATAAACCTAGCCGACCCCATAAATCATAAATCCTTTCCCCACTCCCCTTTCCATTCCTTAAAAAAAACAGCCCTAAAAGTTGCTCCCACACTAGCTCTCCCTAACTCATCCCAAACCTTTTCACTACACACAGCTGAAGTACAGGGCTATGTGGTCAGAATTCTTACAAAAGAGCTGGGACTGCGCCCTGTAGCCTTTCTGTCCAAATAACTTGACCTTACTGTTTTAGCCTAGTCCTCATGTCTGTGTGTGGTGGCTGCCACTGCTTTAATACTTTTAGAGGCACTCAAAATTACAAGCTATGCTCCACTTACTCTCTACAGTTCCTATAACTTTCAAAATATATTATCCTCCTCACACTTGACTCATACACTTTCTGCTCCCCAGCTTCTTCAGCTATACTCACTCTTTGTTGAGTCCCCACAATTACCATTGTTCCTGGCCCAGACTTCAATCCAGCCTCCTACATTATTCTGGATACCACACCTGACCTGCATGACTGTATCTCTGATCCACCTGACATTCACTCCATTTCCCAATATTTCCTTCTTTCCTGTTCCTCACCCTGATCACACTTGATTTATTGATGGCAGTTCCACCAGGCCTAATTGTCACTCACCAGCAAATGCAGGTTATGCNAGCCTTTCTGTCCAAATAACTTGACCTTACTGTTTTAGCCTAGTCCTCATGTCTGTGTGTGGTGGCTGCCACTGCTTTAATACTTTTAGAGGCACTCAAAATTACAAGCTATGCTCCACTTACTCTCTACAGTTCCTATAACTTTCAAAATCTATTATCCTCCTCACACTTGACTCATACACTTTCTGCTCCCCAGCTTCTTCAGCTATACTCACTCTTTGTTGAGTCCCCACAATTACCATTGTTCCTGGCCCAGACTTCAATCCAGCCTCCTACATTATTCTGGATACCACACCTGACCTGCATGACTGTATCTCTGATCCACCTGACATTCACTCCATTTCCCAATATTTCCTTCTTTCCTGTTCCTCACCCTGATCACACTTGATTTATTGATGGCAGTTCCACCAGGCCTAATTGTCACTCACCAGCAAATGCAGGCTATGCTATAGTATCTTCCACATCTATCATTGAGGCTACTGCTCTGCCCACCTCCACTATCTCTCAGCAAGCTGAACTCATTGCCTTAACTCAGGCCCTCACTCCTGCAAAGTTACTACATGTCAATATTTGTACTGACTCTAAATATGCCTTCCATATCCTGCACCACTATGCTGTCAAATGGGCAGAAAGAAATTTCCTCACTACACAAGAATCCACCATTAATGCCTCCTTAACTTCGTCTCAAAAAAAAAAAAGAAAGAAAGAAAGAAAAAAAAAAACTCTTCTTAAAGCCACTTTACTTCCAAAGGAAGCTGAAGTCATTCACTGCAATGGCCATCAAAAGGCATCAGATCCCATTGTTCAGGGCAATGCTTATACTGATAAGGTAGCTAAAGAAGCAACTAGCGTTTCAGCTTCTGTCCCTCATGGCCAGTTTTTCTCCTTCTCATTGGTCACTCCTATTTACTCTCCCACTAAAGTTTCCAACTATTAATCTTTCTCCACTCAAGGCAGATGGTTCTCAGACCAAAAAAAAAAAAAAAAAAAAATCTCCTTCCAGCCTCACAGGCCCATTCTCTTCTGTCATTTCAAAACCTCTTCCTTGTAGGTTACAAGCCATTAGCCTACCTCTTAAAATCTCTCATTTCCTTTCCATCATGAAAATCTATCCCCAATCTGCCACTCTTGACTCCTTCTTGGAGTGGATATATGATCTTTGCTGACAGGACACACTCCAATACTTTCACCCTGATGAAGTCTTATTCTTTATTCTTTACTTTTATACTCAACCTTATTCTCATTCCAGTTCTTATGCCACCCTCTACCTCGCCCCAGCTATCTCCCCCACCTTATCAATCTCACTCACTCTCTCTTAGTCATTTCTAAACCTTCTTTAACAAACAATTGCTGGTTTTACATTTCTCTTTCCTCCAAAATCGCTGAGGCCTCAATTTACTCACTACTGAAAAAGGAGTACTCTACATATTTTTAAATGAAGAGTGTTGTTTTTACCTAAATCAATCTGACCTGGTGTATGACAACATGAAAAAACTCAAGGATAGAGCCCAAAAACTCACCAACCAAGAAAATAATTACGTTGAACCCCCTTGGACACTCTCTAATTGGATGTTCTGGGCACTCCCAATTCTTAGTCCTTTAATACCTATTTTCTCCTTCTTTTATTCAGACCTTGTGTCTTCTGTTTAGTTTCTCAATTCATACAAAACCACATGCAGGCTATCACCAATAATTCTATATGACAAATGCTCCTTCTTACAATCCCACCATATCACCCCTTACCCCAAAATCTTTCTTCAGTTTAATGTCTCCCACTGTAGATTCCCACACCGCCCCTAATCCCGCTCAAAGCAGCCCCAAGAAACATCGCCCATTATCTCTCCATACCACCCACAAAAATTTTTGCCATCCAACACTTCACCAATATTTTGTTTTGTTTTTCTTATTAACATAAGACAGGAATGTCAGACCTCTGAGCCCGAGCTAAGCCATCATATCCCCTGTGACCTGCACGTATACATCCAGATGACCTGAAGCAACCAAAGATCCATAAAAGAAGTGAAAATAGTCTTAACTGATGACATTCCACCATTGCGATTTGTTCCTGCCACACCCTAACTGATACAATATATTCTCCCCCCCGCCCTTAAGAAGGTACGCTGTAATATTCTCCCCTGCCCTTAAGAAGGTACTTTGTAATAGTCTCATCCCCCACCACTTAAGAAGGTACTTCGTAATATTCTCCCTGAGAATGTACTTTGTATGCCTATCCCAAACCTATAAGAACTAATAATCCCACCACTCTTTGTTGACTCCTTTTTTGGACTCAGCCCGCCTGCACCCAGGTGAAATAAACAGCCTTGTTGCTTACACAAAGTCTGTTTGGTGGACTCTCTTCACACAGACGCGCATGTCAGTTAGACCTAACATATGGCAGGAGTTGACTCTCATGACTAGAACCAGGACATGTGCTAGATTGTTAATCTCATTCCTGAAATTTTCTGCAAGTGTCATTGGGACATAACCTGTGCCCAACAGCTGAGTGATTTGACTCTCTCGCTTGGACACAGCTCACAGGGGCCATTGTAAAATACTGCTGATCCTATTACTCAGGTGATGTGAGTCCCCTCTCCTGCTTTGGCACTGCCCATAGGGAACATTATGACATATGACTGGGACCTGCACCCAAGTTACGTGACTTTTCTGTTTGTGCTCTGCCCACATAAGACACTGTAACATATTGTCAGTCCAACATCAAAGTGATTTAACTCTTCTGCCTGAGCCATGCCTACAGAGAGCATTAGGACATACCTCTTCACCCATCTTTTAGGTGATGGGACTCTATGTTCCTGCCTGGTCCCTGCTTAAAAGGGATATTGTGACATCTCACTGGGCCTAGCACCTAGCAGATGTCTCTTCTCTTCTGCCAGAGTTCTGCCCAAAGACGAGATTGTGACTATGACTGGTTCCAGCAGCACGGTAACATGACTCTTTTGTCTTGACCCTGCCCTCAAAAGACATCGTGACATATTGCTTGACTCAGCATCAAAATAATATGAGTCTCCTGCCCGGACTCTGCCCACAGGAGGCATTGTGACACGTCTCTGGATGCACCAATTATGTGATGAAACTCTACCCTCTTATTTGGGATATGCCCATTGGAGAGACTGTGACATATCTCTGGGCTCAGCACCTAGGTGATGTGACTCTTGATCCATCCTGAGCACTGCATATATTGTGTATTGTGACACATGGCTGGGCCAACACCTAGGTAATGCTACTTTTCAGCATAGGTTCTTCCAACAGTAGTATTGTAACATAACTTTTCATTTATCTTCTAAGTGACGTGACTCCTTTTTCTGTCTAGGCTGTGCCGACAAAGAAGACTGGGACATATCACTGGACCCACCAGCTAGGTGATGTGAGTCTTCTCTTTTACCTGGGCCTCTCATGTTTTGAATATTATGATATATTGCTAGGCCCAACACCTAGAGTATGGGAGGCTCTTGCCTAAACCCTACTTGCAGAAAGCCTTGTGACATATCTCTGCATACGTTACCTAGGAGATATGACTCTCTTCTGCTTGCACCCTACCCATAGGAAACATTCTGACATATTGCTAGGAGCAGCACCCAGGTGATGTGACTCTCCTACCTGGTCTCTGTCCTTACGGAATATTGAGAAATATCTTTAGACTCAAACCCACATGGTGTGACCCTGCTGCTCACTCCCTATCCACAGGGAGAATTGTGACATATGTCTTTACTCAGGTAACAGATGTGATGATCACCCTCATTCCTCAAATCTGTCAATAGGAGAAACACTGTCTTTTGTAGGTAGGCTTAGAAAAATGGGTAAGGTCCTTGGTCTCCTCTTTGTGCAAAGATCATGGAGATTTATCACTCTATTGCATGTGCTATAAAGCACTCAGCCAGTACTGAGAGTGTCAGCACAGGGCACAGCACGCAATTGAGATTGTGTTTTACATGATCACACTGTGGCACTCATTAAGATCATCACCCTCACACATAGACTGAGTCCACTGGAGAGGTCCTGAATCCCAAATGCAGACGCAATCTACAGATGCAATTGTGACAGAACATTCAGCCACTGTTAAGATAGTGATTCATGGCCGGGCGCGGTGGCTCAAGCCTGTAATCCCAGCACTTTGGGAGGCCGAGGTGGGCAGATCACGAGGTCAGGAGATGGAGACCATCCTGGCTAACACGGTGAAACCCCGTCTCTACTAAAAAAAAAAAAACACAAAAAACTAGCCGGGCGTGATGGCGGGCGTCTGTAGTCCCGGCTACTCGGGAGGCTGAGGCAGGAGAATGGCGTGAACCCGGGAGGCGGAGCTCACAGTGAGCTGAGATCCGGTCACTGCACTCCAGCCTGGGCGGCAGAGCGAGACTCCATCTCAAAAAAAAAAAAAAAAAAAAAGATAGTGATTCATTTCTAAACCCAAATCATAGGTAGGAAAAGACTTTTCTATCTGGAACCCACCAATTGAAGAGATGTTGATCCTCATATCTGGGCTTAAAGCCACAGGTAAAATCATGAATCCATACTAGTATGAAGGTTTCAGAACAGACTGTGACTCTCGTACATACCACATAAAACCCTTGTGTGGTACAGAAAGTGTCCTAACAGGGTCCAGGGATCAGATAAGATTGTAACACCTGTATGCACACCCAGCTGATAGTAAAAATTGTCATCCTCCCACATGAACACAGACCTTTTTGAAGTTCTTAATTTCACACCCTGTGGCAGTGGAAACTTGGAAAATTGACTATCATCCATGGATCCAATTCACAGGTGAGTTGGTTAATCTCAAACATTCAGCACATATGTGAGGCCCTGACTCCACAAAGACGACACAGTTTGCAGGAGGGACTGAGGCTGTCATGTATGGATCCACTCTCTCATTGAGACTGTGACTCCTGTTTTTAGAGCCAACATACAGGAGGTGTTGACTCTCATAAATAAAACCTAGATGTGTTCAAGATAGTTGATTGCATCCCTGGACCTTCCTAGGTGTGATTGTGACATAAGCCTCTGCCCAGGACCTTTGTAATTTGACTCACTTTCTTGGGGTCAGACAACAGATAAAAATATGACACATCCTTAGACCCAGCACCTAGGTGATGTGACTTTATTCTTTTGCTGTGGCACCACCCACAGAGAGCATTGTGACATATCAAAGTGTTCTGTAGATAGGATACGTGACTCTTTTTCCTGTGTCCAGACAACATTGGCCATTGTGAAATATTGCAGGGTCCAACACCCAGGTGATGTAACTCTTGTGACAGTTCTATCCACAGAGGGCATTGTTACATATTTCTGTGCTCATCACTCAGTTGATGTGACTCTCCTCTCCTGCCTGGGCCATGCCTTCAGGAGAGTGGGAGATAGGGAGAGTGACTTATTCCTAGGCCCAGAACACAGGTGATGTAATACTTCTTCCTGGTCTCTTTCCACAGGCATTACTATGATAGGCTCATCACCTGGTTGATATGACACTCCTGTTTTTTTCTGCAACTTGTGCACAGTGTGGATTGTGAAATATCACTTGGCTTAGCACCTACATGGTGTGACTTTCTTCTTATGACTATGCTTTATCCACTGCATTGGTTGTGGCATAAAGCTGGGCCCACCCACTAGGTTATGTGACTCTCTTCTTTTTCCTGAACCCTACCCACAAGAGGCATTAGGACATATCTCTGGGCCATTCACCTTGGTGATGTGAATCTACTGCCTGCGACTTCCCCTCAAGGGATATTAAGAAATATTGCTGGACCCACCACCTAGTGATATAACGCTCCTCTTTTGCCTGGGCACAGCTTACATGTGTATTGCAATATGCAGCTGGGTTAAACACCTGGGTGATGTGACTTTCCTGCATAAGCTCTGTCCATAGGGATATTATGACATATCATTTTGTTCATCACCTAGGTGATGAGACTCTACTCTTTTTCCTGAGCCCTACAAAAAGAAGAGATGGTGGCATATCACTGGACTAAGCACCTTGATGATGTGACTATCCTGTCTTGCTCGAGTTTCACATATTATTGGTACTGTGACAAGCCTCTGTGACCAACACCTATGGGTAGGAAAACTTCTGCCTGGACTCAGCCCAAGGGGGCCCCGGGACTTTTTTGTTTGTTTGTTTGTTTTGAGATGGAGTCTTACTCTGTCGCCCAAGCTGGAGTGCAATGGTGCAACCTCGGCTCACTGCAACCTCTGCCTCCCGGATTCAAGTGATTCTCCTGCCTCACCCTCCCGAGTAGCTGGGATTGCAGGCACCCAGCACCATTCCCGGCTAATTTTTGTGTTTTTAGTGGAGTCAGGGTTTCACTACGTTGGCCAGGCTGGTCTCAAACTCCTGACCTCGTGATCCACCCTCCTCGGCCTCCCAAAGTGCTGGGATTACAGGCCTGAGCCACCATGCCTGGTCTGTCTCATGACTTTTTAAAAAGACATGTGACTTTAAAAATGTGACTCATTTTCTGCCTATACCCTGCCCTCAGGGAAGATTGTGGCATATTACTGAACTAAGCAACCTAGCGATGTGTCTCTTCTGACTGAGGTTTGCCCACAGAGACAATTGTGACATATCACTGGGCCCAGGACCCAGGTGATGTGACTCCACTGCCTATTCCCAATGTTCAAGAGAGGATTGTAACACATCCCTGGCCAAGAACTCAGGTGATTTGACTCTCCTGCCTTGTCCCTGCCCTCAGAGAAGATTGTGACATATCTTCAGCCCAAAACCCAGGTAATGTGACTTCCCGGCTTGCTTGCTATTCAGAGGAGAAATTATTACATATATCCTGGCCCAGCTCACAGGTGTGATGACGATTCTCACCTCAAACAAGCCAATAGAAGAGATACTGTTTCTCATTGCTAGGCTTAGGAAAACTGGTAAAATACCTGTGTCTCTTTGTATGAAGGTGACAGAGAGCTACCACACACTTGTATATGGAATAAAGCCCTTAAGTGGTACAGAGAGTGTCATTACATGTCCCAAAGGGGATATTGTTTCTTGTATGCACACCCAGCCACATGTTAGGATTGTCACCCTAACACCAGGATACAGCCCATTGGAGAGGTCTTGTGTCTTACACGCAGATGCAATCCACAGTTTGATTCCTGACTGTTAAATGTAAACACCTGTCCAAAGTTGAGATGGTGACTCATTTCTAGACCCAGCTCATAGACAAGTGAGGACTCTCCTGTCTGGGCCCAGTTAATTTGAGAAATATTAACTTTTCTACCTGGGCTTAGGGAGCAGCATAAAGGTCTCAGGGCAAATTGTGGATCTCATTCCTACGCTACAATCTCCTTGGGTAGTATAGAGAATGTCCTAATGGGGTTCAGCACACAGCTGAGATTGTGACAGTGATATCCACACCCAGCTGATAGTAAAAACTGCCTTCTTTCCACATGAATACAGACCACTGTTGAGGCATTGAATCTCACAACCAAAAGCAGTTGAAAATTAAAACATTGTCTCTCGTTGGTAGACCCAATCCACTGGTAGGTTGGTTACTCTCAGATCAAAATTCAGCACACGAATGAGGTCATCACTCCAGTAAGAAAACAGAATTCACAGAACAAATTGAGACTTTCTTTTTTTTTTTTCTTTTTTTTTTTTTTTTTTTTTT
>NC_037687.1:21282050-21291679 GCF_003255815.1 Theropithecus gelada | reverse complement strand
TTTTTTTTTTTTTTTTTTGAGACGGAGTCTCGCTCTGTCGCCCAGGCTGGAGTGCAGTGGCGCGATCTTGGCTCACTGCAAGCTCCGCCTCCCGGGTTCACGCCATTCTCCTGCCTCAGCCTCCTGAGTAGCTGGGACTACAGGCGCCCGCCACCGCGCCCGGCTAATTTTTTGTATTTTTTTTAGTAGAGACAGGGTTTCACCGTGGTCTCGATCTCCTGACCTTGTGATCCGCCCGCCTCGGCCTCCCAAAGTGCTGGGATTACAGGCGTGAGCCACCGCGCCTGGCCCAAATTGAGACTTTCATGTACAAATTCAGCCCACTACTGAGATTGTGACTCATTTACTTAGACCCAACATATAGGAAGTGTTGACTCTTGTACCTAAAACTGGGACATGTGTAAGATTGTTCATCTTTTCCTTAGACTTCCCTGCAGGAGTGATTCTTACATATTCCTCTATTTGGCATCTGAGTGACATGACTCTTGCCATGGCCTAGCCCACAGATGGAATTGTGATGTGTTGCTGTACCGAGCACCTAGGTGATGTGACTCATTTTTTCTGCCTTGGCACTATCCATAAAAGGTATGTTGACATATCTCTGGGCTACATACCCAGGTTACATGGCTCTCCTGCCTGTGTCCTGTCCACAAATGATCATGAAATATTGCTGGGTCCAATGCCCAGGTGGTGTAACTCTCATGCCTAGGCCCTGCCAACAGGGGGCATTGTGACAAATCTCTGCGCCAATAGCCCAGGTTATGTGACTCTCTTTTTTTGCCTATTCCCTGCTCACAGGGGGCATTATGACATATTGCTGAACTCAGCACCTAACTGATGTGATTCTCCTTTCTAGTTTTTGCCCACAGGGGAGATTGTGACGTAACACCGTGCCTCAAACTAAGGTGATGTCACACTTTCATTTTTGAACTGTATTCAGAAGGAGTTATGACATATTCCTGGGCAAAGCACCAAGGTTATGTGAGTCTCCTGCTTGCACTTAGCCCACAAACGGCATTGTAACATATCTTTAGACCTATCAACTATTTGATGTGACTTTTTTTTTAAAGTGAAAGCAAGTTTATTAGAGAAGTAAATAAACAAAAGAATATCTACTCCCTAGACAGATGCCCTGAGGGCTGCTGGTTGGCTCTTTTGATGGTTATTTCTTGATTACATACTAAACAAGGGATGAACTATTTGTGAGTTTTCCAGGAAATGGATGGGCAGCTTCCAGAAATTAGGGTGCCTCCCCTTTTTACACCATATAGGATACCTTCTTAACATTGCCATGACATCTGTAAACTGTCATGGTGCTGTTGGGAGTGTCTTTTAGCATACTAATGAGCAGTGTGGACTACCAGAGGTCACTTTCATTGTCATTTTTATTTTGGTGGGTTTCTGCTGTCTTTTGTACCACATCCTCTTTCATCAGAAAGATCTTTGTGAAAGGTACCTTGTGCTGACCTCTTTTCTTATCCTGTGACATAGAATTCCTAATCTTCTGGGAGTGCAGGAATTAGGTTAATTCCTTTCTTTTTGAGGTCCCAAGATAACTTGGGACTCTTGGGCCTGTCAGAAAGTGACATTCCTTACTTACCACAGGTCAGGAACCCTGCACAGAGACTGTGTGCTCAAGGTAGAAGGCCAATTTTCCCAAAGGGCTTTTACTGGCTCTAAAAATCAAGTATGATTTCTCAAAGAAAAGATCATGATTCCACTCAAAGCCTTGGTCAAATAACCTGTGTCTCCCATTGTGTCCTGTTGCAAATGAAAATATGTTTATTGCACTTATGCAAATAACTGTATTTCCATAAATTAAGAATACTCACCAATATCTTTGCACATTCTGGAGAAAACAGGGAGAGAGAAACAAATATACTCCAAATTATGTTTACAGGAGTATATTTTACTCAATTGTTAACAGCTGTAAAGGAAAGTGCTCCTGACTGAAAAACAAAGGATCTGCAACTTTTTTTTTTTTTTTTTTTTTTTTTGAGACGGAGTCTGGCTCTGTCGCCCAGGCTGGAGTGCAGTGGCCGGATCTCAGCTCACTGCAAGCTCCGCCTCCCGGGCTTACGCCATTCTCCTGCCTCAGCCTCCTGAGTAGCTGGGACTACAGGCGCCCGCCACCTCGCCCGGCTAGTTTTTTGTATTTTTTAGTAGAGATGGGGTTTCACCATGTTAGCCAGGATGGTCTCGATCTCCTGACCTCGTGATCTGCCCGTCTCGGCCTCCCAAAGTGCTGGGATTACAGGCTTGAGCTGCAACATTTTAAGCAAAAAGCCAAAAAATATTATTTCCATCTTTTATTAATTCAGTTCATGCAGTAAACTCTTGTTCTGCGTGATATATGTTAATATTTCAGCATTCCATGAGAATCTTGAAAGTTTTTCTCCTGTTCTAATTTTGCAGTCTTCAAAGTTATCAGAAATTTGCATTTAAAAGCACCCATCAATGTTCCACAGCAGACTATAAATCACCTTTTGAAAAGGATTAAAACAAGACAACAATTGTCTATGGGTGACAAAAAAAAGTCTTAGAACAGCCATTATTAAAACCACAATTGACAGCCAGGCGAGGTGGCTCACGCCTGTAATCCCAGCACTTTGGGAGGCTGAGCCAGGTCAGTCACCTGAGGTCAGGAGTTTGAGATCAGCCTGATCAACATGGAGAAACTCTGTGTCTACTGAAAGTACAAAATTATCCGGGCATGGTGGCAGATGCCCGTAATCTTCACTACTCGGGAGGCTGAGGCAGGAGAATTGCTGAGGCAGGAGAACCTCCCTGGGAGGCGGAGGTTGCAGTGAGCTGAGATCATGCCATTGCACTCCAGCCTGGGCAACAAGAGGGAAACTCCATCTCAAAACAAACAAACAAACAAACAACACAACTGACTAGAAATATTGGTTACTCTTATGGAATAAACAATTTTACATAACAATTATAACTATTAATAACATGCTACACACTAAGTCATATCAGACTTACAAGAGTTTTTCATAATTTTGTAACACTCACTAATGACATATTTATACAAATACAACCCCTAGAAAGCCAAATACCATTTCATGTTTGATAATACATTCTGTATAACTTTCATACCAAATGAATTGAATATGTCATTTTCAGACTTCAAGTGACCTAATTATCTAAAGGATTAATTAGGTCAGAAAAGACAAAATTTATAATTTAGTTTTGGAAAGTTTTTCCCATAGCAAAGGTTTAAAACATTTTACATTATCAAATCAACTCCCAGGTCACCCTATGTCATTCATTTAGCCAAAATGGAAACTTTTCTTTTTAAAAAAATTTTAAAAGCCAAAAACCTTTACTTATTAATAGAGGAAAGGCTTAGCCTTCCAAACAATCTGTCTCTTGTTTTTTTTCTGTAGTTTCTGTATTCAAAACATAAATAAAAATCTTTCATTTTTTAAATATAACATGAAAATCTTGTTCAAGAGTGAAAGCCTTATTTCACCTTTGTGTTAGTATGCTAATGATGCCAAACTCAATTCTTAATAAAATCTTATATGTAAACATATGAAATCTTAATTAGTTTGACTATAAGGTAAGATTCTCAGAGATCTTTTACAACTATTTAAAATTTTTGTTAAAGAGCAAATCTGTGCTATAAGAAAAACCTGCTGTGCTTTTATTCCAATGTTCAATTTATGGAAAAACTGAATAATATCTATTTAACTTTAGCCAGTATGTTCACACACAAAATTTTTTTATGAGATTAATTTTTTAAAAACCTTCCACAACTTGCTCAAACCTTCACATTTATTCTAACTTAAAACAACTCTTTAACCTTTATCAACTCTCTAACCTAGGCCCCAAAATTAACATTCTTATGCCTTTTTATAATCTTAAGCTGAAAGCACATTCTACTTTCTTACACACTTTGCATGTAAAGCTGTTTTTATTTCCCAAAGATTACTTATGTCACATAAACTAAAAGGCATTCACACAGGGACCCAGTGCACTGGTGAGGTCTTCAACCTCATAGGTGGATGCAGGTCAGTTGGAATTGTGACTGTCATATGTGAACATCCAGCCACAGTTGGGATGGTGACTCATTTCTAAACCCAGCTCATAGACAGTTGACAAATCTTCTATCTGGACCAAATCAACTGAAGAGATGTTGACTCTCATGAATGGGCTTAGGGCCACAGGTACAATCATGGGTGCATACCAGCACGAAGGTCTCAGATCAGATTTTGACTCTCATGCATACCATATAAATCCCTTGAATGGTAGAGCGAGTGTCCCCACAAGGCCCAGCACACAGGTAACATTGTGATACTCCTATGCACAGGTGGCCAATAGTAAAGACTGTCATTTTTCCACATGAATACAGCCCACTGTTGAGGTTCTGAATCTCCCACCCAGAGGTAGTGGAAAGTTGGAGAATTAACTCTCATGCATGGATCTGATCCACAGGTGAGCTGGTGACTCTCAGACAAAGACTCCCTGCAGCTATCAGGTTGTGACTTCACTAAGGGAACACAGTTTTCAGGAGAAATTTAGTCTCTTGTGTACAAATTCAGTCCCTTGTTGAGACTGTGACTCATGTACTTAGCCCAAACCTACCAAACCTACAGGTGTTGACTCTCATACCTGGAACTGGAATGTGTGTGAAATTAATCTCATCCCTGGACCTTTCTATAGGTGTGAATCTGACATAGGCCTCTGCCCAGAATCTGAGTGATTCTCCTGCCTGGGTCCAGCCTTCAGCAGAGATCATGACATATCACTCGGTCCAGCACTTAGCTGATGTAATCTATTCTCCTGCCTTGGCTCTGCCCATAGAAGACATTGTGATGGATTGCTAGGCCCTGCGCCCAGGTTATGTGATTTCTGCCTGTGCCCGGACCACACTGGCTATTTTGACATATTGCACTGTCCAACACCAGGTGATGTTACTTTTCTGCCTGGGCCCTTCCAACAGGGGCCATTATAAAATATCTCTGTGGCCATCACCAATGTGTTTTAACTTTCTTCTCCTGCATGGTTTCTGCTCACAAGAGGAATTCGGTCATATCCCTGGGCTCAGCACCCAGTTGATGTGACTCTTCTTTTTTTCTATGTTCTGCTCACACAAAAGATATTGAAATATGGCTGGGCCCAACACCAAGGAGACACTCTTTCACTTTAGCCCTACCCTCAGAAGGCATGGCGACATGTTGCTGGGCCCAACGCAAAATAGATTTGAGTCACTTGCCTGGACCCTGCTTACAGGGGGCATTGTGATATATCTCTGGGCCCATTGACTATTTGATCTGAGTCTCCTCTCTTTCCTGGGCTTTGCCTATAGAAGACATTGTAACATATCTCTGGGCTCTGTACCCAGGTGATTTGACTTGCCTCCTCTGTCTGAGCCATGACTACAGATAAAGAGTGACTTATCACATAAGACAAGGGGACATTGTGATATATCTCCTGGCCCATCGACTATTTGATCTGAGTCTTCTCTCTTTCCGGGGCTCTGCCTATAGTAGGCATTGTGATATATCTCTGGGCTCTGCACCCAGCTAATTTGACTTGCCTCTTCTGTCTGGGCCATGACTACAGATAAGACAGACTTATCAGTACCTAGCGTACAAATGATGTGGTTCTTCTGCCTGCTCTCTGCCCACAGGCATCATTGATACATACCTGTGGTTCCAAAATGTAGATAATATGACTCTTTTTTTTCGGTGGGAGGGGACATATCCACAGTGGGGATTTTGACATATTGCTTGGCACAGCATTCATGTTATTTGACTCTCCTCTCAGCCTTAGGCTCTACCCACTGGGGTAATTGTGACATATCTGAGTGCAGCCCCTAGGTTTTGTGGCTCTCCTCTTTTTCATGATTCCTACTCATAGCATGCATTGTGACATACGTCAGGTTTTCTCACCTAGGTTATGTGACTTTCCTGTCTTTGCCCTTCCATCAGAGGGTATTGTGACATATTGCTAGGCCCATTATCTAGGTGATGTGACTCCCTTTGCCTGCCTGTGCACCACCCAAACGGGACATTGTGACACATCTCTGAACCAATTTCCTACATAATGTGCCTCTTCTCTGCTGCCTGAGAAATGCCCCCAAAGGGGATTGTGACATGTCTCTGGGCCCAGCACCTGAATGTTGTGACTCTCCTGCCTGGACTCTATGTGGAGGAAATATGATGATATGTCACTCGGCCCTGTACACAAACGATGTTACTCTCCTGCCTGGGCCTTGCTTATAGAGGGGATTGAGACATTTTCTAGGTGAAGAATTCAGATGATGTCACTATCATTTCTCAGCCTTTTCTGCAGGTAAGATTGTGACTATTACTCAGCCCAGCACACACAGATGAAATTTTTCCTCTTGTATGCAAACCCAGCCAACAATTGCTATTGTCACCATAACACACGAATAAAGACCACTGTTGAGGTCCTGAATCTTATATGTGAACACATCAACAGTTGGAACTGTGACTGTCATATGTATATCTTGCCAGAAGTGGGATGGTGACTCATTTCTGGACTCAGCTCACAGTGATGATGGTGATGACTGTCATACCTGGACCAAGCCAATAAGAGAGATGTTGACTCTGGTAGCTAGGCTTAGGGGTCTGGGTCTTTTACTTGTAGGAAGGCAACAGAAGATTATGACACTTACACATATGGTATAAAGCTCTCGGGGAATACAGAGTGTCATTACAGGGCCCAGTCCACAGGTGAGATTGTAACTCTCCTATACACACCTAGCCAACAGTTTGAATTGCCACCCTCACACATAGACTGAGCCCATTGCTGAGGTCCTGAATCCACACATGAACCTATTCCACATTTGAAATTGTTACTGTCAGGCCGGGTGCGGTGGCTCAAGCCTGTAATCCCAGCACTTTGGGAGGCCGAGACGGGCGGATCACGAGGTCAGGAGATCGAGACCATCCTGGCTAACACGGTGAAACCCCGTCTCAACTAAAAATACAAGAAAATTAGCCGGGCGAGGTGGTGGGCGCCTGTAGTCCCAGCTACTTGGGAGGCTGAGGCAGGAGAATGGCGTGAACCCGGGGGGGGCGGAGCTTGCAGTGAGCCGAGATCGGGCCACTGCACTCCAGCCTGAGGCACGGAGCAAGACTCCGTCTCAAAAAAAAAAAAAAAAAAAAAAGAAATTGTTACTGTCATATGTGAATTCAGCCACAGGTTGGATGATGACAGATTTCTGAACCCAACTCACTTGCACAGTGAACCCAGCCAATAGAAGATGTGTTGACTCTTACATTCAGGCTTAGGTCAAGGAGAAAGATTTTGTGTTTCTCACTTTTATGACGGTCTCAGAAAATTATCAGACTCACTCCTATTGTATAATGCCCTCAGGTTGTACAGAAAGTGTCATTAAATAACTCAGCACAAAGTGGAGATTTTGACTCTCAAGTGCACACCGAGCCAAGAGTAAAAATTGTCATCGACACACATAGACAGAACCCACTGGTGAGGTCTTGAATCTCACTCTCAGATGAGTCGACAGTTTGAATTTTTTATATGTTTGGATCCAGGCACAGGTGAGAGAGTGACTCATATCTGAACTCAACTAAGTGACACAGTAATGACTTTCATACCTTGATCCAGCCAATAGAAGAGGCGTTGACTCTCATACCTGGACTTAGGAAAAGAGGCAAGATCATGAGTGTATACCAGCACTAATGTCTCAAAGGGGATTGTGACTCTCACCCAAACAGTGTAAAGCCCTATGGAGGTAAGGAGAGTGTCATAAGAGGACCCAGAGCACAGCTGAAATTGTGATTCTTATGTGCACTTCCAGCCCACAGTAAAAACTGTCACCCTCCCACATGAATACAGACCACTGATGAGCTTCTGAATTTTACATTTGGACGCAGTTGAAAGGTGAAATTGTGATTCTCATATGTGGATTTTGTCCACAGGTAGATGATGACTCTAGGACCAGGGTTCATCACACCGGTGAGACTTTGACTCTGATACCAGGACACAGCCTGCAGGTGGGATTGGGACTCTCATGCATGGATTCAGTCCATCATTGAGATTGTGACTCATATACTTGCAGGCAACTCACAGGAGGTGTTGACTCTTACCTGAAGCTGGGACATGTGTGAAATTGTGCATCTTAGCCCTGGACCTTCCCACAAGTGTTGCTGTGACATGTACTTTAGCCTAGCTCCTGAGTCATTTTACTTCCCTGCCTGGGCCCAGCCCTCAGAGGGGATTGTGACAGACACCTGGGTCAAACACCTAACTGATATGGCTCTCATGCTTGAGCCCTACCCACAGAGGGTGTTGTAAAATGTCACTGGGCCCAACACTTAGGTCACGTGACTCTTATTTTCTGCCAGGGCCCTGGCCACAGAGCCATTGTGAGATACCACTGAAACCAGTACCTCAGTGATGTGACCGTATGGCCTGGGCCCTGCCCACAGTAGGTATTGTGACATACCTCTGAACTCATTACCTAGGTGATACAACTCTCCTCTTTTGCCTGCATTCTGCCCCCCTCAAAATGGACTGTGACATACCACAGGTCTTAGCACTTAGGTGATACGATCCTCCTCTTCTGCCTGGGCCCTGGCCACAGGGGAGATTGAATCATTTTACTGAGCCCCAATTGCAGGTGATGTGACCCTCTATCCTAGGCCCTGCCCACAGGAGGTATTGTGATATATCTCTCTGGCCGTAATTTAGATGCTGTGACTCTTCTATTCTCTCTGGGCCATGCCAATTGAGGGGGATTGTGACATATTTTTGGACCGGCACAAAGGTAATTTAAAACTCCTGCCTAGGCCATTCCCATAGAAGGCATTGTGACATATCACTGGTCACAGCACACAGGTAATTTAACTCTCCTTCCTGGGCCCCGCCCATAGGGGATATTGTAATGTATCTTTAGCCCAGCACTTAAAATACGTGACTCTCCTAGCGGGTTTCTTCTCCACAGGTGACAGTTTCACATATAACTGCACCCAGCACACAGGTAAAATTGTGACTCTAGTATGCTCATCCAGCCAACAGTTACGAGTGTCATCATCGCACACGGACAGAGAACTCTGGTGAGATCCTGAATCTTGTGCACAGACACAGTCCACAGTTGGAATTCTGACTGTCATGTGTAGATCCAGCCACAGGTGTGATGTTGACCTATTTATGGAGTTAACTCACAGGCGCAGTGATGACTCTCATACCTCGAGCCAGCCAATAAAAGAGATGTTGACTCTTTTTTTTTTTTTTTTTTTTGAGGCGGAGTCTGGCTCTGTCGCCCAAGCTGGAGTGCGGTGGCCGGATCTCAGCTCACTGCAAGCTCCGCCTCCCGGGTTCAGGCCATTCTCCTGCCTCAGCCTCCCTAGTAGCTGGGACCACAGGCGCCCGCCACTTCGCCTGGCTAGTTTTTTGTAGTTTTTAGTAGAGACGGGGTTTCACCGTGTTAGCCAGGATGATCTCGATCTCCTGACCTCGTGATCCGCCCGTCTCGGCCTCCCAAAGTGCTGGGATTACAGGCTTGAGCCACCGCGCCCGGCCGAGATGTTGACTCTTTTTTTTTTTTTTTTTTTTTTTTTTTTTTTAGGGTTTCGCGCGTTGGTCTCACCCGGTGGGGGTTGGGGGGGGGGCTCTGTGCCCCC
>NC_037687.1:21164931-21281717 GCF_003255815.1 Theropithecus gelada | reverse complement strand
CCCGCCTCGGCCTCCCAAAGTGCTGGGATTACAGGCTTGAGCCACCGCGCCCGGCCGAGATGTTGACTCTTATAGCTAGGCTTAAGGAAACTAATAGGGTCCTGGGTCTCCCACCTGTATGAAAGTCACAGAAGATTATGACCCTCATGCATACTGTATAAAGCCCCCTGGTGGAACAGAGATTCATTACAGGACCCAGCACACAGGTGAGATTGTGACTTTGTTATGCAGACACCGCTGACTGTACCATCACCCTAACTTATAAACAGAGCCCGCTGGTGAGGTCCTAAATTTCACGGCCTGACACAGTTCACAGCTGGGATTGTGACTGTGATATTGAAATCTGATCACAGGTGAGATGGTGACTCATTTCTGGATCCAGCTTAGAAAACGGTGATGGCTCTTCCACCTGGTCTCAGCCAAATGGAGAGATGTTGAGTCTGTTAACTAGGCTTAGAGCAGCACATAAGGTTCTGGGTCTCCTGTTTGCATAAAGGTAGCAGAGGATTATGACACTATGCATATTGTACAAAGTCCCCCATTGGTCCTGAGAGGGTCATAACAGGGTCATAACAGCACACAGGTGAGACTGTGACTCTGGTTTGCACACAGGCAGAGTAAGGATTGTCAACCTCCTACATGGACACAGCCCACTGTTGAGATTCTGAATCTCACAACCAGAGCAGTCAAAAGCGGGAATTGTGACTCTCATAGGTGGATGTGGTCCACAGGTGAGATGATGACCTTAGACCAGGAGGCAGCACACCTGGAGGCTGGGACTCCTCTACCTAGACGCAGTCTGCAGGTGTGACTGGGGCTCTCATGCACAAATCCTGTCCACCCTTGAGATTGTGACTCACTGACTGAGACCCAATTCACAGGAGTTCACTCTGATACACAGAGCCAGAACATGTGTGGTCACTTTGGGGTAGGAAGTTAACAGAAGACTTTAGAGGTATTGACAGGAGTGTATGGGGATTTTATGTAGCAAGACTGAAAGTTTTTTTTTGTTGTTTTGTTTTTTTTGGAGACGGAGTCTGGCTCTGTCCCCCAGGCTGGAGTGCAGTGGTGCGATCTCAGCTCACTGCAAGCTCCGCCTCCCGGGATCACGCCATTCTCCTGCCTCAGCCTCCTGAGTAGCTGGGACGACAGGCGCACGCCACCTCGCCCGACCAAATTTTTTTGTATTTTTAGTAGAGACGAGGTTTCACCGTGGTCTCGATCTCCTGACCTTGTGATCCGCCCGCCTTGGCCTCCCAAAGTGCCGGGATTGCAGGCGTAAGCCACCGCGCCTGGCTGAAAGTTTTATTAAGAGTAAAGACCAATATTTTTTTTCCTCCATTTTATCTCCTAAGGCTAGCAGAAAGTATGGCACAACGTGTGTGCTCCACACACATTTATCAATTAAATGAATAAATACACCCCCTTTGTAAACGGTCAAGCTGTGCAAACCAAGACTTTATTTGTTATTATTGTTTAGTTGATAGAATCAAATAGAAGGTAATAAACTGTAAAATTCAGAAAGCGCTATTAAAAGTTTGATGTTACTTTGGCATTCTTAGGTAAAATAGAGTAAAATTTTTAGTTTCTAAGTTTGTGGCCATTATAAAATTAAATTGCTACGTGAGGATGAAAAATGAAATCTTACTTTAGGCGAGTATAATTTGAGAGGAAAAGGCGAAAAGAGAAAAGAAAAACTGAAAACTCGGTTGGGTCAGATATGCCAGTTCTACTCTATACTTTCTTTTTTGGAAATAGTTCCCTCCTCTCCTGACGCAGAGGGAGGCTGACTGGGGGACCCTGGGCCCCTCTGTCCCTGTCGCGGTGGCAGTGGCTGATCTCTGCTCAGGCGTGAGGGCTGCGGCTCTGTGCTGGGCTTGAGCCTGCCCAGCCCAGCCCAGCCCCTCCTCACTTCCCTGGACTCTTCACGGTGTCTACCCGCCCCCGCACAATCCTGAGCGTCCCTCTGGTGGAAGGGGAGGTGGCAGCCGAAAGCCAGTGGGAGGAACTGGCCCCGCAGGTCGAGGAGGGCTCGCCCAGCTGTGGGAAATGCTCTGGTTGACCTCGGATTTCTGCGCACCACCCTGAACCCCGACCCTGGCTTTGAGCCGAGGGGTCCCCGGGCTGGGCGACCTTGGACGTGGGTGCTCCAGCTGCTGTGGCTGTTCCTGCTGTGCTCAGCTGAGTCAAGACTGGAACTGGTGCCCGCCAGAAGTGAAGGAGGAGCCCCGCAGGCGGGAGGAGGCGGTAGCCATGGTCCCTGTAAACCAGGCCTCGCTGACAAATCTCAGACGCCAAGAACAGAAGAACGGAGAGCTTCAGCCAAATGGACAAACTGTTGGAGCGGCTGAGGGTGAAGCTGCCCAAACTCCTCAAAGTGGAGCAGCAAAGCAAACACCAGAGAAGGACAAGAAAAATAAAAGTCAAAGAAAATTAGCAGAAACCAAAGGCAGACGCTAACGCAGTGCAAAACAGTTGTTCACACAGTGATAGAAAGAGTTGATGAGTCTCGGAAACTAATCTTAGTGACAGAGCGAAAGGACAGCAGTGAACATGGTAAGGTGCTGATGATTCTGGTCCACCGGATCCCACCATCCCCGGGACAGTAAATACCATCACAGTCACCACACAGCGAGTTACAACTGCATCATTTCCTACTTACTCCTAAATGAATACAGTTGACTCTTATCACAAGTGCAAATAAAAAGTTATTTATCTTTGTTTAAAACTAAACTGCCATGCTTTAGCTTTTTTTTTTTTTGAGTTCTTATAATTTTGAAAATGAAGTTGACATTTTTATGGCTTATTAAGTTTTTGATAGTCTTGCATTAGTTGAATTGTTCAAAGTAAGTATATTTTAAACTAAGAAGAGTAAACTGTATGTATTTGTTTTACATATTAAAGGCTCAAAGTAACAAATAATGTAGTTGTTTATGATTTGAAAAGTTCAAAGTTTGATTATCTGTACATACACAGAATAGTGTATCGTGCTAAAACATTTGTTTTTTAAAGTGGCAACCATAGTTCCTGCCTGTCTGGATATATTTTGGACTTTTGTATGTTAAATACAACGTAAAAAAAACACTTTATTATGTTTTAGAAAATCTAAGATTGGTATACACAAACAAACTTTACAAATTACTGTAGGGTTCAGCAAACTGTGTTTACAATGTGACTTTGATGCCTCTACATTTTGATATGTAAATCTTTCTTGAGAAAAGATTGTTTTTTATAAAAAGTCTACAACTTCAGGCTTAAGTTATAAAATGACAAAACAGTAAAGAAATGGGTGGTTTGCATACTATATGAATACTGGCATTCAATTAAAATACCAAATATTTTAATGAAAACTTTTTAGACAATAGATTTAAATGATTTCTTGATATTTTACTACAGTAATAAATATTCACAGATATTTTATAAATCACATCTATTAGTACTAGGTTTTACTTAATAGTAGTATATATATAAGATCAAAGATCTGTTAAAAATAGATATATTTATCAATAATTTGGTGTTTCTAAATACCCAGAAGTCTTGTTTTAATCAGATTAGCTCTGGGGATATTTACTAATTTCATTTTATATACAGTGTGTTCAAAGTGTTCTAGTTTAACCTAATATTGATTAATGATGGGTAAACAAATCTTCCCTTGCTAATCCCATAGGTTTATTAAATTTGTTGAAGATGTTTTTAATTAAAAAATTCTATCTTTCAATGTTGTTTACAGGGATTTAGGTCTAGTTTAATCTGCTCAACCTGTTAATCAGTGTCAGGTGCCAGATTCCACTTTATTTTCAGGGCGTTTGTTGACTTTTTTTTCTTTCTTTTTTTCAGAGAGAGTCTTGCACTGCCATCTGGGCTGGAATGCAATGGTGCAATCTTGGCTCACTGCAACCTCCACCTCCTGGGTTCACACACTTCTCCTGCCTCAGCCTCCTGAGTAGTAGCTGGGATTACAGGTGCACACCACTACACCTGGCTAATTTTTTGTATTTTTAGTAGAGATGGGGTTTCACAGGCCAGGCACGGTGGCTCAAGCCTGTAATCCCAGCACTTTGGGAGGCCGAGACGGGCGGATCACGAGGTCAGGAGATTGAGACCATCCTGGCTAACATGGTGAAACCCCGTCTCTACTGAAAAATACAAAAAACTAGCCGGGCGAGGTGGTGGGCGCCTGTAGTCCCAGCTACTTGGGAGGCTGAGGCAGGAGAATGGCGTGAACCCGGGAGGCAGAGCTTGCAGTGAGCTGAGATCCGGCCACCTCACTCCAGCCTGGGCGACAGAGCGAGACTCCGTCTCAAAAAAAAAAAAAAAAAAAAGAGATGGGGTTTCACTATGTTGGCCAGACTGGTCTCAAACTCCCCACCTTGTGATCTACCCCCGTCAACCTCCCAAAGTGCTGGAATTACAGGTGTGAGCCCCCACACCCGGCCAACTTTTCTTTCTTTAGTCTTTCAATAAAATGTCTATTAACAACGACAAATTTCTGCACATATCAAGTTGCTTTTAGTAACTCAAAAGGTAATAGTTCCAAAATTCTCATGTTACTGTCTGAGAAAACAGATCCTACTGTTACCTAAAAAATCAACTGGAAGGCGTTTTTATAACCTTGCACCACATAAGAAAAAAACTGCAATGCAGTAGTAATAAGTGAAGATACAGCAAATGAAAAATGGTAATTGAGAATGTCACTTTCAATGTGTGAGTATTTGGACTTTTGGTTTAAAAAAATGTAGTAAAACAGAATTTTTGGTAAGCTTTCTGTAGATGAACATTATCATAAGTTAGGACAAAAATCCTTTAAAAATATAAATAAACAAAAAAAGCCTACACCTAAAAACAACAACAACAACAACAACAAACAACAACAACAAAAACTAAGATCCAGTAGTGCATAAATATTGATCCTTATTTTGGGAGAGTATGCAACAGACCATTGCATGAACTTTATAAAGATATTTTGCCACAGTGGCGTACTAATAAAAATGATTTATCTTTAATTTGAACGAACATGTCCACATCTTAGAAATACTGCTTTGACGGCCAGGCGCGGTGGCTCACGCCTGTAATCCCAGCACTTTGGGAGGCCAAGGCGGGCGGATCATGAGGTCAGGAGATCGAGACCATCCTGGCTAACACGGTGAAAACCCGTCTCTACTAAAAATACAAAAAATAAGCCGGGCAAGGTGGTGGGCACCTGTCGTCACAGCTTCTCAGGAGGCTGAGGCAGAAGAATGGTGTGAACCTGGGAGGCGGAGCTTGCAGTGAGCCGAGATTGCACCACCGTACTCCAGCCTGGGCCACAGAGCAACACTCCATCTCAAAAAAAAAAAAAAAAAAATACTGCTTTGTACTATGAATAATAAATGTAAAAGTCTTTATGCACAAGAGGATCCTGATTCTCAACTAAACATATATGGCAACCCATTCCCCTGTTTCTTCCAAACAGAAGCCTGATTAAGGCTTAAATATGGAGTGAGAGGGACTCAATAACAGGATATGTGAAACAAAAAAGAATGAGATAGGATGGTCACTTCTAAGGCTCAGCAATTGCCTGGGGGACCTCAATATACTGATATCAACTATGAATCTTACTGGGTAAAAATGAACATAAAAAGCTGAAAACACCATGACTTTGATTTGGTGGAACAGAGTCTCTGGAATTATACATAGTTGTGCTGAAAGTATTGAGCCAGAATGAAAGGGAATATTTACAAACACATTAGTATTTGTTCCATATCTTGTTACAGCAGCAGTACTCTTGTCTGTAATGTCAACTTCCCAAGATACACATGCCATAGACAAACTAAGACAAGTGTCTAATATGTTGTTTGCAGTTAGTTTCTAAATTTAACAAACTTGCAATAATTTTATGAATTTCATTAAACTATGTTTCATGTATAAATCTCACTAAAAGGCACTATTCAGCAGCTATTTCCCTCAGTCTTTTCTGGGATTTTCTGTTCCTTGTTTTCAAACCAACTTTATTGGAATCCTAGTCATTTCCAAAATCCCATATGTAATAATAGAAAGAGAGCAGAAATGAAGCCAAGTTACCCAAACAGTCCATACCTAATGTATTTGGTTCCCCAAATGAACCAAAAACCACACAAGCTAAACAACAGTAGATTTAAAATTCAACCTAAATTCAACAGTGGTAGTCAATATCATATGCAAAAATAAGCAAAGTCACAATGTAGAAACCCTTATCAACAATCATCAAATTCTTATTTTGGCATTTTTAGAAAAACATAAATACATTACATATAACAAAACATACCCACTCACTTACAATAAAATATTTTGAAACATGTATGGTTTTATTCTTATTCTTAAATATATACTATACTGCTTAGACAAGACTTTCAGTAAAAAATACTTGTAGCTACCATGTATGAATTAAAACAGCTGTGGGAAAATAGGATTTTTAGTTAATAATGAAGATCAAAGTTCCAATGATGTAAAATATTTTTTCCTGGGCATACAGCTAAATACCCAAATCAAGCTGAAGGCTGGGTGTGGTGGCTCATGTCTGTAATTCCAACACTTTGGGAAGTCGAGGCGGGTGGATCACAAGGTCAGGAGATCGAGACCATCCTGGCTAATGTGGTGAAATCCTGTCTCTACTAAAAATACAAAAAAAAAAAAAGAAAATTAGCCGGGCGTGGTTGCGGGCACCTGTAGTCCCAGCTACTCAGGAGGCTGAGGCAGGAGAACAGTGTGAACCCGGGAGGTGGAGCTTGCAGTGAGCTGAGCTTGCACCACTGTACTCCAAGCTGGGAGACAGAGTGAGACTCCATCTCAAAAAAAAAAAAAAAAAAAAAAAAAAATTTAATTTTCCCACTGTTGACATAACAGCCAAATCTTAGTCTCAGAGTTGGTAGTTTGGAATAAACCAAGACAAGTACTATTGAGGAAGGATGAGTAGTCAAGAAAGTGACTATGTCTTTGGGATGCAGCAAATATGACCATTTTACAGTGGCTGCATATTGCCAACAGAATAAGCCCCAGTATTTGCATTGCATTCCAGCTTATTTAAGCAAAGTTCTCTCCAATAGAGAAACTCCCCTGTAAAGAGCATGAACATTTTGATTTTACCTTTCCTCAAACTGACCTTTTACTTGTTATAATAGTAAAAACACACTGTGGGTGGAGATTTAAGATGCTAGTGAGATGTGAAACATGAACAAGCATGTACAGCTACTGTGTCTGTGTATCAAGAGGGCCACCCAGGACATGCTTACTACTAACACCACTTTCCACCTCTTTATAATAAGAGTCCCATAAGTAAAGTCCCTAGTTCCAGTCTTTGCTTTCTCATTCTGTAAGCAACAGGCCCTGAATCCCTTCTCTCTCAAGGTGTACTGGGTATTCTGCACCTAACTTTTAAAAGAGTCTACTCCTTTGCAATAAATTACTCCATGCTGCATCTTCTTTGTTGTTTGTCTCTTGTTTAAATATTTTTGAAACTAAGACAACAACTGAGGTTTCAGAAAAGCCATTAATACTATCATGCTTTGTTTTGCATTTTTTATTGTCAACATTTTTTCTCTCATCTGTCAATATTCACATTTTAAACACAGTCAACACTGCTAAATTGAAAATTTAAAGGACCACAAAATAATTTATCATAAAAGCATGTATCTCTCTCATGTTTCACCTTCACCACACTTTCTATCTATTCAACTTTTTAAAAAATTTGACGGTCAAATACATATATCAAATTTAATATTTTATTTAATAATTTGAATTCAATTCCAAAATGATTTATATGGAAATATATTGTTATATTTACTTTCGGTCAAGTTTGGCTTTCCAAACTAAAGGAAATCTAAAGCATGTTTTCAAAGTATTAAGGAACTTAACCTTAATAGCGTTGAGAGAAGTTAGCTAGCTTGCCTTAGGTAGATATCAAGGGAAGGGTTTATGGAGAGCCCCCAACCCACGGGTTAGTGCCTTATTCCCACATAACATAAAAAGCGACTTGGAAAAAAAAATAAGCTCTTGGCACTATTAAGACAACTAGCACAGGGGGTTGTGCCTGGACTCATGCCCTCGGATGCACAAGAAGGAGAACCTAAAGCCCATTTAGATAAAAATTTGCACACAACTCTGCCTTACTTAGATAAGGGAAGGAGCTGACATAGAAATGTCTTTGCTCTTTGTATAACCAGTGGGCTCCCAGGAAAAAGTTTTTCTTTTTTTTGTGGGCATGAACACAGTGGGCTTTGATGGATTCCATGGACACTTTCTTTTCTCTTTTACCTGTGAGTCTGGTCTTTATAAATTATTACTTCAGCCCTTGATTAGTCGTGGGCCAAGGTCTTTGGTCAAGCTTTTGCTTCAGCTTCTAATAGGTTTTGGGCCAACATGAGCAGCCTTTATGAATCATTGCTTCAGCCCCTGATTGGTCCCAGGTCAAGGCCCCAGGCAAAGCTGAGTCACACATTATCTAAGACAGCCCACAAACTAAGCACAATTTTTTCCCATTTCAGTTTATAAAAACACTGCATCCCAGCCTTATAGTGGACAACCCATTCAGACCTCCCTCTCTGCTGGAGTAGGACTTTCTTCTTTTTGCATATTAAACTTTTTGCTCCAAACCTCAACCTTGTGTCCACACTCCTTAATCTTCTTGAATGTAGTGCAAAGAATTCTGGGTATTATCTCAAACAACAGAGGTTGTTACATCTTGGTGCAATAGTAAAACTACAACATATTTTGGTGTGTTGACCAGGGAGAAAGGAATTCGTCAGAAGGGTGATTAGGAGTGAGGCTCCTTGACCTCAGTTACTTTCTGAGGTTTCTCATCCCAAGTTTTTTTCTCTCAGAAACAACCTTGAAAACATTTTGCTGTTCTGTTCTAATCCAGTTTGCTTTCATGAAGGGCCTACCCAGCGTGTGGAACTGAAAGGAGGTCTTAGGGCAACTGAAGCTTCCTGGCTGAGTCTATGCCTCAGTGTTACCTAAAAACCCTTGGACTAACTCCAGTCCCCAACAGCCAATGAGGGCACTGGCACAAGAACTTCCAGTCTTTTTTTTTTTTTTTCATTTCATTTTTTTTCCTTCTTTTTCTTTTTTGTGCCTATCATTTCTCCTATTCATTCTTTGTATGCAATGTTGTATGGATATAATCATGCTGAGGAAAATCAGTCAGTGTCTTAGTAATCAGATGTGTAACTCAGAGTTGTGGTTTGGAATTTCCTAGCAACAGGGACAATTCAAAATCTCTCTAAATTTTTACTTAGTTAAGGCCTTTCTCTTCCCCAGTAATAAACATTCATGGCACTGTATGAGAGAGTATTTCACCCTGAGTAAATACCCTGCTTTGTATTTGGTTTGTTTCTTCTCTCCATGTGAAAGCTCAGCACTGTCCAATGAATCCAAACAGTTCCTTGAGACAAGTTCCTTTTTTGTTCTGTGGCATATGCTACAGGAACAGCCTATCAAAACCCAAACCTCTTTCTTACTTTTGCCTAAAAATATAAAGCTGGAGTTTTTACCTACCATTTCTAATTTTACAGCATCCCTAGTGGAATGGGATTGTTCTCCACAGGAAGCCTTGTCAATGCCCAAAACATAACAATTCCCCAATTATTTTCCCTTTTACATCCCTTTATCAATGATAAAACCTCATGCCCTGTTTGTAAACAGAAAAACTGAGCTTTCAACAGCCAGAAGAAGCCATGCTAGCAAAACAAATCTTCAATTTTTACACATTTTAAAGGCATCTGTTCTTCATCAAACTACATTGGAATTTGAACAGAAAAGGAGTTTTATGTTTGAAAGTAAATTGGTCCCATTATCTGGGATTCTGATGCCTTCCTGGGGCCATAGCTAGGGAAACAAAAAATGGTATTAGGGCATTCCCTCTATAAAAGTATCTTACCCAAATCCAACTACTTCATAATCTCTTCCTGGCCACTGGAGTACCTTGAGAGCCTTTTGGGCTGACTGGGTCTAGAAAACAAGCAGGATGGAAAGTTAGGTGAGAAGGTGAGCATAATGTGCCCTATCAATGAACTCCTCCAGAACCATGGGTGAAGGTCATGCTTGCACCCATGGGTAACATCTATGATGGTTGCTGGGACCCAGAGGAAAAAAAGGAAGATCGAGAAGTGGTATGTCCTTTTTCTTTTTCTGCCACACTGAAAAGAGAAAGGCGACTGAGGAACACCTTGTCTCACCTTTTTCTAGATAAGTAACAACCCATCTACAGTCTGCATTCCCCTCTAGTGCATTCTGAAACACTGGAACTTCTTTAACCCTGAAACTAAAGAAAAAATGACTTATATTCTATTGCACAAACCCATGGCCATCTTAGAGACAGGAGACCTGGCTTTCTAAGGGCAGTATTCATTTCAACACTATTCAACAAATTGATCTTTCTTTGCCCTGTGAGACAACCCAGATCTTTGTAAGCATTGTAAAATTAAATCTGCCCTCTTGGCAGCCATATCAGACAAGCCTACAAAATATATTTCCCAAAAGTTGAGATATAAACCCTTGGGGAACCCTCAAATGCAACTTCTGGGTGCCCTACCAGCTTCCTATATTTTGGGCCACCAATACCCATATATCATCAGCTCCTCTGGTTGTGTCACTCAAGAAACCCACAACATTGCTGCTGTCCCCCACAGAAAATGCCCAATAGACATGGTGTGACTAGGATTCAAGTTCCCTTCTTATTGCAGGACCTTAAGAAAATAAAGTGAGCCCCAGACAAGTTCTCTAATGACCCCGATATATATATAGAGTCTTTCCAAAATTTAAGACAAGGTTTAATGTTACATGGAGAATGTTTAATGTTACATGTTTAATGTTATTAGCTGCTTTTAAGCCAAACCCTAACTGTTAAGAAACAGGCAACCTGACAGGCAGCAAAAAAACTCAAAAAACACAGTAGGTTTCCTAGAGCCAGTCAGAAAAGAACCCAGTCAAAAGGGAAAAAAAGAGACAGAATCCCCATTCCCAATAAGAATAAAAACAATGCCCTTTAAATATTCTAATTGAAGGTTTTCCTCTTTACCAAGGACCCGCCAACATGGGCCGCGTTCGCACCAAAACCGTGAAGAAGGCGGCCCGGGTCATCATAGAGAAGTACTACACGCGCCTGGGCAACGACTTCCACACGAACAAGCGCGTGTGCGAGGAGATCGCCATCATCCCCAGCAAGAAGCTCCGCAACAAGATAGCAGGCTATGTCACTCATCTGATGAAGCGAATTCAGAGAGGCCCTGTAAGAGGTATCTCCATCAAGCTGCAGGAGGAGGAGAGAGAAAGGAGAGACAATTATGTTCCCGAGGTCTCAGCCCTGGATCAGGAGATAATTGAAGTAGATCCTGACACTAAGGAAATGCTGAAGCTTTTGGACTTCGGCAGTCTGTCCAACCCGCAGGTCACTCAGCCTACAGTTGGGATGAATTTCAAAACGCCTCGGGGACCTGTTTGAATTTTTTCTGCAGTGCTATATTATTTTCAATAAATCTGGGACAACAACAACAACAACAAAAAAAAATATTCTAATTGAAGCCCTTGTAATCCTATACAGTAGTGGAAAAGAAAACACTATCTGATGTGCATATTAGAAAGGTTGCAAAGAACCACAATCAAGCATGTTAACTACTCTAACCTGTCCTTGTTAAATCACAAACCAGATTAAAATCCCATGGTCTTTTTGAAAAGGCTGAAAAAACTAATAAACAACTTCCAAGGAATGTGAATGACCTCCTCAAGGAGAACTACAAACCACTACTAATGAAATAAGAGAGGACAAAAACAAATGGAAGAAAATTCCATGCTCATGGAAGTCCTTGCCCATGCCGATGTCCTGAATGGTATTGCCTAGGTTTTCTTCTAGAGTTTTCTTCTAGGGTTTTTATGGTTTTATGGTTTTAGATCTAACATTTAAGTCTTTAATTCATCTTGAATTAAATTTTGTATAAGGTGTAAGGAAGGGCTATTTCTGAGGTCTCAGTTCTGATCCATCTGTTTTGGTACCAGTACCATGCTGTTTTGGTTACTGTAGCCTTGTAGTATAGTTTGAAGGAAGGTAGCATGATACCTCCAGCTTTGTTCTTTCTGCTTAGGATTATCATGGCAATGTGGGCTCTTTTTTTGGTTCCACATGAACTTTAAAGAATTTTTTTCCAATTCTGTGAAGAAAGTCAATGGTAGCTTGATGGGGATGGCATTGAATCTATAAATTACCTTAGGCAATATGGCCATTTTCACAATATTCAGTCTTCCTATCCATGAGCATGGAATGTACTTCCATTTGTTTGTGTCCTCTTTTGTTTTGTTGAGCAGTGGTTTGTAGTTCTGCTTGAAGAGGTCCTTCACATCCCTTGTAAGTTGGATTCCTAGGTATTTTATTCTCTTTGAAGCAATTGTGAATGGGAGTTCACTCATGATTTGGCTCTCTGTTTGTCTGTTATTGGTGTATAGGAATGCTTGTGATTTTTGCACATTGAAAAATTTCATATTCTGAGACTTTGCTGAAGTTGCTTGTCAGCTTAAGGAGATTTTGGGTTGAGATGATGGGGTTTTCTAAGTGTACAATCATGTCATCTGCAGACAGGGACAATTTGACTTCATCTTTTCCTAATTGAATACCCTTTATTTCTTTCTCTTGCCTGATTGTCGTGACCAGAACTTCCAACTCTATGTTGAAAAGGAGTGGTGAGAGAGGGCATCCCTGTCTTGTGCCAGTTTTCAAAGGGAATGTTTCCAGTTTTTGCCCATTCAGTATGCTATTGGCTGTGGGTTTGTTATAAATAGCTTTTATTATTTTGAGATACATCCCATCAATACCTAGCTGACTGAGAGTTTTTAGCATGAAGGACTGTTGGGTTTTGTTGTATGCTTTTTCTGCATCTATTGAGATAATCATGTGATTTTTGTCATTGGTTTAGTTTATGCAGATTACATCTGCAGAAGCTGTCTGCTGCCTTTTGTTCAGCTATGCCCTGCCCCCAGAGGTGGAGTCTACAGAGGCAGGCAGGCCTCTTTGAGCTGCAGTGGGCTCCAACCAGTTCAAGGTTCCCAGTCACTTTGCTTACCTACTCAAGCCTCAGCAATGGCAGATGCCCCTCTGCCAGCCTCACTGCTACCTTGCAGTGGGATGTCAGAATGGTGTGCCACCAGTGAGAGAGGCTCCATGGGCATGGGACTCTCTGAGCCAGGCATGGGATATAATCTTCTGGTGTGCCATTTGCTAAGACCATTGGAAAAGCACAGTATTAGGGTGGGAGTGTCCCGATTTTCCAGGTATGGTCTGTCACATCTTCTCTTGGCTAGGAAAGTGATTACCCTGACACCTTGCACTTCCTTGGTGAGGTGATGCCCCGCCCTGCTTTGGCTCACACTCCATAGGCTGAACCCACTGTCCAACAAGCCCCAGTGAGATGAACCCTGTACCTCAGTTGAAAATGCAGAAATCACCCATTGTCTGCGTCACGCACACTGGGAACTGTAGACTGGAGCTCTTCCTATTCGGCCATCTTGGAACCTCAGAAATACAGGAGTTTAACCAACTCACAGGTATTTAAGAGTACAAATCCATGGCTTGGCCCAGCTTTAAAAAGTCCTATTTAAGATTTCTTCTGGAACAGAGTTCCATCAAAGCCTATCAAAAAGGCCTATGGAGAGAGAGTTATTCTTGCTGCTCTATGTTCAAATAGTTAGGCCAAGGATAATACTAAAGTCTGTTTTGCAAACAATTCAGACTATTGTAAGCTGTTTTTAACAAAACTAAATCTAAAAGAAAGAAATTATGTTTCAAAACTTATCGTACATTTATCATCAACTTCTAGTTTCATTCATTGTCTTAAAGTTTTTGATGACGTTTTAAACTAACCCTGCTTATTCCTGTAAGCCAACCAGCAATCTCTGCCTGCAGCACAGAAAAAAAAGAAAGGGAATGGTAACATAAAAATCTAAATCAATATTCTAGTTCTAAGCAATTATTTTGGAAATCCAGCTGGGTGATGGAAATAAATAAGGTGTCAATAACCCACAGGTTTCTTTTTTCAGAAAGTAAGATCAAGGGAGCTAACCAAAGCCAAGCCTCATGCCCTCAAATCTTAGCAAATATAACTATAGCTACCAGTTATCGGGGTGTGTCAGCAGCCTCAACATTTTTAGACTTTTCCTACCCTCCTCGTTTCATTTCAATGCATGTCCTCTACTAAACCAAATTGTTTCTTTTTCCCTAAAAACTCTCAAGCTCCAAGTGGTAATGCAAATGGAATGATGCATAAACACATGTTTCTTCCGAGACACTTAAACCAGCCCTGGAAGAAATTCTAGCTGCTGTTTTCTACACAGCACCCCTCTTCAGCGAGGAATAGCCAGAAATATCAATGCCTATTCTCCCTAACAGCAGTTAGGGTCTCCACTCCTGAGAGGTGACTGAGAAGGATTAACTAGCTAGCCTAATGTAGACAGCGAGGGAAGGGTCCCCAGAGTGCCCCCAATCCATGAGTCAGTGCCTCATAACCACATACCTACCAAGCCGGGTATAATGGCACACACCTGCAATCCCAGTGACTCAGGAGGCATGAGAATTGCTTGAACCTCAGAGGCAGAGGTTGGAGTGAACTGAGATCACACAATTGCACTCCAGCCTGGGTGACAGAGCAAGACTCGGTCTCAAGAAAACAAACAAACAAAGACCTCATCTTTCACCAATATTTTAATAGTTTTATGTCTGAGTACTTAAGCCTCAAGGACAGGACTCTGGATGATGATAAGAGCATATTTAAATTCATAAAGTGAAAAATGACCATCAGAGTCTAATAAGTGATGAATACAGCAACATAATACTTCACAAAATCATTCTGGGTATGTTTGACAAACAAGAAGGTTGCATAGGACCTTCTTGTGCGACCCATGTGAAGTGTTCTTCTCTCTCACTTTAGTCTCAATTCCCAACCTTACAACTACCACATACTAACATACACAGAATGAGAAAAATTATTTTCTTAGAAAGCCGTGATTCACATTTTATTCTATTAAATCTTTTCCATATTGCTGCTGTAGTAGTGTTGAAGTGCACCCTCTTTCACCAGAAGAGTACTTTTGTGAATGTGAATAGACTGACACTGGAGAAGACCAGCTCAGCACAGTCACCTGAATGATCCCATTGCTTTTCAGGCAGTAAAAATGCCTTCGAGCAGTGAAAATAAAGTTACTGCAGATGGAGCAGACAGTTACACATGGAAATCTTCAATTGTTTGAAGATTACATTGCATGGTCTACAACTTTTAAAATATAAAATGCATATCATAAATACTGCAGAAGAAAATAGAATAAAAATGAGGGAGTTGTCCACAAAAGACAGCCAATGCTGTATTATAGCAATATAGAAAAATATATATCTACTGTCAGAAGAAGGTAACTTGAAGTATTTCAGAGATGTTCTCTAAGAAACTAAAAATATTTTTAGTTTTAGATTCTGTAAAAAATGCTTTTTAAGCATTTTTGATTTTCAAAAAAATGTGAGGGCATATTTTGTCAGCTTAGTTTTTCTGAAGAATTTAAATATAATAGAGTAAAATAATACATATTAAAAATACCTTTTCTGGTAATGGAGAAGTTTAATTTTTAGATTAAAAAAGTAAAATTTTACACAATTATATGCTGACCAATTTAATCAGAAGCTTCTTTCTTACAACTGTGAGAAATGACACAAAGATCCAACATTTAGCCGGGCGCGGTGGCTCAAGCCTGTAATCCCAGCACTTTGGGAGGCTGAGACGGGCGGATCATGAGGTCAGGAGATCGAGACCATCCTGGCTAACACGGTGAAACCCCATCTCTACTAAAAAATACAAAAAAAAAACTAGCCGGGCGAGGGGGCGGGCGCCTGTAGTCCCAGCTACTCGGGAGGCTGAGGCAGGAGAATGGTCTAAACCCGGGAGGCGGAGCTTGCAGTGAGCTGAGATCCGGCCACTGCACCCCAGCCTGGGCGACAGAGCAAGACTCTGTCTCAAAAAAAAAAAAAAAAAAAAAAAAAAGATCCAACATTTATGTTGGTGGGAGAGAAAATGATTACCAGGTGCTAGAAAATTGTTGTTTCACTAATCAATGTTGATTTTTATTGCTATATTGTCTCAGATTATGTTAATAATAAAGTAATGGCCTTGATCCAAAAATTTTTTTAAAATTTATTGTTTCAGTCAAAATATTAACCAAAAGAAGGCATAGAAATAAAGGTATTTAACAGTCATAATTTATAGAATAAAATTAAAATGTTTCTAGAAATAAAAAAGAAAAAAGAGATAAATAAGAAAAGGAAAAAAAAGTGGATTACTTAACAATAGCTAAGGTATGAAATCAACCTAAGTGTCCATCAACAGGTGAATGAACTTTAAAAAGTGGTATATTTACACAATGGAATGTTCTTTATTCCTTCAAAAGAAAGAAGTCTTAGAGGTGGGCTCAGCAGTCTGTGTCTTAGCAAGCCTTGCAGGGACTCTGATGCATGCTGAAGTTTGAGCATCACTGGAATGGATAGTGTCAATATGATTGCTCAGTCACCCCACCTATCCTGAATGTCAAGAACATCTTGAGTGAGACCAGTAAGTATATTGTAGCTCTTTCTCCAGCCACAACAAGGAAGTCTTTGTTTCACCTTTGCTTTCCACCATGATTTTAAGTTTCCTGAAGCCTCTGCAGCTGTGTGAAACTAGAAAAATATGCACATCCAAAACCCTCATTTGAAACTTCCAGACAGAAAGCCAAGCATTTGGAGGGTCTCTTTGGACAGTTCTAAACGCAGTTGCAGAAAAGAAAGCAACCCTACTCAGTGTGAAGATGATGAGAATGAAGACCTTTATGATGATCTACTTCCACTTAATAAATAGTGATTCCAGAATCCTTAACACAGCACTCAGCTACCAATGCCAATGAATAAGATTTTGCATCATGGTTGAAATCTGTTCACCACTCCTTTTGTAGATGTTCTGAATTGTGTACCAGAGGTCAATTGTTATTGGCGTATCCCACCCCCAATATTTCAATGTAGCTTCTATTTTCCCTAAATGTCGGCCAGTCTGAGAAATAAAGAGAGAGAGTATAAAGAGAGGAATTTTGCAGCTGGGCCTCCGGGGGTGACATCACATATTGGTAGGACCATGATGTTCACCTGAGCTGCAAAACCAGCAGGTTTTTATTAAGGACTTCAAAAGGGGAGGGGGTGTATGAACAGGGAGTATGTCACAAAGACGACATGCTTCAAAGGGCAAAAAGAGAACAAAGATCACATGCTTCTGAGGAAACAGGGTAAGGACAAAAGCAAAGATCACAAGGCAAATGGCAAAATTAGAATTACTGATGAGGGCCTATATACAGCTGTGCACATATTGTCTTGATAAACATCTTAAACAACAGAAAACAGGGTTCAAGAGCAGAGAACCGGTCTAACCTGAAATTCACCACCCTAGTTTTTTTCCCCACCCTAATAAGCCTGAGGGTACTGCAGGAGACCAGGGCCTATTTCAGTCCTTATCTCAACCGCATAAGACAGACACTCCCAAAGTGGCCATTTATAGACCTCCCCACAGGAATGCATTCCTTTCCCAGGGTCTTAATTATTAGTATGCTATGCTAGGAAAAGAATTCAGTGATATCTTCCCTACTTGCAAGTCCATTTATAGGCTCTCTGTAAGAAGAAAAATATGGCTCTATTCTGTCCAACCTGGCAGGCAGTCAGACCTTATGGTTGTCTTCCCTTGTTCCCTAAAATCACTGTTATTCTGTTATTTTTCAAGGTCCACTGATTACATATTGTGCAAACACACATGCTTTGCAATCAATTTGTACAATAGTGGTCCTGAGGTGACGTACATCCTCAGCTTACAAAGATAACATGATTAAGAGATTAAAGTAACACAGGCATAAGAAATTATGAGTATTGTTTGGGAACTGACAAATGTTCATGAAATCTTCACAATTTATGTTTAGAGATTGAAGTAAAGACAGGTGTAAGAAATTATAAGAGTATTTTTAGGGAAGTGATAAATGTCCATATTAAAATGAAATCTTCACAATTTATGTTCCTCTGCTGCAGCTCCAGGCCGTCCCTCCATTTGGGGTCCCTGACTTCCTGCAACAAATTGTCTCATTATTAAGATGGCTTCTAAAGTAATTCATCTTTGTGACACATAATAAGTGTTAGCTGAGGTCTAGCTGTATGGTGAAAAGTGCTGATGAAAACTGTTGTCTACAGAGAAGATAGTCAACTTTTATTAACTGTGAGTTATACTAGGAGCTATACTTAACTCATTTAGACTTTATTTGGTCAGCTTTTTTTATATTTCAAAAAAAGGAGACTTTTTTAAAAAGAAGTATTTTTAAATATATATTCTGCTCAAATCACCATTTCCTTTTTTTTTCTGACTAAAAGGACTTTTTCATGATCTTTCAGGGATTATATTTTCTTTCACCTCTACCTTCATTCTCTTTCTTCAGCCAATTGATTAAAAAAGATGCAGAGAAGTCACATTTGCTTCTCATCCACACATCACTTCCACTTGCTATTCGTCAATGTGAGTAGAGCTGAGAATAGCAGTTTTCTAAAAGGCCAGCTGCTTCCAGGAAAGCAGGCAATGCTCTTTTTACTTTAACAATGATAATCAACAGCACTTGTTTTGGTTATACTCCCGGCCAAAAACTGTTATTTTGCCTGAAGTACTGGTTTTCTATTTTTCTCTATATTTATTAATAAAATAAAATTCTTTATTTTTTTTAACTTTTTTTTTTTTTTTGAGACACAGTTTCGCTCTTTTTGCCCAGGCTGGAGTGCAATGGCGCAATCTCGGCTCACCGCAACCTCCGCCTCCTGGGTTCAAGCGATTCTCCTGCCTCACCCTCCTGAGTAGCTGGGATTACAGGCATGTACCACCACCCTGGCTAATTTTGTATTTTTAGTAGAGATGGGGTTTCTCCATGTTGGTCAGGCTGGTCTTGAGCTCCCGACCTCAGGTGATCCACCTGCCTCGGCCTCCCAAAGTGCTGGGATTAAAAGCGTGAGCCACCGCGCCCAGCAATAAAATAAAATTCTTAACCAAGAGGAATTTATCTCATTCAGGTTTTATGGAATTTTGTTTACATTTACGTGTCTCTGGCCGGGCGCGGTGGCTCAAGCCTGTAATCCCAGCACTTTGGGACGCCGAGATGGGCGGATCACGAGGTCAGGAGATCGAGACCATCCTGGCTAACACGGTGAAACCCCGTCTCTACTAAGAAATACAAAAAATAGCCGGGCGAGGTGGCGGGCGCCTGTAGTCCCAGCTACTCGGGAGGCTGAGGCAGGAGAATGGCGTGAACCCGGGAGGCGGAGCTTGCAGTGAGCTGAGATCCGGCCACTGCACTCCAGCCTGGGCTACAGAGCGAGACTCCGTCTCAAAAAAAAAAAAAAAAAAAACATTTACGTGTCTCTGACTTTCCTGGAATATTGAAATTGTTATGAATCTAAACTGAGTACTATAAATAAACAATCTTCTACTAAAATACTTTTTGAAGTGGAATGATATTTATAAAAACTTTTCATAACATTGAAGAAATGTTTTAACCGTGTTCCCAGTAATTACGCTGAACACAGAATTTTCAATTTTCAGTATTTTCTCGGAGCCACTAAGGGGAAATTGATATCTTTACAAATGGGGAAAAAAAGGTGCTGAGTGGAGATGCAACACATTGCACATCAATGCTTTTCACATGCAGCTATTAGGGTCTTAATTTAGTTGAACTGTCATTTGCATAGCTAGACATACTAGCTAGACATACTGAAGCTAGACATACTGAAGCTAGTCATACTATTTTTTGGCAACTAATGCCATATTTGTTACCCATTAGTTTTATACACTTACTTGCTTGGCTGAAAAAAATAAATCTTCTCTTAATTCACTCTGAATTGAGAGACTAGATTAACAGTCTGAACTATAATAGTAGTTGAATGTTTGTAATACTACTCTTGGCAAATTCTCATATATTCACATTCAGAATGGATATAAATTTTATGAAAAGTTAGGGAACTGACAAAAAGTAAAACATTTCAAATAGGTTAAGTAAGTTTTGAGATCTATTGCACAGCACGGTAACTATAGTAACTATAAAGTATTGTATATTTCAAAATAACTAAGTAAATTTCAAATGTAACACCACAAAAATGATTGGCAAGTGAGTTCATAGATATGTTATTAAATGAAACTTAATTATTCCATATTTTATACATATACTAAAACATCACGTTGTATCCCATAAATTTATACAACTGTGATTTGCCAATCAAAAACACTACTAATACTTTTTTTTTTTTTTTTTTTTTTTTTTTGGAGACGGAGTCTCGCTCTGTCACCCAGGCTGGAGTGCAGTGGCCGGATCTCTGCTCACTGCAAGCTCCGCCTCCCGGGTTTACGCCATTCTCCTGGCTCAGCCTCCCGAGTAGCTGGGACTACAGGCGCTCGCCACCTCGCCCGGCTAGTTTTTTTTTTTTTTTTTTTTTTTTTGGTTTTTGTTTTTGTTTTTTTGAGACAGAGTCTCGCTTAGTCGCCCAGGCTGGAGTGCAGTGGCGCGATCTCGGCTCACTGCAAGCTCCGCCTCCCGGGTTCACGCCATTCTCCTGCCTCAGCCTCCCGAGTAGCTGGGACTACAGGCGCCCGCCGCTTCGCCCGGCTAATTTTTTGCATTTTTTTTTTAGTAGAGACGGGGTTTCACCGTGTTAGCCAGGTTGGTTCGATCTCCTGACCTCGTGATCCGCCCGCCTCGGCCTCCCAAAGTGCTGGGATTACAGGCGTGAGCCACCGCGCCCGGCCGCCCGGCTAGTTTTTTGTACTTTTTAGTAGAGACGGGGTTTCACCGTGTTAGCCAGGATGGTCTCGATCTCCTGACCTTGTGATCCGCCCATCTCGGCCTCCCAAAGTGCTAGGATTACAGGCTTGAGCCACCGCGCCCGGCCCTAATACTTTTTTTTTTATAAGAGAGAATGAAATAAGCTATTGCACCAGAGAAAAATGTGGTTGTTCACCTTAAAATTTTAGGAAACATATGCATTATATATATATATATAATTTCAAATGGCTTGCTCATTTACAGATGTAGGTAAGTAAACTTTTAATATCATGAACAGACAGAACCCAGCACTCAGAAATAGACTGTTGATTTTTAATGTTCAAAATAGTATAGTACTTTAAAAGACAGACTCTGAAGCAACTGTTTAGAGTAAAATTCTCTCTATATTTTTAAATAAGTGATTTCCTTCACTTGTTAGATAAAAATTTTATTTTTAAACCAGATTGAAATTTATCAAATTAACATATATTCATTAAACAAGTAAATAAAAAACATGATGCCTTCCTCTCTCTAATTATAAAACTGACAGACACTCTGCATTTAACCAAATACTTTGATAAAGGGATTCTAACGATGATATCTCTCATGACTTAAAAGTCACTAGTTTTAACTTAGACATATATTACATTTTTATATTAAAATCTAGGATTAGCCTATTATTACATAGAAAATTTGTGGTCTGCATGTACATCATCATCCACTGAGTAGTCTACAGTTTCTGAGTTTCAGAAACGCTAACATAAGAACACTTCTTTCAATTGAATAATTTAAGTTTTCTCAGTGACTAAAAATGATTGGAATTACTTATCACTCACAATGTGGTTTTAAATATTATTTAATGAAGCTATATAAAGTTTCATTTAAAATCATTTTAACAACTTATTTCTTTTGCTTTTTCACTTTTATTAGAAAATGAGTATGAAAATGTATGTTTTTACAAGCTTATAAATTTTATTTAAATTTAGACATAGTGCTAATCTTAAAAGATCTGTATGTTTAAGATTATGGATAACCTATTTACACTTAGAAGATAAATAACTGCTTTCCAGTAAATCAAATGGGGCAATTTTGACTCTCAATTATAAGCTATTAAAATATTAATACTATCATCTAGGTGGAAATTTGAGATATCTGCAGGTTCAGGTTTTTTAGCATATAATAAATCAGAAACTATAAATTTTTATAAACTAAATAATGAACTAAAAATATAAAGTATCACTTTCTTTTTCTCAGTTTTGAAATACTGTCATTTTTTCTAGGTAATATAACACTAAATTACAGAGGCTGTGGCCATTGAAATTAGAAATGTCATGGTTGATTCTTCTTTACTTGCTGTCTTTTTATTTCAAACACAGCAGCACAAGGAAGGCAAGAAAGGCTACACTCTGACTGCAAACACATAAGTGCCCTTCTAGGGAGAATAAATGTGTGAGCAGATTCCCTTGAAATTCATGGCATCTTTTGTTCAAGTAAAGACTTTTGTATGGAGAGTAATAAAGACAGTAATTTCACACTGCAATGGCATAAGAAAAGTACTCTAAAAATACCTTCTGACCCATTATTTCTATTTTTCACAGGAATGATTGTGATGAAATGAGCATTTGCAGCACTGTGGTCTTAAATAACCCCTTCTTTTTTTTTTTTTTTTTTTTTTTTGAGACGGAGTCTCACTCTGTCGCCCAGGCTGGAGTGCAGTGGCCGGATCTCAGCTCACTGCAAGCTCTGCCTCCTGGGTTTAGGCCATTCTCCTGCCTCAGCCTCCGGAGTAGCTGGGACTACAGGCGCCCACCATCTCGCCCGGCTAGTTTTTTGTATTTTTTTTTAGTAGAGACGGGGTTTCACCGTGTTAGCCAGGATGGTCTCAATCTCCCGACCTCGTGATCCGCCCGTCTCAGCCTCCCAAAGTGCTGAGATTACAGGCTTGAGCCACCGCGCCCGGCCTAACCCCCACTTTCTGTTGAATTATTTTTGGAATATGACCATAAGCTTTTTGTGCTTTTTTTTTTTTTTTAAGAAAAAATGTTTTATATTTCTAATTCAGTAATTTAGCATAATTTTTAGTCTCATCCTTTCAAAAATAGTTCATTCTGAAAAAAATATGATTAAGCCACTTACCACATTTTCTCCCAAAACAGTAGAGTAACAAATTAAGTCTATAGTCTAGTGTACAGTTAATACATAAATAATAAAGCTGTAATTTGTTTTACCTGCACACTTGAAAATAAAACACTTTTTGGCTATAGACAAAGAAATTTCAGAGGTTAGCTTATAAAATGTGAGACCTTGTATAGAAACATTCACCACTATCGGCCGGGCGCGGTGGCTCAAGCCTGTAATCCCAGCACTTTGGGAGGCCGAGGCGGGCGGATCACGAGGTCAGGAGATCGAGACCATCCTGGCTAACACAGTGAAACCCCGTCTCTACTAAAAATACAAAAAAAAATTAGCCGGGCGTGGTGGCGGCGCCTGTAGTCCCAGCTACTCGGGAGGCTGAGGCAGGAGAATGGCGTAAACCCGGGAGGCGGAGCTTGCAGTGAGCCGAGATCGCGCCACTGTACTCCAGCCTGGGCGACAGAGCGAGACTCCGCCTCAAAAAAAAAAAAAAAAAAAGAAACATTCACCACTATGTCTTAAGGGGTGAAAATTTGTCTTTCACCCCTTTCAACTATTAACCCAGAGCTGGAAAAATAGAACATGTCATTATACCAAAAAGCATTTTATTATTTTTATTTTATATTTAAGGGATACATGTGCAGATTTGTAAAACAGGTATACTACATGATGTTGGGGTTTGGACACTTAATAATTCCATTGCCCAAGTAGTGTACATGATACCCAAGCAGATTTTCAATGCTTATCTCCCATCCTTCCTCCTTCTTTATAGAATTTCCAGTGTTTATTGTTTTCATCTTTGTTTCCACGTGCACCCAATTTTTAGCGTCCATGCTGCATTCATGTTGCTGCAAAAGACGTTACTTCATTCTCTTTGTTGCTGCATAGTATTGGAGGTTGTATAACCACATCACTTTTCTTATCCAGTAAGAGATTCATGGGCAACTGCTTTAATTCTGCTTTTGCTATTATGTATAGTGCTGCAATGAACTTGTGAGTGCTGGTGTCTCTTTAGCAAAATTATGTATTCTTTTTGGGGCAGACACCCAGTAATGGGCTTGATTGGTCAAATGGCAATTCTATTTTTAGTTCTTTGAGAAGTCTCCAAACTGCTCTGCACAGGCCCTGAATTAATTTGCACTCCCACCAACAGTGCAGAAAGATTTCCTTTTCTCCACAACTTCAACATCTTATTTATCTTACTTTTAACAACAGTCATTCTTACTGGTGTGAAATGGTATCACACTGTCACTTTGATTTACATCTTTCTAATAATTAGGAATGTTGAGCAATTTTTACATGTTTATTGGCAGCTCATATGTCTTCTTTTGAGAAGAAGCTGGCTATTCATATATTGTTTGCTTTTTTTATTAAATGTTTTATAGATTCTGTATACTAATCCTTCATTGTCTGCAGTTTGCAAATATTTTATTTCATACTGTAGGTCATCTGTTTACTTTGTTGATAGTTTCTTTTACTGTGCAAAAGCTCTTTGGATTAGATGCCATTTTTAATTTTTATTTTGGTTCCACTCATGTTAGATGTTAGTCATAAATTCTTTCCAGAGGCCAATATTTTCTAAGTATTCTTCTAAGATTTTTGTAGCTTGGAGACTCACAGATCAAGTCTTTAATCTATGTCATTTATTTTTATATATAGAAAAAGGTAGGAGTACAATTTTCCTCCACATATGACTAACCAGTTTTCCCAGCATTATTTACTGAATAGGGAGTTTATTCCCCTTTTGTTTATTTCTGTTGGTTTTGTAAAAATAACCTGGTTGTAAAGTATAGCTTAATTCAGGACTCTCTATGCCATTTCATTGGTCTATATGTATATTTTTGTACCAGAACCATGTCATACTGGTTACTCTGATGCAATCCTGGCTCACTGCAACTTCCACCACCCAGGTTCAAGTGATTCTCTTGCTTCAGCCTCCCAAGTAGCTGGGATTACAGGCATGCACCACCACACCTGGCTAATTTTTTGTATTTAGTAGAGAGGCAGGTTTCACCATGTTGGCCAGGCTGGTCTCAAATTTCTGACCTCAGGTGATCCATCCACCTCAGTTTACCAAAGGGCTGAGATGACAGGCATGAGCCACCACGCTCGGCCCAGATTTATTCTTTTAGTCTGATGCTGTCTTGGCTATTCGATCTCCTTAATTCTTTTGTATATAATTTAGAATAGTTTTCTTTATCTAATTCTATGAAAAAGCGTCATGGATAGTCTGATAAAAATAGCACTTAATCTGTAGGTTGCTTTAGGCAGAATGACCATTTTAATTATATTCTTTGAATCCATGAACATGCAATATTTTTGCATTTATTTGCAAAAGAAATGCCTCTCATTTCTTTCAGCAATGTTTTGTTCTTTGTAGAGATATTTTACTCCATTGATTTAATGTATTTCCAGAGTTTTTTTGTTTGCTTGTGGTTACTGTAAATAGAGCTGTTTTTTGTTCTGTTTGAATATTATTGGTGTACAGAAATGCTATGCATTTGTGTTGATTTTGTATTCTCATATTTTTTTGAAGTCTTTTTTCACGCTTAGGAGTCTTTTGGTGAAATCTTTAAAGTATTCTAGGTAGAGAATTCTATCATCAGTAAAGATAATTTGACTTCCTTTGTTTTCTGTTTGGATTCCTTTTATTTCTCTGGCTAGGACTTCATAACTTCAATAGGACAGTTTAGAATTGATATTTTTATTCTTACGAATGCTTCCAGTTCTTGCTCTTTTAGTATGATGATGGCTAAGAATTTGTCATAGATGACTCATTATTTTGAGATATGTTTCATCAATGTCTAGTGTGCTGACAACATTTTTGAGTCAATACTGGATTTTCTTGAATGCTTTTTCTGTCCCTATTGTTAAATATTTTTTTTAGTTATCTTTACATGGTGAATCACACTTATTGATTTGCATATGATGAAACATCTTTGTATTTATGGAATAAAGCTCATATGATTGTAGAAAATTAACATTCTGATTTGCTTTTGAATTCAGTTTGCTAGTATTTCATGGAAGATTATTGTTCCAATATTCACCCAGAATATTGACTTGTAGTTTCCTTTTTATCTTGTGTCTTCACTAGATTTTAGTTTCATATATTTCACTGATTTCATATAATTAGTTAGGGTGAAATCCCACCTTGATTTTTTGGAATACATAAAGTAGGCTTAGGACCAGCTTATCTTTGTATATGTGGTAAAACTTGGCTGCCATTTCATACGATCCAGGGCTTTTTATGGTTAGTAGGTTTATTATTACTTATTCAATGTCATTATACGTGTTATACATTTTTGCTCTGCTAAAGACTTGTTATTAGGCCGGGCACTGTGGCTCATACCTGTAATCCCAGCACTTTGGATGGCCAAGGTGGGAATATAATGAGTTCGGCAGATCGAGAACATCCTGGCTAACATGGTGAAACCCCATCTCTACCAAAAACACAAAAAATTAGCTGGGAGCGGTGGCAGGTGCCAGTAGTCCCAGCTAATCGGGAGGCAGAGACAGGAGAATGGTGTGAATCCGGGAGGCAGAGCTTGCAGTGAGCCACGATCATGCCACTGCATTCCAGCCTGGGTGACAGAGAGAGACTCTATCTCAAAAAAAAAAAAAAAAAAAAAAAAAAGACTTCTGTTGTTTTCTGGTTCAATCTTGAGAAGTTTTGTGTATCCAGGAGTTAATCTATTTTCTCTAAGTTTTCTACTTTGCATGCATGTTCATAGAAGTCTCTGAGAATATTTTTACATCTATGTAGAATTAGATGTGATTTCACATCTCTAACATTTAAATACATGCAGAATAAGAGTTTAACAAAATTCAACATTTCTTCATGATAAATTTCTGAAAAAAGAAGCTCAAGCCAATAAATGCCACATATAACAAGCAGACAAAACAAAGCACAGCTGATAACATACTAAACAGGGAAATCTTGTAAGCTTTTACTCTAAGAGCAAGAAGACAAAATTACCCACCGTCTTCAGTCTTATTAAACATAGTACTAAATATCCAAGACAGAGAAATTAGAAAATAAAATCAGAGCACTGAGATTAGAAAAATTGTTAAGCTATTCCTGTGTAATTTTTTATTTCTATACATAATCTTAAGTAAACAAAAGTCTAAGACATTACTAAAAATTAGTAGGACTAATAAACAAATTTATTAAACTTGCAGAATACAAAAGCAACATCCAAGTCAGCAGAATTTGTATACACTGACAACTATCACTAAATGAGTGAAAGAAATTAATACACAATTGAAAAAATATTACTGCTTCATAAATTGGCATTACTAATATTGTTAAACATCTGTACTGTACAAAATGATGTACAGATACAATGCAACCTATATCGAAATATCAATGATATAATCAACAAATTTTTTAAAATATATCTAAAATTTATAGAGTACAAGAGACCCTGAATAGCCAAAGCAACCAAACAACAGAAAAAGTAAAGGTATCACTCTACCTGACTTTGAAATATACTAAAATTTTATAGCTAAAAAAAAAAAGTATGGTACCTGCATAAAAACAGACACACAGGCCAGCAGAGAAGAAAAAGGAGACCAGAAATATACGGATGTATTTACAGTCATCTGCTTTTTAAATAAAGGTGGCAATTTCTTAGGCAAAAGGTAGTATCTTCAATAAATGGTGTTGAGAAAAGTTTATATCCACATGCAGAAGAATTTAATAAGACCCTCAACTCACAGCATAAATAAATTAGATAAAGAAAATAAAAACACAAAATAAATTTGATACTTAAATACATTTAATACACTTAAATACATCTAAAACTCTGAAACTACTACAAAAATATAGACTGAAAACCCTGTAACATTGGTTGGGCAGGGATTTTTAAAATTCGACCTCAAATCCCAAGAGGCAAAATGAAAAAATAGATTAATCTGATTATTTTAAATTTAAAAACTGCTGCACAGAATATAATACAATCAACAGGGTGAGACAACCAAAAAATGGAAGAAAATATTTGCAATCATAAATGTGACAAGGGATTAATATCAAAACACACTCAAATGACTATAAAACAAAAAACAAATAACTACTGAAAATAACTATTGAAAATGAGAAAAAGGCTTAAATATTTTTCAGAAAAAGATACATATACGGCCAACAGATATATTTTTAAAACGCTGAATGTCAATTATTGTCACGGCAAGGCAAGCCAAAAAAACTATGAGATATCAACTCACTTCTGTTGGAATGACTCTAATTAAGAAGAAAAAGTGTTGGTAGAAATCTGAAGAAAATTCTTGCACACTATTCGTTTAAGTGTAAGTGAGGACGGTCATTATGAAAGACAAAATAGTTTTCTCAAAAAACTTAAAAATCAAACTACCGTATAACAATTGCCCCATTGTAGGGCCGGGCGCGGTGGCTCAAGCCTGTAATCCCAGCACTTTGGGAGGCCCAGACGAGGGGATCACGAGGTCAGGAGATCAAGACCATCCTGGCTAACACGGTGAAACCCCGTCTCTACTAAAAAATACAAAAAAAAACTAGCCGGGCGAGGTGGCGGGCGCCTGTAGTTCCAGCTACTCGGGAGGCTGAGGCAGGAGAATGGCGTGAACCCGGGAGGCGGAGCTTGCAGTGAGCTGAGATCCGGCCACTGCACTCCAGCCTGGGTGACAAAGTGAGACTCCGTCTCAAAAAAAAAAAAAATTGCCTCATTTTATATCCAAAACAAATGAAATCAGAATGAAGAAACATTTGCACTTCTAGGTTGTTTGCAGCACTCTTCATGTGTAAAATATATAAAATCAACAGTTCAACACTGAATGAGTAAATAAAGACAATGTGGTAGATATACACAATGGAAGACTATTAATCTTTAAATAACAAAAATTATATTATTTTCAATCACAGGGATTAAACTGGAGGACATTAAATTAGTTGAAATAAGCGAGGCACAGAAAAATTCATGTCTCATGATTTCACTTACACATGGATTCTAAAAAAGTTAATCTCATTGATGTAGAGTAAAATGGTGACCACCAAATGCCAAGGTATTTATTTAGAAGAGACGAGGGGATTGATAAAGGTCTGTCCAAGAACACATAATTATACTTGGATAAAAGAAATAATTTCAAGAGAGTTATTGTACAGTATGGTGACTATAGTTCACAACAATGTATTTGTATTTTTGAAAAATGCTTACAATTTCATGTTGTCTAACCACAAAAACGTTACCAATGAGATAAAGCATTAAGCATGTAGAACTAAGCATTTGACAATGTATATATACTTCAAAATGTTGTTTTACAAAATTAATATACATTTTGTCAAGTTAAAAATATATTTTTAAGACACTATAGAAGGATAACAATGTTTCAAATCTGTCTATCTCTTTTATAAACTTAGCAGAATCCTACCAAAATATAGTTTTTTTGTTGTTTTCTCATTTGTCAGTCATAACCATAGGAACTTTGATGTTCAACAGCATGTTCTGAACCCAGCACAGTGCATGGGAGAAACCAATGACTCTAGGGTTTTTATTTGAAGCTTGGGGCACCTGGAGTTACTGGTGTTTGTGGTAACAGTATGAAAGACACGAAAAGGCCGGGCGCGGTGGCTCAAGCCTGTAATCCCAGCACTTTGGGAGGCCGAGACGGGCGGATCATGAGGTCAGGAGATCGAGACCATCTTGGCTAACACAGTGAAACCCCGTCTCTACTAAAAAATACAAAAAACTAGCTGGGCGAGGTGGCGGGCACCTGTAGTCCCAGCTACTCGGGAGGCTGAGGCAGGAGAATGGCGCAAACCCGGGAGGCGGAGCTTGCAGTGAGCTGAGATCCGGCCACTGCACTCCAGCCCGGGGGACAGCGCGAGACTCCGTCTCAGAAAAAAAAAAAAAAAAAGAAAGACACGAAAAGGGGCAGGCTTGCTTATGCTCCCATGACTGGCCACTGTGATCATGGTAAACTGGTTTGCATGCAAACTAACAGGAAATGTTTTAATCCAGAGGCTGCCATTATCTCTGAAAGTTTTAAGAGAAAATGATCAAGGAGCTCGCTACAGTTAGGTGACTAACAATATAAACTGTAGACTAAACTTCAACCTCCTAAAAATTTATTTAAAAAATGAGCGATAAATTTCTTCAAATTGTAATATCAATATGGAAAACAAGTATTATTCCAGATTTACAGGGGTCATTTTATTGTTTTGCAATCTTTAACACTGACACTTTAAAATAGAGGATTTTACATGGAACTGTAAGTTGTGCTGTAAATACATCCTAAATAACTAAATTGAAAATTGCTCACTATTAATTCTCTTAAAAATTTAATTTTTATAATATATGTGTGTTCTAGCAAATTATATATTTGCCACACTTTGTATGAAAATCCAATCTCTTTCTCTTATGAAGGAACACCATGCTGATTTAATCCTCTCTTTGGTAGACAGTGTATATCTTTTATGTTAACTAACCAATCTTAAAAGTTATTGATAAGCAAACCTTCCAGTTAAAACCAATTTTTCAGTGCATTAAAAAATACCAATGTTATACAAAAAATTAGCCGGGCGTGGTGGCAGACGCCTGTAGTTCCAGCTACTTGGGAGGCTGAGGCAGGAGAATGGTGTGAACCCGGGAGGCAGAGCTTGCAGTGAGGCGAGATTGCACCACTGCACTCCAGCCTGGGCAACAGAGCGAGACTCCCATCTCAAAAAAAAATTTAAAAAAAAAACAATGTTCTCCTTAAAACCTACAACATACTATGTGAAATCAACAACGAGAAAACTGTAGTCATAACAAAGAAAAATCAATGTTATTTGATTTGTGTTATTTTATTTGTGTTATGACTGTAATCATAACGCAGAAGAATCAATGTTATTTCTTTGCAATTGGTATTTTCCATCTCTGACTCGAAGTTACAACTTCGAGCAGGAGTATTTATGACTAATTATGGAGCATCTGTTACACACTGAGCACTGTCATGTTTGTTTGCTACATTTATATGTAAAAGCATCTGCATGACTTAAGAAGCTTCCCTAGTACTTACGGAAACAAATTGACTCAATGTCACTTATAAAAAGTTAAGGGAACAGTAACTAAAGAAAAGTAAGCTATATTATATAGGATTTTCCCATTAAAAGAACCTAATGAAATGTTTTAACAAAATAAAACATAACTTAATACACAAATTGTGGAATTATGTCTAAAAATAATTTTGTGTGCATGATGAAATTTTATAAAAAATATTATTTTAACTACACATCAGCTCAGATAATAAACACTTCATAAACTATAAAACAAAAAAAGAAACAAAAAGATTATGGGTCGAGCACCAGTATCATGCAAGCAAAAACAGAAAGTTTGCATGGAAAGATTCTAAATGATAAGCTATAAGATAGTTGTATAAATTGAATACCAAGCAAAGAGTATACATCCGCTTTTAGCATTTTTGAGGATTTTTGTTTCCTAGTAAATTAGACATCTTACTAAAATGATTTATTTTGCTTAAATATTACTCTTTTCTTCTGAAAATACTTACAAATTTATAGTGAAACAAACACACTCATTAAACCTAAGTTATATCTTTAGACTAAGAGACGTGTATATTTAACTCTATGTAGGTCAAAACTAAAACTCTATTATGTGCTCACAGGCAGAGGCCACATGTTCAAAAAATATACAATAAATTTTTGAAAATTATTCAGGACTCAGAAATATATTGATTTTATTTACACTTATTTACAATTTTTATCACCATAAAAATAACCATGTAGTCAATAACAATTTAATTGTACAATTTAGAATAACTAAGACTGTAGAATTAAATAGTTTGTAATGCAAAACATAAAAGCCAGGTTATAGGTACCTTATTTACCATGTGATTATTATATATTTTATGAATGTATCAAAATATGCCATATATGGCATAAATGTATACACATATCATGTACACACAAAAACTAAGAAAAATAAATTTAAATGTCAAAAAAATTTAACCCGGCCGGGCGCGGTGGCTCAAGCCTGTAATCCCAGCACTTTGGGAGGCCGAGGCGGGCGGATCACGAGGTCAGGAGATCGAGACCATCCTGGCTAACATGGTGAAACCCCGTCTCTACTAAAAATACGAAAAAAACTAGCCGGGCGTGGTGGCGGGCGCCTGTAGTCCCAGCTACTCGGAGGCTGAGGCAGGAGAATGGCCTGAACCTGGGAGGCGGAGCTTGCAGTGAGCCGAGATCGCGCCACTGCACTCCAGCCTGGGTGACACAGCGCGAGACTCCGTCTCAAAAAAAAAAAAAAAAAAAAATTTAACCTGCAGGAACCATACTATTTAACTTATTTTCAGTTTAAAGCCACTGAAAAAGAATACTAGAGATGTTAGTCTATTATGTTAGCAAATAGTGAATTGTTACTATCTTCTAAATATACCCTTGAGTAAGGTGAAATAGGTTAAAATTAGTGGCATAATAACACTTTTTCAATGTATAACAGTATTTAACATGTTATAAATGTTGAATTAAAAAATTAAAGTAACACATAACCTAAAACTTTAAAAAACATAGTTTCATCACATAAAAGTACAATTAGTAAAATGACAGTAATTTAGTTAATTTTAACTATAATTAAGAATAATTTTATCTCATAATACTGCATTACAATATTACTAAGGGCCAGGCGCAGTGGCTCATGCCTATAATCACAGCACTTTGGGAGGCCGAGGTGGACAGATCACTTGATATCAAAAGTTCAATAACAGCCTGGCCAACGTGGTGAAACCTCGTTTTACTAAAATACAAAAATTAGCTGGATGTGGTCATAGGCACCTGTAATCTCAGCCTCTTGGGAGGCTGAAGCAGAATAGCTTGAATCTGTGAGGAGGAGCTTATAGTGAGCCGAGATCACGCCACTACACTCCAGCCTAGGCAACAGAATGAGATTCCCTCCCAAAAAAAAAAAAAAAAAAAATTACTCAGAATACCTACTTCATACATCACTCAATTCCATAAGTTAACCACAAATAGCCTTTCTACTTAGATTTTCATCATGCATCTTACATTTTAATTTCCTTAGTCGTCCATAAGAAGGGTCATAAATAATGACCACCTATTAAAAAAGTCTCCCAAATCTTTGATGCAAAAAGAATTGATCACATTCTTTTACATGTGAATGCAACAGAAATGAAGAAATAGCATGAAGCAATTTAAGAGTTGAATTCCGCCGGGCGCGGTGGCTCAAGCCTGTAATCCAAGCACTTTGGGAGGCCGAGACGGGCGGATCACGAGGTCAGGAGATCGAGACCATCCTGGCTAACACGGTGAAACCCCGTCTCTACTAAAAAATACAAAAAACTAGCCGGGCGAGGTGGCGGGCGCCTGTAGTTCCAGTTACTCAGGAGGCTGAGGCAGGAGAATGGCGTAAACCTGGGAGGCGGAGCTTGCAGTGAGCTGAGATTCGGCCACTGCACTCCAGCCCAGGCGACAGAGCAAGACTCCGTCTCAAAAAAAAAAAGAGTTGAATTCCATCATTATTCAGTTTCCAAATAAGCTGTCTTTTTATTGGGTGTGAGGGAACAGAGTCTCACTGTCACCTGGGCTGCAGTGCACTGGCAAAAATCTCAGCTTACTGAAACTTCTGGCTCCCAGGTTCAAGTGACTCTCATGCCTCAGCCTCCCCCGTAGCTGGGACTACAGGTGTACACCACCATGCTTGGCGCATGTGTATTTCTTTTTAGTAGACATGGGATTCCACCATGTTGGACAGGCTGGTCTTGAACTCCTGACCTCAGGTGATCTGCCCACCTTGGCATCACAAAGTGTTGACCTTATGGGTATAAGCCACTGTGTCTGGCCAAAAAAAATCTGTATTTTTAAGATATAAGTATACTTTAAATTTAATTATAACTTCTCAAAATCTACTTCTTTTAAAGTTATAAACAAATAATTTTTCTTTTTACCAACTTTAGTTTTGGATTTATTCCTATATTCAGCAGTCTGATTTAGTGTAATGTCTGAAATTTGAGACAGATATTTCTACTGTGAATTCTCTCATATTGACATAAACTTACTTTTGGATTAAATATTTTTTACTTTTATATATCTGCAAAAATACATTTTAATATGAACTCTTTTGTGTTTTATAATCAGTAGTTTTTGAAAAAATGTTTTTCCAAACTTATTAAACTTGCAGGGTTATTCTTCAATATAAATTCCCTGATGTTGAGCAAAGTTGGAAAAACTACCTCAGGTATTCCTGTAGTACAAAATGTGTACAATAAAATCTGTGATACAAGTAAATATACTACAACCCTCTTTATATTTGTAATGTTTCCTCAAAATTAATATTCTTCTGTACTTTAAGGGCTTTTATTTTCTGAAAGATCTAGTGAGAGTAATTGCACTCTTAATGCTTTTATTTAGTATGAACGCTCTGATGTTTAGTAAGATGTGGGAAGCTATTAGTGGCATTCACAATTTTTTTTTTCCAGACAGAGTCTCTCTCTGTTGCCCAGGCTAGTATAAATGCTTTCCTTTGCAATAAGTCATGAGCATTGGTTAAATGTTTTGCCACATGGTTTATTCTAGTAGTTTTCTCCAGTATGAGTTATCTTACCTACAATCAAGTGTGACAGCTGTTTAAAGGCTTGCCACATTCTTCACATTTGTAGGGTTTCCATCCTGTATAAATTCCCTTATGTTCAGTAGGAGTTGAGAACTAATTAAAACGTTTGCCACATTTTTCACATTTGTAGGGTTTTTCCTCCAGTATGAATTCTTTTATGAGCAGTAAGGTGTGAGGACCAGTTGAAGTCTTTATCACATTCTTCACATTTGTAGGGTTTCTCTCTAGTATGACTTCTCTTATGCTCCATAAGGCTTGAGGACTGGTTGAAGCCTTTGCCACAGTCTTCACATTTCTAGTGTTTCTCTCCAGTATGAATTTTCTTATATGTAGTAAGGGTTGAGGACTGTTTAAAAGCCTTGTCACATTCTTCACGTTTGTAAAATTTCCCTCCAGCATGAATTTTCTTATGTTTACTAAAGACTGAGAACCGGCTGAAGGCTTTGCCACATTCTTCACATTTGTAGGGTTTCTCTCCAGTATGAATTACCTTATGTTTAGTAAGGATTGAGAATCTACTAAAGCCTTTGCCACATTCTTTACATTTGTAGGGTTTCTCTCCAGTATGAATTCTCTTATGTTTAGTAAGGATTGAGAAAGTACTAAAGCCTTTGCCACATTCTTCACACTTGTGGGGTTTCTCTCCAGTATGAATTTTTTTATGATAACTAAGGGTTGAGGACCACTTATAGGCTTTGCCACATTCTTCACATTTGTAGAGTTTCTCTCCAGTATGAATTACCTTATGTTTAGTAAGGACTGAGAACCTACTAAAGCTTTTACCACATTCTTCACATTTGTAGAATTTCTCTCCAGCATGAGTTTCTTTATGTTTACTAAAGACTGAGAGCCAGCTGAAGGCTTTGCCACATTCTTCACATTTGTAGGGTTTCTCTCCAGTATGAATTACCTTATGTTTAGTAAGGGTTGAGAACATACTGAAGCCTTTGCCACATTCTTCACATTTATAGGGTTTCTCTCTAGTATGAATTTTCTTATGATAACTAAGGGTTGAGCGCCACTTATAGGCTTTGCCACATTCTTCACATTTGTAGAGTTTCTCTCCAGTATGAATTACCTTATGTTTAGTAAGGACTGAGAACGTACTAAAGCCTTTGCCACATTCTTCACATTTATAGGGTTTCTCTCCAGTATGAATTTTCTTATGATAACTAAGGTTTGAGAACCACTTAAAGGTTTTGCCACATTCTTCACATTTGTAGGGTTTCTCTCCAGCATGAATTCTTTGGTGTTTAGTAAGGCTAGAGGACCAGCCAAAGGCTTTGCCACATTCTTCACATTTGTAGGGTTTCTCTCCAGTATGAATTACCTTATGTTTAGTAAGGACTGAGAAATTACTAAAGGCTTTGCCACATTCTTTACATTTGTAGGGTTTCTGTCCAGCATGAATTCTCTGGTGGTTAGCAAGGCTTGAGGACCAGCCGAAGGCTTTGCCACATTCTTCACATTTGTAGGGTTTCTCTCCAGTATGAATTACCTTATGTTTAGTAAGGACTGAGAACGTACTAAAGCCTTTGCCACATTCTTCACATTTGTAGGGTTTCTCTCCAGTATGAATTTTCTTATGATAACTAAGGTTTGAGTACCACTTAAAGGCTTTGCCACATTCTTCACATTTGTAGGGTTTCTCTCCAGCATGAATTCTCTTGTGTTTAGTAAGGCTTGAGGACCAGCTGAAGGCTTTGCCATGTTCTTCACATTTGTAGGGTTTCTCTCCAGTATGAATTACCTTATGTTTAGTAAGGACTGAGAAATTACTAAAGGCTTTGCCACATTCTTTACATTTGTAGAGTTTCTTTCCAGTATGAATTCTCTTATGATAAGTAAGGGTTGAGGACCAGTTAAAGGCTTTGCCATCTTCTTCACATTTGTAGGAATTCTCTCTACTGTAAATTCTTTTATGGTGAGATAGGTGTGAACGCATGCAAAATGATCTGACATATTCTTTACATTTCAAAAGTTTCTTTCCAGTATGCCTTACCTTACGTCTGTTTGAATTTGAACATTTATGAAAGACATTTGCATATTTGCCACATTGAAATACTTTGCTCTGTGTAGTTGTCAAACTATGGTTAAGCTGATTATAACCTTCTTTGTGCACCTTACACTCATCCACATTGGTACAACCAATTTTTAACTGTAAATTCTCAGGTCCACATTTTTCATATCTTCTCAATGTCACTTTTTGGAAAGAATCTTCTATGCCCTGCTCTGGCCAAAGGTCTTGAGCAAAATGAGAACATATAACTGAAAAGAAATAAAAATAACAAATTAGTCCACTTATTAGACTCAGGTAAATATAGTTTCCAAATTTAACCTACAAAATTATTCAAACTACATAAGCAAGATGACATTGCAATATGACACAGGCCCTAAGTCTTCATAGACATAGAAATGTAATAAAAACACACAGACCAAAATACATATGTGGATAATTTATACATGAGTTAAGTGTATGCAGTGCCTGAATTAAGACCAATGCAAAGAGCCACATAGAAAAAAAGAAAAGTTTGTTAAATTTACCCAATACAACTCTTTCTACTCCTCAATATTACCTAGTCCCTTCAGAAGTAAATTGTCAACTTCTGTATTTTCTTTTTCTTTTTTTTTTTAAGGAAAGTAAAATATTGGCACATATGATTTAATTTTTGTCTTCTACAACCCTTTCCACACACTGGTTTCTGTCTCTCACGACAAAAAGGGCTGATAGATACGGTGGTATACTTTGAAATGACAGTTTGAGTCTGCTGAGACCAAAGGTAAATACACTGCAGCAGAGCGCTGCAGTGCTGCAGAGAGAGAACGGTGTACCAAGTGATTACTTTTCAGAAGAAACAAAAATAATCTCTTTTAACTAAAACCAAACACAAAATTTCAGACAAGACAAATCTCAAGGAGATGTTTGAGAGACCCACATAATCTCTAGCCAAGATGACTGTTTTCTGACTATGCCAGGACAAAGCTACATTATAAATTATGTGACAGGTAGCCTTTTTAAATGTCCAAATCTCAGAGATTACAATCTATACAAAATAGGGTAATATAATCTCATCAAAAATATTATAAAATTTTCAGAAAGAAACCATTAAAAATGTATATACTAATTTAAAAAACTGAATAACATTCAATGAGTGAAATAGGAACACAGAAGAGTATAGAAAATCAGAAAAATGAGGATAAGAACAAAAATAACCAGTGAATTGTCAACAAAAGATTTGCAGGCCGGAAGAGAACTGTGTGGTATAGTCAAAGTTCAAAAAAGAAAAAGAAAAAAAAATAGCTATCAAGTGAGAATAATGCCATCAGCAAATTGGTACTGCCTAATAGGAAAAAACAAACAACAACAAAAAAAACTTTCAAAATAACTAAATTCTTAAGAAGTATCTTGGCACTGCATATGTCTTCCATACGAAAGATGCTGAAAGCAGTTCTTACCAGTGAAAATAACAATGTAAGAAAACAACACCTAATCATATAAAAATACATTATTTTCTAGGAAAGATATGCACATACAAAAAACTGAATTTCTAGCATTATTCTAATGGTGCAGAAAACATTTTTAATTATTCTCTAACATTTGAGAGATAAAAGCATAGGAATTATTATAAACATCTGTAAATGTATATACAACATAAACAGATAAACTTAGCAACATCAGTGACAAATTTAAGGTCAGACATAATAAGGAAGAATTTTTTATGCAACTGAAGCTAATTTTTCACCTGATTAAAATATACTGTTTTAGTTTTAGAGGTTTTATGTAATCCCAACGGTATCATACACACAAAAAAATCTGTATACATATACAAAAGAAAAATAAGGAAGTGAAAGTATATCAATGCAAAAATCAGAAAGAAACAAAGGAAGACAGAAAGAGAGAAAATGAGGGACAAGATGCAAGAATCAAATAGAATAGGTAATAAAATAAAAGTAACTCCTTCACTTTCAGAAAATTATTTAAATATATGGAAAATTAACTTTCAAATCAACAGATTTTTAATAGATTTATTAACATTTTTTCTTTTGAGACAAAGTTTTACTCTTGTCACCCAGGCTGGAGTGCAATGACACTATCTCAGCTCACTATAACCTCTGCCTCCGAGGTTCAAGCAATTCTCCTGCCTCAGACTCCTGAGTAGCTGGGATAACAAAAGTCCACCAACACGCCCAGCTAATTTTTGTATTTTTAGTAGAGACGGGGTTCCACAGTGTTGACCAGGCTGGTCTGGAACCCCTGGCCTCAGGTGATCCACCCGCCTTGGCCTCCCAAAGTGCTAGGATTACAGGCATAAGCCACCATGCCCAGGCTATTAAAAACTTTTAAATACCAAGATCCAACTTGCCTTTCGACAAGAGTCAGTTGAAATCTAATGTTAAAAAGACTCAAAGTGGAAAGGTGGAAGTAGACATTTCATGCAAATATTAATCAAGTGAGAGCAGAAGAGGTCAAAATAATATTACATGAGCTAAATTTTAAGTCAAAGACTCATATTTCATAAAATGCACTTGACAGTGAAACTCCAAAAAGACAAAGAAAGATATTAACAATAGTAGGTTCACTGGGAACCTGTGATAACTTTGAATATGTGTGTGTGTGTGTGTGTGTGTGTGTGTCATACATTAGGATTACAAATACATAAAGCAAATACTGACAGAATAGAAGAAACACAAGGAGAGCAATATAATTATAGCAGGATATTATTATACCACACTTTCTGTAATAAAAATCAAAATAGAGGAGGCTGGCAAGATGGCCGAATAGGAACAGCTCTGGTCTGCAGCTCCCAGCGCGATCGACACAGAAGGTGCGTGATTTCTGCATTTCCAACTGAAGTACCCGGTTCATCTCATTCGGACTGGTTGAACAGTGGGTGCAGCTCACTGAGTACGAGCCAAAGCAGGGTGGCATGTCGCCTCACCTGGGAAGTGCAAGGGGTCGGGGAACTCCCTCTCCTAGCCAAGGGAAGGGTTTAGGGACTGTATCATGAAGCACAGTGCTCTCCAACCCAGATACTATGCTTTTCCCATGGTCTTCGTAACCTGCAGACCAGGAGATTCCCTCTGTTGCCTATGACACCAGGGCCCTGGGTTTCAAGCACAAAACTGGGTGGCCATTTGGGCAGACACCAAAGTATCTGTAGGAGATTTTTTTTTCTTGCCATACCCCAGTAGTGCCCAGAAGGCCAGTGAGGCAGAACTGTTCACTCCCCTGGAAAGAAGGCTGAAGCCAGGGAGCCAAGAGGTCAGGCTCGGCGGATCCCACACCCATGGAGCCCAGCAAGCTATGACCCACTGGTTTGAAATTCTGGCTGCAAGCACAGCAGTCTAAGCTACTCCTGGGAAACTCGAGCTTGGTCGGGGAAGGGCATCCGTCATTGCTGAGGCTTCAGTAGGCAGTTTTACCCTCACAGTGTTTACAAAGCTGCCTGGAAGATTGAACTGGGTGGAGCGCACCGCAGCTCAGCAAGACCAGACTGTATCTCAAGATTCCTCCTCTTTGGGCAGAGCATCTCTGAAAAAAGAGGCAGCAACCACAGTCAGGGGCATATAGATAAAACACCCATCTCCCTGGGACAGCACCTGGGGGAAGGGACAGCTGTGAGAGTAGCTTCAGCAGACTTAAACATCCCTGCTGGACAACTCTGAAGAGAGGAGTGGATCTACCAGCACAGCATTCGAGCTCTGCTAAGGGTCAGACTGCCACCTCAAATGGGTCCCTGACACCCGTGTCTCCTGATTGAGAGACACCTCCCAGTAGAAGCTGATAGACACCTCATCAAGAGAGCTCTGGCTGGCATGTGGCGGGTGGCCTCTGGGACAAAGCTTCCAGAGGAAGGAACAGGCAGCAATCTTTGCAGTTCTATGGCCTCCACTGGTGATAACCAGGCAAACAGGGTCTGGAGTGGACCTCCAGCAAGCTCCAGCAGATCTGCAGCAGAGGCGCCTGACTGTTCAAAGGAAAACTAACAAACAGAAAGGAATAGAAGCAACATCTACAAAAAAGATGTTTACTCAGAGACCCCATTCGAAGGTCATCAACATCAAAAACCAAAGGTAGATAAATCCATAAAGATGGGGAGAAGTCAGCGCAAAAAGGCTGAAAATTCCAAAAACCAGAATGCCTGTTCTCCTCCAAAGGATCACAACTCATCACCAGCAAAGAAACAAAACTGAATGGAGAATAAGTCTGATGAATTGACAAACTCAAATTTGACAAATTTCAGAGGTGGGTAATAACAACTCCTCCAAGCTAAAGGAACATGTTCTAACCCAATGCCAGGAAGCTAAGAACCTTGAAAAAAGGTCAGAGGTATTGCTAACAAGAATAACCAGTTTAGAGAAGACCATAAATGCCTGATGGAGATGAAAAACACAGCACAAGAACTTCATGAAGCATGCGCAAATATCAATAGCTGAATCAATAAAGTGGAAGAAAACATATCAGAGATTGAAGATCAATTTAATGAAATAAAGCAAGAAGATTAGAGAAAAAAAGAATAAAAAGAAATGAACAAAGCCTCCAAGAAATATGGGACTATGTGAAAAGACCAAATCTACATTTGATTGGGGTACCTGAAAGTGACAGGGTGAATGGAACCACTCTTCAGGATATCATCCATGAGAATGTCCCCGACCTAGCAAGACAGGCCAACATTCAAATTCAGAAAATACAGAGAACACCACAAAGATAAGAGAAGAGCAACCCCAAGACATAGATTCGTCAGATTCACCAAGGTTGAAATGAAGAAAAAACCATTGAGGGTAGCCAGAAAGAAAGGCCGGATTACCCACAAAAGGAAGCCCATTAGACGAACAGTGGATCTCTCTGCAGAAACCCTACAGGCCAGAAGAGACTGGGGGGCCAATATTCAACATTCTTAAAGAAAAGAATTTTCAACCCAGAATTTCATATCTAGCCAAACTAAGCTTCATAAGTAAAGGAGAAATAAAATCCTTTACAGACAACAAATGCTGAGAGATTTTGTCACTACCAGGACTGCCTTACAAGAGCTCCTGAAGGAAGCACTGAAAATAACTGGTACCAGCAACTGCAAAAACATACAAAATTGTAAAGACCATTGACACTATGAAGAAACTGCCTCAACTAACGGGCAAAATAATCAGCTAGCAACATAATGACAGGATCAAATTCACACATAACAATATTAACCTTAAATGTAAATGGGCTAAATGCCCCAATTAAAAGACACAGACTGGCAAATTGAGTAAGTCAAGATCCATCGAAGTGCTGTATTCATGAGATCCAGCTCACGAGCAAAGATACACATAGACTCAAAATAAATGGATGGAGGAATATTTACCAAGCAAATGGAAAGCAAAAGAAAGCACGGGCTGCAATTCTAGTCTCTGATAAAGTAGACTTTAAGCCAACAAAGATCAAAAGAGACAAAGAAGGGCATTACATAATGGTAAAGGGATCAATGCAACAAGAAGAGCTAACTATCCTAAATATATATGCACCCAATACAGGAGAACCCAGAATCACAAAGCAAGTTCTTAAAGACCTACAAAGAGGCTTAGATTCCCACACTATAACAGTTGGAGACTTTAATGCCCCACTGTCAATATTAGCCAGATCACTGCAAAAAAAAAAAAAAAAACTAACAAGGATATTCAGGACTTGAACTCAGTTCTGGACCAAGAAAACCTAATAGACATCTACAGGACTCTACCACAAATCAACAGAATATACATTCTTCTTGGCATCACATCACACTTATTCCACATGATTGGAAGTAAAACACTCCTCAGCAAATGTAAAAAAAACGGAAATCATAACAAACAGTCGCTCAGACCACAGTGCAATCAAATTAGAACTCAGGATTAAGAAACTGACTCAAGGCCGGGCGCGGTGGCTCAAGCCTGTAATCCCAGCACTTTGGGAGGCCGAGACGGGCGGATCACAAGGTCAGGAGATCGAGACCATCCTGGCGAACCCGGTGAAACCCCGTCTCTACTAAAAAATACAAAAAACTAGCCGGGCGAGGTGGCGGGCGCCTGTAGTCCCAGCTACTCGGGAGGCTGAGACAGGAGAATGGCGTGAACCCGGGAGGCAGAGCTTGCAGTGAGCTGAGATCCGGCCACTGCACTCCAGCCTGGGTGACAGAGCGAGACTCCGTCTCAAAAAAAAAAAAAAAAAAAAGAAACTGACTCAAAACCGTACAACTACATGGAAACTGAGCAACCTGCTCCTGAATGACTACAGGGTAAATAATAAAATGAAGGCAGAAATAAAAAAGTTCTTTGAAACCAATAAGAACAAAGACACAACATATCAGAATCTCTGGGACACAGACAAAGCAGTGTCTAGAAAATTTACAGCAAAAAAATGCCCACAAGAGAAAGCAAGAAAGATCTAAAATCGACAACCTAAAATCACAATTAGAAGAACTAGAGAAACAAGAACAAATTCAAACCCTAGCAGAAGACAAGAAATAACTAAAAACAGATCAGAACTGAAGGAGATAGAGACACAAAAAATCCTTCAAAAAAAAAAAAAAAAAAATCAATGAATCCAGGAGCTGGTTTTTTGAAAGGATCAACAAAATAGATAGACTGCTAGCCAGTCTAATAAAGAAGAAAGGAGAGAAGAATCAAATAGATGCAATCAAAAATAATAAAGGGTCCATCACCACTGATTCCGCAGAAATAAAAACTACCATCAGAGAATAAACCTATCTACACAAATAAACTAGAAAATCTAGAAGAAATGAATAAATTCCTGGACACACACACCCTCCCAAGTCTAACTCAGGAAGAAGTCAAATCCCTGAATAGACCAATAACAAGTTCTGAAATTGAGGCAGTAATGATGAGCCTACCAACCAAAAATGTCCAGGACCCGATGAATTCACAGCCTATGTATGAGAGGTACAAAGAAGAGCTGATTCTATTATTTCTGAAACTATTCTCAACAACAGAAAAAGAGGGATTCCTCCCTAACTCATTTTATGCGGCCAGCATAATCTTGATACCAAAACCTAGCAGAGACAACAAAAAAAGAAAATTTCAGGTCCATATCCCTGATGAACATGGATGCAAAAATCCTAAATAAAATACTGGCAAATCGAATCCAGCAGCACATCAAAAAGCTTACCTATCATGATCAAGTCAGCTTCATCCCTGGGATGCAAGGCTGGTTCAACATACACAAATCAATAAACATAATTGATCACATAAACAGAACCAATGACAAAAACCACATGATCATCTCAATAGAGACAGAAAAGGCCTTCGACAAAATTCAACAGCCTTCATACTAAAAACTCGCAATAAACTAGGTATAGATGGAACATATCTCAAAATAATAAGAGCTATTTATGGCAACCCCCCAGACAATATCATACTGAATGGGGAAAAACTGGAAGCATTCCCTTTGAAAACTGGCACAAGACAAGGATGGCCTCTTTTACCATTCTTTTTTTTTTTTTTTTTTTTTGAGACGGAGTCTGGCTCTGTCGCCCAGGCTGGAGTGCAGTGGCCGGATCTCAGCTCACTGTAAGCTCCGCCTCCCGGGTTTACGCCCTTCTCCTGCCTCAGCCTCCCGAGTAGCTGGGACTACAGGCACCTGCCACCTCGCCCGGCTAGTTTTTTGTATTTTTTTAGTAGAGACGGGGTTTCACCGTGTTAGCCAGGATGGTCTCGATCTCCTGACCTCGTGATCCGCCCGCCTCGGCCTCCCAAAGTGCTGGGATTACAGGCTTGAGCCACCGCGCCCGGCCTTACCATTCTTATTCAACATAGTATTGGAAGTTCTGGTGACAGCAATCAGGCAAGAAAAAGAAATAAAGGATATTCAAATAGGAAAAGAGGAAGTCAAATTGTCTCTATTTGCAGATGACATGATTGTATATTTAGAAAACCCCATTGTCTCAGTCCAAAATCTCTCTAAGCAGACAAGCAACTTCAGCAAAGTCTCAGAATACAAAATCAATGTGCAAAAATCACAAGCATTCTTATACACCAATAATAGAGAGCCAAATCATGAGTGAACTCCCATTCACAATTGCTACAAAGAAAATAAAATACCTAGGAATACAATTTACCAGGGATGTGAAGGACCTCTTCAAGGAGAACTACAAACCACTGCTCAAGAAAATAAGAGAAGCCAGGCACAGTGGCTCCCGCCTCTAATCCCAGCACTTTGGGAGGTCGAGGCGGGCGGATCAGGAGGTCAAGAGATCAAGACCATCCTGGCTAACATGGTGAAACCCCGTCTCTACTAAAAATATAAAAAATTAGCTGGGTGTGGTGGCGGGCACCTGTAGTCCCAGCTACTCAGAGGCTGAGGCAGGAGAATGGCGTGAACCCAGGAGGAGGAGCTTGCAGTGGGCAGAGATTCTGCCACCACACTCGAGCCTGGGTGACAGAGCAAGACTCTGTCAAAAGAAAGAAAAGAAAGAAGTAAGAAGGAAAGAAAGAAAGAAGGAAAGAAAGAAAGAAAGAAAAAGAAAGAGAGAGAAAGAAAGAAAGAAAGAAAAAGAAAGAGAAAGAAAGAAAGAAAGAAAGAAAGAAAGAAAGAAAGAAAGAAAGAAAGAAAGAAAGAAAGAAAGAAAGAAAGAAAGAGAAAGAAAGAGAAAAGAAGAGAGGACACAAAAAATGGAAGAACATTCCACGGCTGGGCGCAGTGGCTCATGCCTGTAATCCCAGCACTTTGGGAGGCCGAGACGGACGGATCACGAGGTCAGGAGATTGAGCTCATCCTGGCTAACACTGTGAAACACTGTCTCTACTAAAAATACAAAAAATTAGCAGGGCGTGGAGGCGGGCGCCTGGAGTCCCAGCTACTCGGGAGGCTGAGGCAGGAGAATGGCGCAAACCTGGGAGGTGGAGCTTGCAGCGAGCTTCGATCGTGTCACTGCACTTCAGCCTGGGCGACAGGGCAAGACTCTGTCTAAATAAAAAAACAAAAAAAAAGAGAAAGGAAGAACATTCCATGCTCATGCATAGAAAGAATCAATATTGTGAAAATGGCCATACTGCCCAAAGTAATTTATAGATTCAATGCCGTCCACATCAAGCTACCACTGACTTTTTTCACAGAATTAGAAAAAACTGATTTAAATTTCTTATGGAACCAAAAAAAAAAAAAAAAACTCATATAGCCAAGACAATCCTAAGCAAAAAGAACAAAGCTGGAGGCATCATGCTACCTGATTTCAAACTATACTACAAGTCTACAGTAACAAAAACAGTAAGGTACTGGTATCAAAACATATATATAGACCAATGGAATGAACAGAGGCCTCAGAAATAACACCACACATCTACAACCATCTGATCTTTGAGAAAACTGACAAAAACAAGCAATGGGGAAAGGATTCCCTATTTAATAAATGGTGTTGAAAAAACTGGCTAGCCATATGCAGAAAACTTAAACTAGACTCCTTCCTTACACTTTATACAAAAATTAAGATGGATGAAAGACTTAAATGTTCCATATCAAACCATAAAAACCCTAGAAGAAAACCTAGACAATACTCTTCAGAACACAGGCATGGGCAAAGACTTCATGACTAAAACACCAAAAACAATGGCAACAAAAGCCAAAATTGACAAATGGAACCTAATTAAACTAAAGAACTTCTGCATACCAAAGGAAACTATTCTCAGAGTGAACAGGCAACCTACGGAATGGGAGAAAAATTTTGCAATCTATCCAATCTGGCAAAGGGCTAATACCAGGATCTACAAAGAACTTAAACAAATTTACAAGTGGGCAAAGGATATGGACACTTCTCAAAAAGACATTTACATGGCCAACAAACATATGGAAAAAAACACATCATCACTGGTCACTGGAGAAATGCAAATCGAAACCAAACTGAGATACGATCCCATGCCAGTTAGAATGGCGATCATTAATAAATCAGGAAACAACAGATGCTGGAGAAGATGTGGAGAAGTAGAAAAGTTTTTACACTGCAGGTTGGAGTGTAAATTAGTTCAGCCATTGTGGAAGACAATGTGTTGATTCCTCAAGGATCTAGAACTAGAAATACCAGTTGACCCAGCAATTCCATTACTGGTTATATACCCAAAAGATTATAAATCATTCTACTATAAAGGCACATGAACACGTATGTTTTTTGCAGCACTATTCACAATAGCAAAGACTTGGAACCAACCCAAATGCCCATCAGTAATAGACTGGATAAAGAAAATGTGGCACATATACACCATGGAATACTACGCAGCCATTAAAAAAAATGAGTTCATGTCCTTTGCAGGGACATAGATGAAGCTGAAAACCATCATTCTCAGCAAACTAACACAAGAACAGAAAACCAAACACAGCATGTTCTCACTCATAAGTGGGAGTTGAACAATGAGAACACAGGTACACAGGAAGGGGAACATCACATACGGGGGTCTGTCAGGGGGTGGGGGGCTAGGGAAGGGATAACATTAGGAGAAATACCTAAAGTAGATAATGAGTTGATGGGTGCAGGAAACCTCCATGGCACGTGCATACCTAAGTAACAAGCCTGCATGTTCTGCACATGTACCCCAGAATGTAAATTATAATTAAAAAAACAAAACAGAATATTAATGAGGAAACAGACTACATAAAGGAGGCATAAAACAACTCTTTCTGACAGAGGTATAGAGAGGACTCCTCAACATCAGGATACACACCCTTCTCAATAGCTCATACAATATATTTCTTGATAGATCACATCTTGGGCCAAAAAAGAAGTCTTACCAAATTTTTTAAAACTGAAATTTTATGAATTATTTTCTATGACTAAACTCGATTGCAAGTATACAACAAAAATAGAAAAAAACTGAAAACAAAAAAATAGGCCAGGCACAGTGGTTCACACCTGTAATCCCAGCACCTTGGAAGGCCAGGGTGGGAGAATCACAAGGTCAGGAGATCAAGACCATTCTGGCCAACATGGGTGAAACTCTGTCTCTACTAAAACACAAAAAACTAACGAGGTTTGGTGGCACACACCTGTAGTCCCAGCTACTAGGGAGGCTGAGGCAGATGAATCACTTGAACTCAAGTGGTGGAGTTGCAATGAGCTGAGATCATGCCACTGCACTTCAGCCTGGTGATAGAGCAAGACTCCATCTCAAAAAGACAAAAACAAACAAACAAACTATATGTGTGTGTATGTATATGAATTTAACAAAACACTCGAGCATGCTCTTATGCAAAGGTTGTAATGTTAATATTGTAAAGATGTTCATCCTGCTTAATGTAATCTACAAATTTAATGAAATGTTTTTCAAATTTCTCATTGCATTTTTGAAAAAATAGAAATAGCAACCCTAAGTGTATATAGAATCTCAAGACAATAGAGTTCCCAACAATCTTAAAATAATAATAATAATAAAGCAATATTGCAGGCATTAAAGTTCCTGATTTCAAAAGACATTCCAAGCCACAGAATTAAAACAATCTGGTATAAGTATAAGGAAGAAAAATTAGACTAATAAAATAGAATGCAACACTTACATATACTTTAACATGGTCATATGAGAAGTCATTTACAGAGCAATAATTATTACTGTAAGCTAATAGGTAAAGGCAATGCAAATTTCTATTGCCAAATCATTCAGTAAATATAATCTGAAATATAAAAATACTGGAATATCACTCAGTTTTCAAAAAGCAGAAAATATTCTACCAATTATAAAGATAAATCTTGATAACATTATGCAAAATGAAATGACTCAGCCACAAAAAGACAAAGATTGTATGAGACAGACAGATATAAAGCATTTACACACTTAGAAACAGATAAAAATAAAAAGGTCTCCTATTTGCTTAACCCGTAACAGCAAGAAAGTCTGTCAGTCATCTGTGACAAAAATGTCTTAATGAGAGAACCAGGCATCATGGTTAACATCTGTAATGACAGCTACCTAGTACAGTAAGGTTGGAGAATGGCTTCAGGCCAAAATTTTAAGACCAATGTGGGTTATGTAGTGAGACGCCATCTCAAAAATAAGTGCCTTTAAGAGAGCTTTGAGATCCAGGGAGAGAATTGTGAAACTTTGCCGAGCCCAAGGTCGAGGAGCACCCTTTTCAGAAGGCAAGCTTTCATTCAGGTGGCAAGCTACAGGATCCCTGCTCTTGACTACAGACACAGAAAATGTCCCACCCAACTTGGTCCCACTGAGAATTTTGAACTTACTGTGTAATCATCCCAAACTCCTCCCAGCCACAGTCTGTGAGAGGTCTTGGTCTTCCAGAAGCCCGGAGAGAGATATCCATTTAGACCCATGCTGGCAGGCTGGCAGACCTTGGTCCTTACTGTGGTCCTAATAGCAGTTCCAGCTTCCTAAGTCACAGTTCATGGCCACTTCTGCCCATGTAGAAAGCCACAGTGACCTCAGAAATCCTCTCTAGTACTCAGTGAAAACCATACTAATCCACATCCTAATATAAAACCCACCATATGCAGACCTAACTGTAGAAACCTGCCCTAGCATCTACCCTACTGAGCAAAGTCCTGAAGGATATTTACTCTGTCCAAAAATAAAATGGGAATTACAATTACCCAAGCCCCTTCCAATAAGCCAACCCTAGTGCAGAGCCAGCAGCCTTGTGACCAAGCTACAAACCCGCTCTACTACAAACCCAGAGGGCATTCTGTCACCCTAGGGGCCGAACAAAAGACTTTTACCCTCTGAAACCTTAAACTTGAAGTTTATAAAAACTTTAAGAGGTGTTTGCTCCTTCAAATTCAGACACCAATGCAAAAGTATATTGTGCCCATTGTCAATGCCTCTATTTTAACACAGCACTTGAAGTATGTGGAAGAAAAATTAGTCAAAAAAATTTTAAAGTCACTGAAATTGACGACAAATAAGTAAAATGTTGCTGTTTGTAGATCATGCAATGTTCTCTATAAAAAACCATAAACAGTACATTAAAACCTTTTGAAACCAATAAATACACTCCATAAATTAGCAAAATATAAAATTAACATACAAGTATGTTATGATTCCATACACTTAAACTATCTGATAAAAGAGGAAGAAAACAATCTTATTTACAATCACACTAAAATAATAAATATCTGAGAACAAATTTAACTGACGAGCTGAAAAAGTTTTCAAGTGAAAGACTTATCAATGAAAAATAATGAGAACACAAATAAATTTAAATATATTTTATGTCTATCAATTCAAAGAATAAATGTTAAAATGCCATATTATCCAAAGGGCTCTCTAGATTCAATGTAACTCTCTATCAATATTCCAGTATTTTTTTTCACAATAATGAAAAATACAATCATAAAATTTACATGAAACCACAAGAAACTGTGACTAGCCAAAGCAATCTTGAAGAAAAAGAAAAAAGCAGGACATCATACTTTAAAATTTCAAACTATATTTCAAGACTATAGTAATAAAAACAGAATGAAATGTGCAGAAAAATGAACCAAAAAAACTCAATGATACAGAAACCACTAGTCTCACACATTTCAGAGATGATGGAAAAAGAGAATGTAAAAGATAGTTTAACATGGAGTATCTTAAAATTATGCAGATATCTGTGTGTCCACAAAAACAAACAAACAAAAAGTCAGAATGTTCACTCTCTTGTATGCCATGAACAGTACTTTAGCTGTCACTGTAAACTTGAAGGAAGATTACGGAAGTGAAAGAAGAAATCTTAGAAATTTTAAAAGCATAAGACAGAAGATGCCCGTGTGTGAGAGAAAATTAAAAAATAAAAATAAAAATAAGGCTTTCCAGAAACTACTTCTTTTGGAGCACAGCTTCCAGAATCACTTTAAGGACTGGCTTCCTCCTTGACTTTGGACCTCTCATCCATGTTGTCTGTATTCACTCTCACCTACCTGGGGGTTCTTCTGCCATCTCATGTCTCTTCATATTCCAGGGCTCTTTTCCTTGCTCCAGAAAAATGATCAGGTCTGGCTTAAAGGCAGCAATACCTGTTTTATTAAAAATGAACAACATGCGTCTTGCTCATATTCTCCAATTACCGACTTAGTAATGTGCTCAGTAAAGAGGATGTAATAGAATAGTCTAATACATTTATCCCAAAATACTAAATTATAACATGTTGGGAAAAAGGCTTATGGAGTGCCTGCATAAACTGGCCATAAAAATATGGGACAGTAAGTTGTGGAAAGTTACAGGAGGTCTCTGAGGACGAAAGCCTCCTTATTACCATCACGTTCCCATGACCAGAGCTTGACCTGCTCCCTTATTTATAAACACTGTGCTCAAGGAGAAAGATAATCCTTTGAAGCATTGGAATGTGGCCAGATATGCTGGTTCCTAGTTAGGCCCACTCCCCACAGCTGCTCTCTGATAAGTTAAAGAATAAATCAGTAGTTAAGTTTATGCTGCTTCAGCACAAAGAAAATGTACCCAAACTACCACTACTCTAGGTGTATGACACACCACCTCCCTTTCACCGTTTCACCCCTTCTCATTCCTTCATCCCCACCACACTTTATGTACCCTACAGGTGGTGTTAAGGTTGGTCCCCAACAATAACAGAAATTTCTAAATATTTAGAAAGTACTCTAATTTTGCAGGTTCTTAATTTTATCACCTGGTACTACTGAATTAAAACTTGGGGGTTGCCAGCAAACTTTTGAAATTACCATTAATCTAAAGTGAAGGACACAGATCAGCTCAAAAATGTGGTAAGTTCAGGTCAAGATGAAACATCTTGAAATTTTTTTTTCTATATGGAAAAATCCCTATGATTTTCTTGAAAACAAAAATCTGAAAGCATAAATTACCAAAAAGAAATTATACAAAAAAGAAATGATGTTGGGACCCACTCAGCATTCCACTGGAGGCTATATGATCAAACAGCAAACTGTCTATCATGAATGCAAAATGTGGGCAAACTCGCTTCTGCTCCTGCCACCAGAAGGTACACTGAGGGCAGTCACTCCTGGTGCCATGTTTCTTGAGGTTATCTACTGTAACATCTGGAGACTACTGTTCAAAGAATGCAGTCGTGCAGTCCTGCACTGAGTCAAGCAGCTGACCACAACCTCCCCCTTCTCCCTATCTCCTTGATTCAATAAATACAAAGGGCTATAGAGGCTCAGGGCCCTTATTACTAGAAGCAAAGAGGCCCCTGACTCCTTCTTCCAAATATACTCTTTTTTCTTTGTCTTTATTCCCACATTCATCCCCCTTTGTTCAGTCCAATAAGGTCTGCAGCAAAGCAGCATCCGAACACAGGGACTTTGAGGACATGAATGAAGAAGGTCTGCTGGAGCAGAAGTGAAATTGACCAGATGAACGGGGACCCTGAGATAAAATTGCCAGAAGTGGATATAAGGTCAGTGCTCTAAAGAAATACTGGGAATGGGAACTTTCTGAATCAAGGTAACATGAGCAGAATTTGTCTATTGAAGAAACACATTATGTGCAGTTGCTTAAAGTTCTGTTGAAACAGTCTGGAGCTCAAGTTAATTCACAGACATTAACTAAGCTTCTGAAGGAGGTTATTACGTATAACTTATGGTTTCTGCAGGCAGACACTATCAATGTGGAAAATTGGGACAGAGTAGGAGACGGATTGAAATGGGTTCATCAAAAAGGCCTTAAAGTAGTCCCTTCTGTTCTTTTCTGCTTGGGGTTTGGTTTGCACAGTCCTGCTGCCGCTGTCTCCTTCTTATTCTGTCAGATAACAAGAGTCAGGTTCTGAGTCTCAAGAATTAAAAAGATAATTTGTTCCTCCGACAATGCCTATTGAAAATAACGATCAAAAGAAAGGGGAGAATTGGCCACTTGCTAAGCAGGAGAAAGGAGAGGAGAATTGGCCTCTGCCACCCCCTCCAATAACAGAAGTAGAAACCCCCATACAAAATAATTTTGCATGCTGCTGCTGTGGCTGGGGAGCCTTTAGGACCTTGTGCTTTTCCTATTACTGTGAGGCCTGATCCGAACAATCCACAACATCTTTTACATGAGCACACTCCTGTACAGTTTAAATTACTAAAAGAATTAAAAGTTAGTGTGGTTAATACTGGAGTGCAAACCCCATTCACTACAGGGCTGTTAGAATCAGTGTTCAGAGCCATGCACCTCCCACCCTTTCATATAAAACATTTGGCTTGCACTTGCTTATCCACCAGGGCACACCTGACATGGAGTTTAAATTGGCAAGAAATGTGTGCAGATCAGGCAAGGTAGAACCACGCCACTGGTCAAGGAAACATTACAGAGGAAATGATGACAGGCAGTGGCCCATTTTCAGATCTGGTGCAACAATTAACATTCCCAGAGGCTGCTTACCACTGGTCTGCCTTAGCCGCCAAGCATGCTTGGAGAACAATACCTGAAGAGGGAGTTCCAGTGCAGTCTTTCTACATATCATGCAGGGATCATGAGAGCCTTATGCACAATTTATCGCATGGTTGCTAGAGGCAGTGTGGCATCAGATCCCTCATGTCCCTGCTCCAGAAATGCTTACTATAATTCTAACCTATGAAAACACAAATGCAGATTGCAAGCGAGCAGTGGCTCCTGTGAGATTCACAAAAAGCTTGGGGAATTACCTTAAAGCTTGTCAGAATGTAGAAATTGAATTTCATTGTTCTACAATGTTAGCACAAGTAATGGCTAGTTTAGTAGTGGACAGATCTAAAAGGAGCCAAGGGTCAAACCCTAAAGTGGAAAAATGTTATAATTGTGGAAAAACTGGACATTTCAAAAAGGGATGTCACCAGATCTCAGGACAGAAAGGACCTCACAATGCAGTGCCCCCCACCCAGAGCAGAAAAAACACCAGGACTCTGTCCTCACTGTAACAAAGGGAATCATTGGGCTGCAACAGTGGAAATCATTGGGCTAATCAGTGCCACTCAAAATTTCATCATAATGACAACCCCCTGTCAGGAAACGAGAAGGGGCCCTGGACCCAGGCCCCTCAAACAATGAAGGCATTCCCATTTCAGACCACAACCCCATTTAAAGGGTTGGTCCCAGGAGAAACATTGATTTCCTCTCCCCAGGAACACCAGGAAGTACTGGATTAGATCTCCCAGTCAGAGAAAGAATTACATTAGTTGCAGGAGACAAACCTACCAAAGTACCTACTGTCACTTTGGGGACCTTTACAAGCAGGACACATGGGACTAATTTTAGGCAATAGCTGCCTTAACTTGCAAGGCATCACTGTAGTCCCAGGAGTAGTTGACTCTGATTATGAAGGAGAAATTCAAGTAGTTTTAATGTCACAAGATCTTTGGGTTTTTGAACCAGGGGAATATATAGTGTAATTATTGCTTATGTCCTGTAAATTACACCCTTCTCCACAAAAGGAGAAATGAGGAAATAAAGAGTTTGGGAGCACAACTACATGAGAAATCCATCTATCACAACCCATAGTCTCTAATAGACCCACCTGTGTAGTACAAATTAAAGGAAAGAAATTTTATGGGCTTATTGAAACAGGAGCTGATGTGTCAGTAATATCCAGTAAAAATTAGCCCCAATTTTGGCCCATTTTGGGTCCCATCCCTGGGCTATGGATTCCTGTTAATCAGTCCGAGTCTTGGGCTGCCATCCCTTCTTTGCACTTCATGAAACTTCTTCTAACTCAACTTACTCATCGTGTCCATAGAGCCTTAGGCATGATAATTTTTGCTATTGTTTCCTTGGTCACACTAATAACTTCTGTTGTGATGTCCTCTGTAGCTTTGCATAGTTCTATTCAACAGTTCTATGTTGAGGAGAACAAGTACAAAGCTTCAATTGCAACAGCAATTGTGTTGTCATTTAAATCACACTCATATTTGTGTAACCAACTTAGAACATAACCAAAGTGAGTATCCATGGGGCCTTGTGAGAGCCCATTTGCAGGGAGCTTTCACATCCAACATCACCTTTGATATTGATGAATTACAAAACAAAATTCTTGATTTAAATAGGCAAACTCAAGAGTTTCAGCCTTCTTTAGAAGACTGGATCGAATTCCAGCAAGGCCTGGAGCGCCTCAATCCTTGGACCTATCTAAAGCACCACATTAAAATCTCATATGTAGTTCTTGGAGTAATGGTGTTCTCTGTTTTCTCTTCATAGTCTGTAAAATCGGATGGACCAGAATATGAGAGCTGCACAACCTGGCCTTACATTCATTCGGTTAATGCTAAACAGAAAGGGGGAAACGTTGGGAGCTGAAAGCCTGAGGGTCATGACCAACTCAGCATTCCACTGGAGGCTATATGATCAAAGAGTAAACTGTTTATCATGAATGCAGAATGTGGGCAAACTCGCATCTGCTCCTGCCACCAGAAGGTACACTGAGGGCAGTCACCCCCTGGTGCCATGCTCTTTGTGGTTATCTACTGGAACATCTGGAGAGTACTGTTTCAAGAATACAGTCATGCAGGCCTGCATTAAGTCAAGCAACTGACCACAACCTCCTCCTCCTCCCTATCTCCTTTACTCAGTAAATACAAAAGGACTATAGAAGCTCAGGTCCCTTGTTCACTAGAAGCAAGGAGCCCCCTGACCACTTCTTCCAAATATACTCTTTTGTCTTTGTCTTTATTCTCACGTTCATCGTCCTTTGTTCAGTCCAATAAGGTCTGCAGCAAAATGAAACCTGTGGCATATACTAGGAATTGCATATTAAAGTTATTCTCACCCAGGAAGACCAGGTTTCTGTAGTTCTCTAACATCACATTTCTATATAAATTCTGCTGTGCAGTGTCCAGGCATTGCCACTCCTCCAGAGACAATTCTATGGCCACATCCCTAAATGTCAGTGATCCCTGGAAAACACAAACAAACACACATATTTACCAATTGGTCATGGGCAGAATTTTTAATTTCACTCAAGGTAAAATGGAGAGAGTAAAGAGAGCTGGTTCTGACTTATAAGCAGAATGGAAATTATTCAATAAAATAGTTTTCAACACAGAAATATTCTCTAATGTTTTCTCTAACTCTGACAAAAGAAAGTGGTATAAGATCCATAACATCAGTGTATATGTAATATTTTTCTAGATAATAAAGTATAAATTGAGGGCACAAACACTAGCACCTACAATTTTGAGTGCTGTATTTACACCATACAGAATTAATTGTGTGCTGGGCGTGGTGACTCATGCCTGTAATCCCAGCACTTTGGGAGGCAGAGGCGGGCAGATCACCTGAGGTTGGGAGTTCGAGACCAGTCTGACCAACATGGAGAAACTCCGTCTCTACTAAAAACACAAAATTAGCCGGGCGCGGTGGCTCAAGCCTGTAATCCCAGCACTTTGGGAGGCCGAGGCGGGCGGATCACAAGGTCAGGAGATCGAGACCATCCTGGCTAACACGGTGAAACCCCGTCTCTACTAAAAATACAAAAAACTAGCCGGGTGAGGTGGCGGGCGCCTGTAGTCCCAGCTACTCGGGAGGCTGAGGCAGGAGAATGGCGTAAACCCAGGAGGCGGAGCTTGCAGTGAGCTGAGATCGCGCCACTGCACTCCAGCCTGGACGACAGAGCAAGACTCCGTCTCAAAAAAAAAAAAAAAAAAACACAAAATTAGCCAGGCGTAGGGGTGCATGCCTGTAATCCTAGCTACTTGGGAGGCTGAGGCAGGAGAATCACTTGAACCCGGGAGGCGGAGGTTGCAGTGAGCCGAGATCACACCGTTATACTCCAGCTTGGGCAACATGAGTGAAACTCCATCTCAAAAAAAAAAAAAAAAAGGAATTAATTGAATTTTTCAGATGGAAAAGACATAGTTTTGTATATGATTCAGATGGAACAAACATGTTGAGTTAGCAGATGTCACTCCAATTTGAATGTGTACAATAAGCTAGAGATCCTGTTACTGCAGATTTTTTATTTTTCAGAAGTTCTAGGATAAAGTCTGAGTTGCTGAATTTCTAATAAGCTCATCAGTATGCCAATGTTTTTGGCCCAAAAAGACTATTTGGTCAAACATCCAGTAATTGAATGAGCCTGTGTTTTTCTCAGTTTTTCTGGTTTGTAAACAAAGATGAGAGCCTTCATTTTCCAAAAACAGATAAATGCAAAGGAAACCTAAGAAAGAAGGGCAGCTGCCAGATTAAATGTGTTGGTTTGTTCATATCAGCTACATAAAGATACTTAATGATGAAGAGAAAAATAATTAATTCTATAGTAAAAAATGTGTCAGAGAGCTTATCAACCAAGTGATTTATTAACATCAACTACACTAGAACAAACTTTTATAATGTCCTGATGTACCCAGAAGGACACAGCATTGCTGCTGAGATACTGCCCCGCGAAAGGTAAATCATAGTGTGAATTTCACCATAAGGAAACATTAGTTTTATGGAAAGTTCAACATAGAGATATCTCCCATGTGCTGTAATGTTTAATAGTGATTTTAAGTAGTCTTTCTTTAGCACTGTAGAGAGCAGGTATCTCCTAACAATTCTTTTAGAATTTTCTGGGTAACAAATACCATACTGCTTCAATGAGTGTTTTCTTAATCCTGTACTGCATAGACATAATAAAGAACACAGATGAAACCTCAACATTACATGTTCTCTGTCTTCACTAAAAACCTCAGGTTTTCCCCAACAGGAATTTGGAGTATCTACACCTTCCACGTTCAACAGCCACAAAAGGACATTTTTAATATTGCAGATTATAAATTCACAGTGAGATTTCTGCATGGCATATAAGAAGCGGTGACATAGAAAAGGCTCTGGTATATAGAAAAAATGTATATTTTTCAGAGACTTTGATTATTTTAAGAATTTTTTAAAGTAGTTAAGACAAACTTATTAGGGAGGAAAACCACAAATACAGAAATACAGGTTTGCAAGTACCAAACGCATGTTTCCTGAAGGAAGCAGAGTGGACACAGATCTTGATCTGAGACATGTTTAGCTGAAAAAGAAAAGGCCATTTTTATATATTTCTCCTCTTTCTCTACGGTCCTTTCTCAGATAAAGTTTTCTGGACAAATTACACCTGCATCTTTAAAATGCCTTTAAAAGTGTCAGCACCACAGGTCTACCTGCTCTCACCACATCCATAGGCAGAAGGACCAAGACAGAAAAACTCCATCCGTTGTGTCCTTTATCTCCTCCACAGAGATAAAAATGCACTTTTCTTTATTTTGTCCTCAGGAGCCATCCCCTGACACAGGCACCAGCAATTTCTGCTACAGCAATGGAAATATGGGCCATGCTGTACTGTCCCTACCAAATCCAAGCAGAATAGGTTCTTGGAACACCTTTTAATGCAAAGATGGAACTTAACTGTCATGAATGTATTTTGAATTCCTCATACTTGATTCTGGCCTCACCTTAGAGTTACATGAGCCACTTAATTACAACAACATGGTGGCTTGCACCAGAACAATAAACAGAATCCATGGATGGGGCACAAGTAAAAAGAGTTCTGCAAAATGACCAGGTGATACTAATTGGAAGCCTGGGCTGATAATCCCTTAATTAAGCATTTCCTCTCAAGCTCTAATGAGCTTATAAAATCACTTGGTAATTTTGACCCTACTCTATGAAATGTAATTCTGAGGTATGGAAAGGGTCCATAAATGGGTCTTTTAAACAAGAGCCCTGTCAATCATGATGTTGCTCCCCCTGGGCTTATTATTAGCATTAGTTAGAGAAATGAGGCACAACACAGAGTCCCTTACATGTAGCACTCTTGTCACAACACATATATTCTAGTACAAATGAAGACAATCATTCTTCAATCTAAAGTATTATATTCTTTGTTGACTCTTTAAAGTTTACAGAGAAAAAAAAAGCAGTAATTTCTGAGTAAGTCTGCGTTTGGAGAACATGTGCACATGTACTAATGCAGTCTCTCTTAAGCAGGTACTATGGGCTCAATAGGATGTTACAGAGCACTGTGATAGCACATTATGTGGTTTAATCCTAATAACACCCTGTGAGTTGATACTACGTGTTCAATAATTCCAAGGCTTTAAAGGACCCAGCATTTTTATTTCTATTTCTGTTGATCTGTCATTTATTTTTTTCAAAAAATGCATAGAATAAAAGCTAAATATAGACAGATGAAAGGATACAGCTGGAGTTTAATAAAATTTAGATAAATTTTTATTGTGTTTATACTTACTTTCTTGTGACTTATGAATCAACTACTAGATCTGCAGGAACAGAAAACAAGCTGCTAAATAATGTCTCTGCAAGCACTGGTTTTAATAAAAAATTTGAAAAGATCCTATAATATATACTTTATATTTCCCATTTATCTGCTTGTAAGTTTCAGAAAATGTTGAGCACCAGCTCTAAAAAGGCAACAGGATTCATGACCCAAAACTCTGATCTCTTCTAATCAGTTCTTTGAGGCAAGACTCCAGGGTAGAGCCAGACATAAATAAGGATTCCAAAAACGGTGAATATGAACAGGGCTGGGGCAGAGTAGAGGGCCGATGTACAATTCTGTTCTCTATGCCACTGGGGGGTATTGTCAGTTCTTTTTTTATAAAGCTTACTTAAGTAAACTTAAATCTGAGTTTTTACAATTTTAACCTTTTTTAGCCACTGCCCTGTAAAATTTATATTATATGCTAATAGGCAATTCAAAAAAAAAATCCCTTAAGGTTTTCTAGAATAATTTTTTTAGAAGAAAAATAAGTATTCTTAGCAGGGTAAAAGAAACACAAATAAAGACTCTTCTGGTTGTAAGTTCAGGTGTAGCCACCAGAAACCACAATATAGGTCGGGCGCGGTGGCTCAAGCCTGTAATCCCAGCACTTTGGGAGGCCGAGACGGGCAGATCGTGAGGTCAGGAGATCGAAACCATCCTGGCTATCACAGTGAAACCCTGTCTCTACTAAAAAATACAAAAAACTAGCTGGGCGAGGTGGCGGGCGCCTGTAGTCCCAGCTACTCAGGAGGCTGAGGCAGGAGAATGGCCTAAACCCGGGAGGCGGAGCTTGCAGTGGGCTGAGATCCGGCCACTGCACCCCAGCCTGGGTGACAGAGAGAGACTCTGTCCCCCCCCCCAAAAAAAAGAGAAACCACAATATAAAGAAAGTGGCTCAAATAAAACCCAAGTTTTTTGCACACATCTATTTATTGTACCCACCATCTGATGTATAATTCAACCACTTTTCCAGTTGCTAGTCTAGACTAAAACTGCCAGGATGGTAGGAACAATGACTGCTTCATCGATTTTTCTCTTTTTTCTTTCTTTCTTTCCTTTTTTTGTTTTTTGAGACTGAGTCTCACTTTTTTGCCCAGGCTGGAGTGCAATGGTGTGATCTCGACTCACTGCAGCCTCCTCCTCCCAGGTTCAAGAGATTCTCCTGTCTCAGCCTCAAGTAGCCCGGACTACAGGCATGAGCATTTCCTAACCATTGAATGTGAGATCTATATTGGAATATATCTGACAACTTCCACCAGCACTTTTTTTATAAAAAATTGAAATCTGACTGCGTTAATATAGTAGAATATACTAGAGCTTGCAACATAGCTGACTGGAGAGCTATTACAGTTTCTAGGTAGCCATATCACCTGTCTTTATTTGTCCTCTAATAGCAGCACACTAATTTGGTAAAATATATGACACTAAAATTATGCTTACCTATAATTATTCCCACTGGATACATTAATAAGCATGTCGGACTAATATCTACTATAACGATTTAATGGGAAATTTTTTTGGGTATCAGATATAAATATATAAGTATGAATAATTTTATGTACTAGTCATAATGTGTGGAAGATTTTTAAAAATTATCTGAACTATAATTCAGTTGAAACACTATATTTCAAAAATATGAATAATAATATTAAAATAACTAAGGAATTCAATCAAAGTAAATATTGTGGCCTTAATTTCATACTGCTGTAGAAATACTGTTTATATGAATGCAGGTTGTCTACAAACACTACACATAACTACACTAACTGTACTGAAGTAACCCAAGTACAACAGGCTCCACTGTTCAGTTTATACACTGAACTCTTCTGGCTTTTGCAGTGTAAGTATGTCAGCCTGCAAATAATCACCTTGGATAACCAGGTTTCTGCCAAAGAACTTACTCAGTATCTTTTGGTCTTTGTTATTCTGTATTAGTAAATTTAATCTGATCTTTGTGCTCAATTTTATTATGCTCTTGAAATGAACTTTACTGTGAACAAGTCTGTGTCTACCTTAAAGACTAAAGATAAAAAAAAAAATAATCTTTTGCCAAGACAAAAAGCAATGAATCTCAAGTCCCAGATAAAGACAATTCTGAGTCAAAAAGAATGACAAAAGGTTTGTTTCTTTGCTAATATGATCTACATATATTTCAAAAAGCAGAAGAAATATATACATATAATCTAAACCTTTTATAAAAATCAGGTAGTTATCCTCCCTCATTTTCATATATGAGAATAAAGCCTCTTATTTATAATTTATATTTTCTCTTAAAACAGCAGGTCTCTGGACAAGTTCTTGAACTCTTGGACATCTGAATTTTGCACACTGTGTGCACTTGAAAGGATGTTTATTGGGGGGAAAAGTAGAAGAGAGAAAGGTGTTATAAAAAAAATCCATGGGTTCACATGAATAAAGCAAGTTCTTAGAGACTTTTGAAGAGACTTAGAATCTGACACAGTAATAATCGGAGATGACATCTCACAGGCACTAATGGACAGATTATTGAAGAAAAAAATTAACAATATTAGGACCTGAACTCAACACTTGACCAAATAAATAGTCCTAATAGACATCTACAGAACTCTTCATCTAAAAATACCACAAAACACATTCTTCTCATCATCACACGGCACATACTCTAAAATTCACCACACAATCAGAAACAAAACAATTCTCAGCAAATTCAAAAATCCCAAAATGATACAAACCACACACACAGATTACAGCTTAAGAAAAACATGATTCAGGCCGGGCGCAGTGGCTCAAGCCTGTAATCCCAACACTTTGGGAGGCCGAGACGGGCGGATCACGAGGTCAGGAGATCAAGACCATCCTGGCTAACACAGTGAAAACCCAGCTCTACTAAAAAAAATACAAAACACTAGCTGGGCGTGGTGGTGGACGCCTGTAATCCCAGCTACTCGGGAGGCTGAGGCAGGAGAATGGCGTGAACCCGGGAGGCAGAGCTTGCAGTGAGCTGAGATCCGACCACTGCACTCCAGCCTGGGTGATAGAGCGAGACTCTGACTCAAAAAAAAAAAAAAAAGAAAGAAAGAAAAGAAAAATATGATTCAATACCAATAAAACAACTGGAAACTAAATAATTAAATAAAAATTAAATGGCCTACACTTAAATAACTTTTTGGTAAATAATGAAATTAAGGCAGAAACCAAAAAGTGTTTTAAAACAAGTAAGAACTAAAGTACAACACATCAGAATCCCTGCAATACAGCTAAGGCGGTGTTAAAAGAAAAATCTATAGCATTAAATCCTCTATCAAAAAGAAAGATCTCAGTTTAACAACCTGAATCCATAAATAAAAGACTGAGAGCAACAAAAGCAAATCAGCCCCTAAGCTAGCAAGAGACAAGAAACAACCAAAGTCAGATCTGAAATGAAGGAGATTTAGACATGAAACACTACAGAATACCAAGAAATCCAGGTATTAAATCTATTTTTTAAAAAAGGTAAATAAACTACTAGCTAGATTAATGAAGATACAAATAAACACAATTAGAAAATAACATTACCACTGACCCCACAAAAATATACTGAAGTCTGCCATGTACATAAACAAACAAATAAAAATCTAGAAGAAATGAAAAAATTATTGAATTTCTCAAGGCTCCTCAAGACTGAATTCACATACACACAAAAAAATCAAAGCCCTAAATACATAGATAAGCTCAAAAAATTGAATTAGTAATAAATAGCCTACCAACTAAGTGAAGCTCAGGACTAGACATATTCACAGTTGAATTCTACCAGAACAAAAAAAAACAAGATTATGTCCTTTGCAGCAACATGGATGAAGCTGGAGATCATTATTCTTAGAAAGTTGATGCAGAAACAGAAAACCAAATGCATATTATTTATAAGTAAGAGCTAAATAATAACACAAGAACACAGAGGAGAAAAACACACTGAGGCCTAGTTGAGGGTGAAGGGTGGGAGGACTAAAAGGGTGCGAAAAAATACCTTTTTGGTGCTATGATTAGTACTGCAGGGACAAAATAATCTGCACACCAAACTCCCATGACACAATTTTAGCTGTATGACAAAGCTGCACGTGTACCCTTGAACCAACCAAAAATAAAAGTTAAAGGAAAAAAAAAAGTCCCTGGGTTGGAGAGAGTACAAGGCAGGTAGAAGGACTGGTTTGTGCTATAGGTAGTGGCCCAGGTAGGGCTGTACTCTGATTTGTTTCTGGGCCCATGAAGGCAGATAAGATTACGAACCCTAGGCTGGTGGAGAAACAGGTCGCTACTGCAGATTCAGTGTCTGAAAATAGAGATATGCCAGGAGATTCATAGACACTTTTGTAGGTTTCTGGCCAAAAAAACCACTAGGATCAAAAATGCTGTGGTAAAATTTCTGAGGGTGGTGCCTTGTCCTGAGAGGGGTGTGGACACATCAATGTCTAGTGAGTGTTTGTGAGTGGGTGGAAATCCTCTGCTGGCAGCTGTGACAAAAGGGAGTTTGTCATCAGATCTCCCTTAAGTTTTCAGTCCTCTGTCACCCTGGGAGGAGATCTGAAATCAAAGAACAAGGGGCAGTGTGACAGCCCGTGTAGAGGAGAGCAGAGCCTCCCATTCCCAGACACCCAGAGTTTCATTCCAGGCCAGGAGTCTGATATTTTTCTTCTGGCACCAAATCTGCAGAGTTTGATGAACACCAACAATCCTCCAACACCAACTCATTGTCTAACACTTGAATTCTGACACCACCCAGAGTCAGCACAGACCTGATTCAGGGCTCAGTCCCACAACATTGTCCTGACTGCAGATGCCAGTCACAAACTCCATGGGCCCCATCTATGCTTCTGAGGTACTATTTAAAAATTGGGAACTCTCCTTTCTGAAATCCAATAATCTGATAGAGTTACTCACAGAACTCAACAGAACACTGTAGTTATATTTATTGGCTTCAAATAAAATATACAAACCCCAAAAAGTCAAATGGAAGAAAAGTATAGAACCAAAAAAATGGGTGGGAAAAGATGATGCACATAGATAATAAACAGCTGTGATTAATAAAATTCTCTATCCTCTGTGTTCTCCAGGAACATTTTATGAGAAGAAACACCCTTCCCATTATGACTTAGATGCTGCTCTCTTTACTTACCCAATACACAGCCAGGAAAACACTCTGCATATTTTCTTCTTCTCATTAAAAAAATCAGCTGAATTTGCCTTCAGTGGTCAACATAAAATACTTTTTAATCAAACTTAAGTTTATTTTCTTCCCACAGGATCCTAAACTCTGAGCTACACTCACTCTGAGCCACCATACGACCTCATTTTATGCTACTGCAGATTCACTGTCTGAAGAACACTCCTTAGAACACACTGACTTCAGGTTAAAACATTCTCTGATCTAAAATCTGAGTATTTTACCCTTTGTTTAAACATTCCCCTCAACTTCTTTCTAATCTTATTTGCTTTTCCCTAGGAAAAAAGCCCTTTTCTACCTAATCTTTGCAATCCTTAAAGATCTTATAGTTGGTACTTCCTCCTTTTGCAATACTCCTTTGGAATTCAATTTTTTTTTTTTTTATATACGTCTAACTGGTTTATTTTAAAACCTCTCGAAACTGCCTCAAAACAGTAACAATTTTATCTTCAGTAAGACCCCCAAATCCCTTCTTTCTTAACCTTAACTGCATCTGCCTGTGGGGCCCCAGCTTTGCAGGGCTCTGTAGCTTCTCTCACTATGGAGGCTTCTTCCACCGCTGGGGTAAGCAGGCTGGGACATCTGCAGGAAAGGCTTTCCAGAAGGAACTAACTGGGCCTTTAATAACCTCCTTTTGCTGGCTCAAAATTAACCTTATCTTGTAGTCATTGGGCTCAAGCTTTAATTACTATGTCAGAGTCATTTACTTAGTTTTTGAAACTGTTTGAAAAATCCAGCAAAATGATTCAAAAACAGTGTTCATGTAAGAAAAATGTTAAGATGCTTACCTTTTGTACCTCAGTAAGAGAAGCAAATGTATTTCTTTTCTTTTTTTTTTGGACAATAAAGCCTGATTTTATTTTTTGTATTAAAAATAATGTGGTAAATAGTTATATGGGAAGCTTCTAGGAGGTACCAAGTTTCATCACATAAAATTTACCATTAAATTCAGAAATCAAAATAACAGAATATAGAACAAACATATTTATTTTTGCAAATTCACCCTGCAAAAAAAGAAACTGATGTTTCCACGAATCTATGTAACTCATCAATTATCTACCACATTTTCTTGTGGAAATATATTCATGGAAATGGAAGAAAATGGAAGAAAAATTTTTATTTTTTTCCTCAGTAGCTAACATTGTAAAAGCTAGATGGAATTCTGTTTGAAATTAATCAGTCATAAAAAAAACACACATAAGGGCCGGGCGCGGTGGCTCACGCCTGTAATCCCAGCACTTTAGGAGGCCAAGGCAGGCGGATCATGAGGCCAGGAGATGGAGACCATCCTGGCTAACATGGTAAATCCCCATCTCTACTAAAAATACAAAAAAATTAGCTGGGTGTGGTGGCAGGCGCCGGTAGTCCCAGCTGCTCGGGAGGCTAAGACAGGAGAATGGCATAAACCGGGGAGGCAGAGCTTGCAGTGACCAAGATCCCGCCACTGCACGCCAGCCTGGGTGACAGAGTGAGACTGTGTCTCCAAGAAAAAAAAACAAAAAACAAAAAACAAAAAACAAACACCTGAAAAAACTCCTAAATTCACTCTGAGAAAGAAAAAGGTGAATGACAATTTTCAACAAATAAAATATATAATTAGATATTTTTTTTTGAAATTCACCTTTTTTATGCCCTTTGTAAATATTTTCTTACCTTTTAAGACCTACTAATAAAATGCAACTTACAGTTAAAAAACTGAGGTCAGTTGGGCACATCTGCAATCCCAGCACTTTGGGAGGCCAAGGATGGCAGATTACTTGAGGTCAGAATTTTGAGTTCAAACAGCCTGATCAACATGGCGAACCCCCATCTCTACTAAAAATACAAAAAGTAGCCAGGTGTGGTGGCGGGTACCTGTAGTCCCAGCTACTTGGGAGGCTGAGGCATAAGAATCACTTGAACTCGGAATGAGGAGGTTTCAGTGAGTCGAGATTGCACCACTGCACCCAGCCTGGGTGACAGAGGAAAACACTGTCTTAAAACAAACAAACAAAAATGGCCGGGCTTGGTGGCTCATGCCTGTAATCCCAGCACCTTGGGAGGCCGAGGCGGATGGATCGCGAGGTCAGGAGTTCAAGAACAGCCTGACCAATACGGTGATATTCTGTCTCTACTAAAAATACAAAAATTAGCTGGGCATGGTGGTGTGCGCCTGTAGTCCCAGCTACTCTGGAAGCTGAGGCAGAAGAATTGCTTGAACCTGAGAGGTGGAGGTTGCAGTGAGCAGAGATTGTGCCACTGCATTCCAGCCTGGGCAACAGAATCAGACTCTATGTTAAAAAAAAAACAACAACAACAACAACAACTGAGGTCAAAATGAGTGAACAAAATCATTCGAAGGTACAGATATGCCTGACTCTTGTGTCAAGTCAGGCCATCCAATTACTTGAGAGATTCTCCCACACCATCCTGTTCACTTAAGTGCTCAATAATCATCCTCTGAACTCTGCCCCAGTGAGTGCCCCAGGTACATTTTACTTTGCAAGTTCTTGCACCATCTCACTGGGGTCAGTTTTTTTCTTTGTCTTTGGAGTGCTATTCTTTTCCACAAACTTTTTACCATTTTTATTTCACTATTTTTCTGTCCCCTAAGAGAATCCAGGGGCAAAAATTATTTTGGTTTCCCCTTCAATACCAGCATCTGATTGAACAACAATGTCTCTCCAAGAAATGGAAGCTGGGTTGGTAAAGACAATATTAATATCTCAAGGGGATAGCTTTCCAAAAAAACAGCGCACCGGAAGATGCCTCTCAGCCCCAGGGCATTCACCTGCTCTCGAGAGGCTCCACTCCATATCTCAGATTGTCTTATGGGAAATGAGAGGCTACACTCCATACCTCAGGTTGTCTTATGGGAGAAAATGACCCAGGAGCTGATATTCACTAGACACTCTCGCAGACATAGCGATGGCGGGTATCCTGGTTTTTCCCCAGACAGTACTGAATCTCAGGTCCAAGAAAAAACTGAAAGGTGGCTGAGGACACATCTCCCTATAAAGTTTCCAAAGGGAAACCTTGACCCAAAAACATTCTGATATCTGTGTCTAGGGAAAACAGAAGAAAAAAATATTTACAAACAGAAAACAAATCTTTTTAAATGTGCCATCAAATGTTTTGTCAAAAAATGATTAAAATAGGTATCAAAATGTACACTAAAGGACAAATAGTTGATAATGTGAATAAGGGAAGGGAAATTGGCATTTGGGAATGTCAGAAGGAAGTGGAAATTAAGTATTTTACTGCAAGCCAGAGTCAGGCTGGAGAAATAGGGGGTGGCGGAATGACTTGAGGCCCTGCTTGGGACACATGTGAAAAATGCAAGGAAATAGCAGTTCCTTGTGGGGTGTGAAAATAATTAAGTGGCTGGCAGTTAGACTGAGAAGGCTCTAGTTCCTAATTTCTACTTTTAAAAAATCTACTTCGGCCAGGCACGGCAGCTTACACCTGTAATCCCAGCACTTTGGGAGGCCAAAGCAGGTGGATCACTTGAAATCAGGAGTTCGAGACTAGCCTGACCAAAATGGTGAAACCCTGTCCCTGGTAAAAATACAAAGTTAGCTGGGCATGGTGGCACATGGCTGTAATCCCAGATACTTGGGAGTCTGAGGCAGGAGAATCACTTGAACCTGAAAGGCGGAGATTGCAGTGAGCCCAGATGGCACCATTGCACTCCAGCCTGGGCGTGAGACTTGGTTTCAAAAAAAAGAAAAAATCTAATACAAATGCATTTTTTGTAAATTACTACATTGGGGGGAAAAAAATTCAGGCTTAACACACTATGAACTGCCAATTAACCTCTGATTACATAACCAAGAAATTTCCATCTTGATGTTACAAATTAAGAAACTACAAGGCCGGGCTCGGTGGCTCACGCCTATAATCCAAGCACTTTGGGAGGCCGACATGGGCGGATCACGAGGTTAGGAGAGGGAGACCATCCTGGCTAACACGGTGAAACCCCGTCTCTACTAAAAAATACAAAAAAAAAATAGCCGGGCTAGGTGGTGGGCGACTGTAGTCCCAGCTACTCGCAAGGCTGAGGCAGGGGAATGGCGTGAGCTTGCTGTGAGCCAAGATCGTGCCACTGCACTCCAGCCTGGGTGACAGAGGGAAGACTCCGTCTCAAAAAATAATAATAATAAAACAAAACAAGAAACTACGTAATTGTAGTTTCGTGATTAACTGTAATAGAAATGCAATACAAATATAATGTGAACCACATGAGATTTTTCTTTTTTTTCTAATAACTATTTCGTCAGTAATCAATGAGATTTAAAAATTCTCCTAGATCGCTTGAATCATGCAAATGTGCTTTGCCTTTGTATTGTAACCCTTGTGGGTTGCTAATAACCAAGCAGTTTGTAGCAGAGTTAACTCAGGCTAGTTCTAGGACTCATTCATGTTCACTCACTGTACAATCATCTCTGGAAATGTGAAATTTACTTTTATATTATTGTTATGTAGGGCTGACAGGACAACTGGATCAGTTCCATTAAAAAGAGTAAACTTGAAGATAAATCTTTTGACTCCAGCTCTTTAGAGATCTAAAGTGATCTTGATGGACAGTGGAAGAAATCACAACATGGAATTCCTTGAATAAATATTTATTGACTTAAAAAAAAAGAAGAAAAGAAACTACGTAACTGTACCTAACCAATTATTGAATGTGGTTTTCTTCATTATGCACCTTATAAAACTCTTTCCGTCAAACCCCTTCAATAGATCATAAACTACAACCCATAGCTGGGTGCTCTACAATTTTGGAATCACTCTTTGATTAAATTCCTTAATATTTTTGCGGTGACTTCCGTAAATTTTTAATAGGAGAAAGCAGGAACTGGGAACCTCACGGACCAAAGCTCTTCCCATTCATGAAACCACACCCCGAGTCAGGATTCTCCTCCGACGACCCTCCCATGGTCCCTGCACATCTGGGGGAGACTCCGGCGCTGCGGGTGCAGAGCTGCCCCAAGAGTAGCCCCGGCTCCAGGCCAGGGCACAGTCACAGCGCAGGGAAGAGACACGACGCCCGGGGCCGGCTGTCAGCGCAGCCGCCATCTTATGGCTAAAGGGGACTGAGGTCTAGCTAGGCAAGGAGAACTTGGGGCGCAGATGCGGAGCTGACTGCGGGGAGGCCAGAGTGCCGCCACAGCCACTTCCCACCGGTTCCAACCAGCCCCGGCCACTCTCTCGGGCTGTCGGACAGGGCACACTCACCATTTCTAGGCTTCCAGGGGGTCCTGGCGACTTCGTTGTGGATCTCTCAACACAGGAAGGTCACAGCGCCACACAGGCTGGGCCTCTAGGAGCAGAGGACACACAGCAATAAAGGCAAGAGCTTGACCTCCGGCTGCAGCGAGAGTCAAAGGTTCAACCACGTCCAGGAAGCCGCCCTGTCCTCTCCAGCTGCGTGCCTGATTGGACGTTCCCAGCCCAGCGTCCCTGATTGGATAATGTTTAAGGCCCCGTCCCTTCAGGCCCTGAGTGACAGAAGATGTGATCAGATGCTGGGCTGAATGAAGCAAGAGTGCCAGCCTAGGGTGCAGCCTTTTCAGGCAGGGCTTCCTCCCTGAGCTGAGCCAGGCCCACCCCAGAGCATGGGAAAATTCTATCTCTTCCTTACTTTCTCTCTTTTTAAATGTATTCGAATTGTGAACAGATGTATTTTACTGTCATGTTAATAATACATAAAACTTTTGTTCAAAAGTAAACCAATTTTTACTTTAGTAATAGTGTATTATCAATACTAAAGGCCGGGCGCGATGGTTTACGCCTTTAATCCCAACAGTTTGGGAGGCCTAGGCGGGCGGATCACTGGAGGTCAGAAGTTCAAGACCAACCTGGTCAACATGGTGAAACCCCTTCTCTACTAAAAATACAAAAATTAGTCGGGCGTAGTGGTGGGCGCCTGTAATCCCAGCTACTCAGGAGGCTGAGGCAGGAGAATCATTTGAACCCAGGAGGTGGAGATTGCAGTGAGCCAGGATTGGGCCATTGCACTCCAGCCTGGGCAACAAGAGTGAAATGTCATCTCAAAAAACAAAACAAAAACTAAACCTAATTTTAGTAAAACCTTATCAATAAATCCATCAAACATCATTTTTGAACACCCTAGATTTTCATATATATTTTATAATCTCACATTTTTTGACTTTTTCTATTTTAATAGACTTTTTGTTTTTTAACTTGAAACAACCTTAATTTTTTTTTTTTTTTTTTTGAGACAGTCTTGCTCTGTCAGCCAGGCTAGAGTGCAATGGCATGATCTCAGCTCACTGCAACTTCTGCCTCCTGGGTTCAAGTGATTCTCCTGCCTCAGCCTCCAGAGTAGGTGGGGTTACAGGCACCCGTCACCACGCCCAGCTAATTTAGCATGGTGACCTGAACCTGTAGTACCAGCTATTCAGGGGCTGAAGTACGAGGATTGCCTGAGGCCAGGAGGTTGTGGCTGCAGTGAGCCCTGATCAAGCCACTGCACTCCATTCTGGGTGACAGAGTGAGCCCTTTCTAAAAAAATTAAATTAAATTAAATTAAATTAAAAAAATAAAAAGCCAAAGCATATAAACAAACTTACAGGAGTTTGGAGATTTTTTATCTTTGTCTTAAGTTATTATATTTCAATAGTTTTGGGGTATAGGTAGTATTTGGTTACATGGATAAGCTCTTCTATGGTGATTTCTGAGATTTAGGTGCACCAATCTCCCAAGCAATGTTCACTGTACCCATTGTGTTGTAATACCTAACCTTGTTTTTCACTAACTTTGTTTTTAGACTCTCCCTTTCTTCCTTAATCACCTCGCCTTGTTTCCACATGAATAAGCTCTCCCTTAGCTGAAAAAGCCGGATGAACTCCATTTGGCTCTATCATTTGCAAGGCTTCAAGGACTCCTTACCCACCCCCTTCCTCAAGGAGTTAACTTGTATAAGCAGACTCTCAACATATCAACATGATCTTATGAAAGACTTAAGAGCTCCTGCACCTGGAAACTGTTTGTTTCTCTGTAACCATTTGTCTTTTTAACTTTTTTACATGTTTTTACTTCTGTAGAATTATTGCAACTGAGTCCCTCTCCCCTTCCTAACCCGAAATATAAAAGAAAATCAAGCCCCTTCCTCCAGGCGGAGAGAATTTCGAGCGTTAGCCATCTCTCCGTCGCCGGCTAATAAAGGACTCTTGAATTTGTCTCAAAGTGTGGTGTTTTTCTAACTCGCTCGGGTACAACAGTGTAGTCTTTCATCCCTCATCCCCTTTCCCACTCTTCCCACTGAGTGCCCAGAGTCCATTACATAATTCTTTCATTTATCTATTTATTCTTGTTGCCCAGGCTGGAGGACAGTGAGGTCATCTTGGCTCACCACAACCTCCGCCTCCCAGGTTCAAGGGATTCTCCTACCTCAGCCTTCCCAAGTAGCTGGGATTACAGGCGTACCCCAACATGCCCGGCTAATTTTGTATTTTTAGTAGAGACAGCCTGACCATGTTGGTCAGGTTGGTCTTGAACTCCCGACCTCAGGTGATCGCCCGCCTCTGCCTCCCAAAGTGCTGGGATAACAGGCGTGAGCCACCGCACCCGGCCCTCTTATATAATTTTTATGCCTTTGCATCTTCATAGCTTAGCTCCCACTTGTAAGTGAGGACATACAAAATTTGCGGGTTTATTCCCTATTTCTTTTTTTTTTTTTTTCTTTTCCAGATGGAGTTTGCTATGATTACAGGCGTGAGACACCGTGCCTGGCCTATTTTTTGATGTTTTAATTATGGTCTTTTCTGTTTGTTTGTTTGTTTGTTTATTTTTGAGATGGAGTCTCGCTCTATCGCCCAGACTGGAGTGCAGTGGTGTGATCTCAGCTCACTGCAACCTCCCCCTCCTGGGTTCAAGCTATTCTCCAGCCTCAGCCTCCGCAGTACCAGGGATTTCAGACACACGCCATCGCGCCCTAATAATTTTTGTATTTTTAGTAGAGGCACGGTTTTACCATTAGCCAGGCTGGCCTGGAAATCCTGACCTCAGGTGATTCACCTGTCTCAGTCTCCCAGAGTGCTGGGATTAGAGGCAAGAGCCACCATGCCCGGCCAATCATGGTCATTCTTGGGAGAGTAAGGTGGTATCACACTGTGGTTTTGATTTGCATTTCCCTAATCATTAATCATTAATGATGTTCAGTATTTTTCTTTTCTATGTTTGTTGGCCATTTGTATAACTTCTTTTGAGAACTGTTTAAGTCCCATCTGTCTTTGTTTTTGTTGCATTTCCTTTGGGGTTCTTGGTCATGCACTCTTTCCCTAAGTCAATGCCTAGAAGAGTTTTTTCAATGCTTTAGAATTTGTGTAGTTACAGGTCTTAGATCACAGTATTTTTCACTGGCGTCCGTGTGAAGAGACCACCAAACAGGCTTTGTGTGAGCAACAAGGTGCAGTTTATTTCACCTGGGTGCAGGTGGGCTGAGTCCAAAAAGAGTCAGCAAAGAGAGATAGTGGTGGGGCCGTTTTATAAGATTTGGGTAGGTAAAGGAAAATTACAGTCAAAGGGGGATTGTTCTCTGGCGGGCAGAAGTGGGGGGTCACAAGGTGCTCAGTGGGGGAGCTTTCTGAGCCTGCAAGAGCCCGGAGAAGGAATTTCACAAGGTAATGTCGTCAGTTAAGGCAAGGACCAGCCATTTTCACTTCTTTTGTGGTGGAATGTCATCAGTTAAGGCAGGAACAGGCCATTTAAATTTCACTTCTTTTGTAATTCTTCAGTCACTTCAGGCCATCTGGATGTATAAGTGCAGGTCACAGGGATATGATGGCTTAGTTTGGACTCAGAGGCCTGACAGTATTTGATCCATCTTGAGTTGATTTTTGTAAAAGGTGAGAGACAAAGATCCATTTGGTTTTGTTTTTTTTTTTTTTTGAGACGGAGACTCGCCCTGTCGCCCAGGCTGGAGTGCAGTGGCATGATCTCGGCTCACTGCAAGCTCCGCCTCCTGGTTTCACACCATTCTCCTGCCTCAGCCTCCCGAGTAGCTGGGACTACAGGTGCCCGCCACCACGCTCGGCTAATTTTTTGCATTTTAGTACAAGCGGGGTTTCACTGTGTTAGTCATTTGATGGTCTCGATCTCCTGTCCTCATGATCCGCCCGCCTCGGCCTCCCAAAATGCTGGAATTACAGGCGTGAGTCACGGAGCTCGGCTTTTTTTTTTTTTTTTTTTTTTGAGACCGAGTCTCTGTTCCCAGGCTGGAGTGCAGTGGCACCATCTCAGGTCACCGCAACCTCTGGTTCCTGGGTTCAAGCAATTCTCCGCTTCAGCCTCCCGAGTAGTTGGGATTACAGGCACCCACCACCATACTCGGCTAATTTTTTTTTTTTTTTTTTTTTTTTGTATTTTTAGTTGAGACGGGGTTTCACCATCTTGGCCAAGCTAGCCTTGAATTCCCGACCTCATGATCCACCCACCTCGACCTCCCAAAGTGCTGGGATTACAGGTATGAGCCAACGTGCCCAGTCGAAGATCCAGTTTTATTCTTCAATGTGTGGCGTCCCAATCGTCCCAGCACCATTTATTGAATAGGGTGTTCTTTCCCCACTTTATATCTTTGTTTACATTGTCAAACATCAGTTGGCTGTAAGTATTTGGGTTTATTTCTGGTTTCGCTATTCTGTTTCATTGGTCTATGTGTCTATTTTCATACCCCTAAAATGCTGTTTTGGTAACTATAGCCTTATAGCATACTTTGAAGTCAGATAACGTGATGCCTTCAGATTTTTTGGTCTGTTTTTGGTTTGGTTTTGTTTTTCTTAGTCTTGCTTTGACTATGGAGACTCTCTTTTTAATCTATATAAATTTTTGGATTTTTTTTAGTTCTGTGAAGAATGATAGTGTTATTTTGATGGAAATTACATTGAATTTGTACATTGCTTTTGGTAGGTTGATCATTGTCACAATAGGATTGCTACCCATCCATAAGCATGAAGTATGTTTCCATTTATTTTTGTTGTCTATGTTAAGCCTCTGAGCCAAAGCTAAGCCATCACATCCCCTGTGACCTGCACATACACATCCAGATGGCCAGTTCCTGCCTTAACTGATGACATTCCACCCAAAATAAGTGAAAATGGCCTGTTTCTGCCTTAACTGGTGATAATTACCTTGTGAAATTCTTTTTCCTGGCTCAAAAGCTCCCCCACTGAGCCCCTTGTGACCCCCTACCCCTGCCTGCCAGGGACCAACCCCCTTTGACTGTAAGTTTCCTTTACCTACCCAAATCCTATAAAATGGCCCCGCCCCTCTCTCCCTTCACTGTCTCTCTTTTCGGACTCAGCCCACCAGCACCCAGGTAATTAAAAAGCTTTATTGCTCACACAAAGCCTGTTTGGTGGTCTCTTCACACAGACACGCATGACAGTCTATGACTTCTTTCATCAATGTTTTGTAGTTTTTCTTGTAAAGATCTTTCACCACCTTGGTTAGACATATTCCTAATTATTTTTTTTGCAGCTATTTTAAAATGATGAGTTCTTAATTTAATTCTTAGTTTGGTCACTGTTAGTGTACACCAGTGCCACTAATTTGTGTGCATTGATTCTGTATCCTGAAATTTTACTGAATTTATGTATCACATCGAAAAGTTTTTTTTTTTGTTTTTTTTTTTCCTTTTTGAGACAAAGTCTTACTGTCATTCAGGCTGGAGTGCAGTGGCAAGATCTCAGCTCACTGCAACCTCTGCCTTCCAGGTTCAAGTGATTCTCCTGTCTCAGCCTCCCTAGTAGCTGGGATTACAGCCACTCGCCACCATGACCGGCTAATTTTTGTATTCTTATTAGAGACGGGGTTTTACCATGTTGGCCAGGCTGGTCTTGAACTCCTGACCTCCGGTAATCCACCTGCCTCCTCCTCCCAAAGTGCTGGGATTACAGGCTTGAGCCACTGCACCCGGCCCTACAAGCTTTTTAGATGAGTGTTTAGGGTTTCCCAGGTATACAATTATATCATTGGTAAACATCAGTGACAATTTGACTTCCTCTTTGCCAATTTAGATGTTGTTTATTTTATTTTATTTTATTTTATTTATTTTTTGAGACGGAGTCTCGCCCTGTCACCCAGGCTGGAGTGCAGTGGCAAGCTCCGACTCCCAGGTTCACGCCATTCTCCTGCCTCAGTCTCTCCAGTATCTGGAACTACAGGTGCCCGCCGCCATACCCGGCTAATTTTTTGTATTTTTAGTAGAGACGGGGTTTCACCATGTTAGCCAGGATGATCTCGATTTCCTGACCTGGTGATCCGTCCAATTCGGCCTCCAAAAGTTCTGGGATTACAGGCGTGAGCCACTGTGCCTGGCCGATGCTGTCTACTTTTTGCTTTACTCTGATTGCTCTGGCTAAGACATCCATTACCGTGTTGAATAGAAGTGGTGAGAGTGGGCATTATTGTCTTTTTCCAGTTCTCAGAAAAAAATCGTTTCAACCTTTTCCCGTTCAGAGTAATGTTGGCTGTTTATCATAAATATCTTTTTTTTTTTTTTTCCACAGGGAGTCTCGCTCTGTCTCCCAGGCTGGAGTGCAATGTCAGGATCTCCGCTCACTGCAATCTCTGCCTTCCGGACTCAAGCGATTCTCCCTTCTCAGCCTCCCCAGTAACGAGGACCACTAGACACCGGCCATCATGCTTGGCTAATTTTTGTATTTTTGAACAGAGGAGGTTTCACCCTGTTGGCTAGGCTGATCTCAAACTCCTGACCTCAGGTGATCTGTCAGCCTTGGCCTCCCAAACTGCTGGGATTACAGGCGTGAGCCACCGTGCCTGGCCTGTCATAGATGGCTTTTATGACCTCACAATATGTTCCTTCTATCCCGATCTTGCTGGGAATTTTACTCATAAAGGGATACTGGATTTTGCTAAATGATTTTTCTGTGTATATTGAGATACTCATATAATTTTTGTTTTAATTCTGTTTATTTGGTGTATAACATGTATTGACTTACCTATGTTAAATCATCTCTGCATCTCTAGCATAAAATGTTCTCGTTTATGCTGTACTATCTTATTAATATGCTGCTGTGTTTGGCTAGCTAGTATTTTATTGAAGATTTTTGCATTTATGCTCATCAGGAACATTGGTGTGTAGTTTTCTTTCATTGTGTCTTTTCCTGATCTTGATATTAGAATGATATTGGCTTCTTAGAATGATTTAGGAAGGACTCCCTTTTTCTCTATCTTTTGGAATAGTTTCAGTAGGACTGGTACCAATTCTTTGAATGTTGGATAGAATTGAGCTATGAATCCATCCTGGACTTTTTTGGTTGGCAGTGTTTTTTTTGTTTTGTTTTGTTTTGTTTCTTCTTTCTTAAGTCTTGTTCGGTCACCCAGGCTGGAGTGCAGTGCTGCAATCTTGACTCACTGCAACCTCTGCCTCCTGGGTTTAAGGGATTCTCCTGCTTCAGCCTCCTAAGTAGCTGGGACTACAGGCACAAACCACCATGCCTGGCTAATTTTTGTATTTTTAGTAGAGATGGGGTTTTGCCGTGTTGATCAGGCTGGTCTCAAATCCCGGACGTCAAGTGATCTACCCAAAGTAGATCCTACCAAAGTGCTAAGATTACAGGCACGAGCTACTGCACCCAGGTGGCAATTTTTTATTACTAGTTTAATCTTGCTACTTGTTATTGGTCTGTTTAGAGCTTTTATTTCTTCCTGATTTAACCTAGGAGGTTTGTATATTTCCAGGAATTTATCGAACTCCTCTAGGTTTTCTAGTTTGAGCATGTAAAGGTGTTCATAGTAGCTTTGAATGATCTTTTATTTCTAATTGAGCATATTTGGATCTTCCTTCTGCTTTTCTGGGTTAATCTAGTAGTCTATCAATTTGGTTTATCTTTTCAATTAACTAGCTTTTTGTTTTATCTTTTGTGTGTTTTTAAATTTCAATTTTATTTAGTTCTCCTCTGATCTTTGTTATTTATTTATTTATTTATTTTCTGCTGGGTTTGGGTTTGGTTTGTTCTTGTTTCTCTTGTTCCTTGAGGTGTAATCTTAGGTTATTTATTATGCTTTTTTGAACTTTTTGATGCATGTATTTAAAACTATGAACTTGGGCCGGGCGCGGTGGCTCAAGCCTGTAATCCCAGCACTTTGGGAGGCCGAGGCGGGCGGATCACGAGGTCAGGAGATCGAGACCATCCTGGCTAACACGGTGAAACCCCGTCTCTACTAAAAAATACAAAAAAACTAGCCGGGCGCGGTGGCGGGCGCCTGTAATCCCAACTACTCGGGAGGCTGAGGCAGGAGAATGGCGTGAACCCGGGAGGCAGAGCTTGCAGTGAGCTGAGATCTGGCCACTGCACTCCAGCCTGGGTGGCAGAGCGAGACTCTGTCTCAAAAAAAAAAAAAAAAAAAAACTATGAACTTTCCTCTTAGCACTGCTTTTGCTGTATCCCAGAGGTTCTAATATGTTTTGTCACTATTATTTGGTTTAAAGAATTATTTAATTTCCATCTTGATTTGATTGTGGAATGAACAATCATTCAGGAGCAGTTTATTTAATTTTCATGTATTTGTACGGTTTTGAGTGTTCCTATTGGAATTGATTTCTAATTTTGTTCCACTGTGGCCTAAGACAGTACTTGATATAATTTTGATATTCTTACATTTATTCAGGGGCTGAGCATGGTGGCTCATGCCTTAATCCCAGCACTTTGGGAGGTCAAGGCAGGTAGATAACTTGAGGTCAGAAGTTCAAAATCAGCCTGGCCAACATGGTGAAACCCCGTCTCTACTAAAAATACAAAAATTAGGCAGGCATGGTGGCACAAGCCTGTCATCCCAACAACTTGGAAGGCTGAGGTAGGAGAATCCCTTGAACCTGGGAGGCAGAGGTTGCTGTGAGTCGAGATTGTGCCATTGCACTCCAGCCTTGGTCACAGAGCAAGACTTTGTCACACACGCAAAAAAATTCAGACTTGTCTTGTGGCCTATCATGTGGTCTATCTTGAAGAATGTTTTATGTGCTGATAGAAAGAATGTGTATTCTGCAGTTGTTGGGTAGAATCCAAGGGACAACTTAGGTGAAACAAGAAAATTTATATTTCTGAAGCACAGAACTAACAGCTTAGGCTAAAAAATAATTTTTTTTTCTTTGAGATGGAGTCTTTCTCTGTTGCCCAAGTTGGAGTGCAGTGGCATGATCTTGGCTCATTGCAACCTCTGCCTCTTAGATCAAGTGATTTTCCTGCCTCAGACTCCCGAGTAGCAGGGACTACAGGCACCCACCACCAAGCATGAGTAATTTTTGTGGTTTTAGTAGAAACAAGGTTTCACCATATTGGCCAGGCTGGTTTCGAACACCTGACCTCGGGTGATCTGCCTGCCTTGGCCTGCCAAAGTGCTGGGATTACAGGTGTGAGTCACTGTGCCTGGCCTTAAATGTACTGTTTATTTTTTTAATATATAAGATTATATGATTTGCAAACAGCAACTTTTTACTTATTTGTCTTCAATTTCAATGGCTTTAAACAATTTTTTTGCCTAATTCTTCTGCCACATACTTCCAGGGTTATGTTAAAATAGAAGCATTGACAATGGACATAATATAGTTTTGCATTGCATTGGTTTTTGTAAATTTCATGAAGTGAAAACCTCTTCAAGTTTATATAAATTGGTTACAAGAGGTAAAGATCTTCTTTTGTTGGGCCCCCATATTTATAAAATGCCCTCTTTATTTGTAATAGAGAGAGGTGGTAGGTTGGTCACAAGGCTGCTGCCTCTGTATAGGATTTACCTTTAGTTCGCTTCTTACAGAAGGCTTGGGTAGTGGTAATTCCCGTTTTATTATTGGACAGACTGAGTATCTTTCAGGACTTTTCACCTGTAGAGCAGGCACTAGAGGAAGTTGTTGCAGTCATATCTGCATATGGTGGGCCTTACAGCAGGATGTGGATGAGGATGCCTTTCACTGAGTACCAGAGGGGGTCTTCCCAGGTCACTGTGTGGGATTCTACCTCAGCAGAATTGGCCATGAACTGTGGCTTGGAGTTAGAACTAAAACATTAAACTGTATGGCTACAAATGGGTGTCTTCCTCCAGGTCTCTGGAAGGGCAGGAGCTCTCCCAGGCTGTGGTTGGGAGGAGTTTGGAATGGTTACAAGGTAAGTTCAGAATTCTCAGTGGGAGCAAGTTGTGTTGGCTAATTTTTGGTCTGTAGCCAAGAACAGAAGTCCTGTAGTTTGCCACCTTAATGGAAGCCTGTCTCCTGAAAAGAACGTTCCTCAATCTTGAGCTTTAGCAGAGTTTCACAACTCCATCCCTGGATCTCAAAGCTCTTTTGAAGGTACTTGTTTTAGAGATGAAGTATTTCTACATTACACAGATTGGTCTTGAAATCCTGGCCTGAAGAAATTCTTGAACCTGAATGTATTATGTAGCTATCATTGCAGATATGAGTCAGGATACCTGGATCTCTCATAAAGACATTTTTGTCCAGGATGGCTCACAGTTTTCTCGTTGCCGGGAGATAAGAAATAGGTCACCTTTTTTTTTTTTTTTTAATTTTACTGATGTCGCTCTCCGTATACATTTTTACTTTCTATTTTCTATTTCAAATTTCTCTGTTATTTTAGATTCAGACATTCAGGATAATATGTTAGAATTTACATGTTATGCCTGAAGTAAATTAGATGATTAGTAGGTATTCTATATTTACTAAAATATTTAGATGTAAATTTAAGTTTGCTGCAGGCAGAAAGGAATTATATGATTTCCATTCACTTTCTTCAGCCCATATTTAAATAATAAAATAAGTTTTTCCCAGATAATTGGTTTTATATATCAGAGGCTTTAATTATATTCTGCAAGACATTTTTCTTTAATTTAACAAGGTAATACTATACTTTGCTTCTAAAGTTAAATTCCAGCAGTTTCATTTTGTGTAAGAATAGCACATATTCTTTAAGAATATATGTAGCGCCGGGCGCGGTGGCTCAAGCCTGTAATCCCAGCACTTTGGGAGGCCGAGACGGGCGAATCACAAGGTCAGGAGATCGAGACCATCCTGGCTAACCCGGTGAAACCCCGTCTCTACTAAAAAATACAAAAAACTAGCCGGGCGAGGTGGCGGGCGCCTGTAGTCCCAGCTACTCTGGAGGCTGAGGCAGGAGAATGGCGTGAACCCGGGAGGCGGAGCTTGCAGTGAGCTGAGATCCAGCCACTGCACTCCAGCCTGGGCAACAGAGCCAGACTCCGTCTCAAAAAAAAAAAAAAAAAAAAAGAATATATGTAGCATATATTGCATAAGAACAGCATATATAATGATGACATTTACCTCTAGTTTTATTCAATCCTTATTTATTAAAAGCTTATCATTAGAATCTTCTATTTATGATTATACTGCAATTTCTCTTAAATTTTACTGTCATACTGTGCGTGCGGATGTTTCAAAATACCTGCTTTCCATGACTACACAGATACAGTCAAATATTGCAGTTATCTAGACAAATTTTTTTAATGGTACATCAGTGTTGCATACCAGATCTTATGAGTAAACATTTATTATTATTTGCAGTTCTATATGTGTGCTTTTTAGTGTCAGTTTCTTAATATCACTGTATTGGGGTTTTTTGTTTTATTTATGTATTATAATTCTAGACAATTTGCAATTCTGTTTGTACACTTTAACTCAACGTGGGGTTTAATTAAGAAATAAATTAGCCATATGTCTATCACAATCAGATTACATATTTGTGTGTTTTTATCTATAAATATCATCCCAATTATGGTTATGGCTTATCTTGTGTATATTCTTTCTTAGCTGATTTTCAGTGATTGTTTTATCTTGTCTAAGAGAGTAGTTGTGGAAATAATCTTATTTTTGCCCTGTGTTTAATAATGAATATATATTTCCTTTGTGTGAGGGAAACACATTTGTGATTTGAAGGTAATTCTAGAAAAGATTTATAATTCTGCGTTTAGTTTTTCTTCTAAGATAATTTTTGTAGAAACATATCATAAAATTGATTATCTAGAATCTATTTTAGTGTCATTTTATGACCAGGCATGGTAGTGGCTCACCTCTGTAATCCCAGAAATTTGAGAGGTCAAAACAGAAGGATCACCTGATCCCAAACGTTTGAGACCAGACTGGGAAACATAAGGACCTGCTGTATCCAAAAAATTTTTTAAAACAACAAGCCATGGTGATGTGCACCTGTGGTTCCAGCAACCCGGGAGATTAAGGGACAAGGAGTACTTTATCCTGGGAGTTTGAGGCTGAAGTGAGCCATAATTTTGCCACCGCACACCAGCTTGCGTGACAAAGTGAGACCCTCTGTCAAAAAAAAGCGGATTTCAGGCATGTTAAAGTATATTCACCTGGTTATGTGAAAGGCTTCTAGAGGTTCTACGTCTTGTAAAACTAAAACTGAATACCCACTAAATAACAACTGCCCATTTTACCCTCTCTCTAGCCCTTGGCAAACACCTTTCAGCTTTGTGTTTTTATGAGTTTGACTATTTAACTTATCTCATAAATGGAATCATGTAGTATTCATCATTTTGTTACTGGTTTATTTCACGTGACATAATATTTTCAAAGTTTATCTTAAAATGTGACAGAATTTTCTCTTTTAAGGCTGAATAATATTCCATGTATGTATATGTTAAATTTTTTGTTGTTTTTATAAATCAAGGGACATCTAGGTTGCCTCAGATATTTGGCTTTTGTGAAATCTGGTACAAAAAGCATAAACCTTTACATACCTCTTCCAGGTTCTGTGTTGCATACTTGGGAAATCAATTTGTAAATAAGATTGCTGTAGTTGATTATAATTTTATTTTTAATGATCTGAGGAATATTTTTAACATTTTAAAATAATGGCTGCATCTTTGTTTTCCACCAAAAATCAACCTAGGTTTCATTTTCATAGCATCATCAACAGATTTGGTTTTCTGAAAAAATTGATAGTGGCCGTTCTAATGGTTGTGAAGTTATTTTGTATTTCACTGTGATATTTATGCATTCCTCTACTAATTAGTAATTTTGTGTATCCTTTCAAATGCTCTTCCCATTTATACTTTTGATAAAAATTTAGATTAATTAGTTTTCCATTTCTAAATCCTGTTATTCCACTTTATTGTTCAGTTTTAAGAGTTGCTTATATATTCTGAATATTAACTTCTATCACATGTGATTTGCAAATACTTTCACTGATTTCCTAGGAGGCCTAGTCACTCTCTTGAATTTTTTTTTTTTTTTGATGTGCAAAAATTTTGACGTATATTTCAGTTAAATTTTTCTGTTCTTTACATTGCTGCGCATGAGTTTAATGTTATCTAAGACAATGATTCCAAGGCCAATGTCACGTTTTTCTCCATTTTTCTTTAAGAGATTTGTGAGCTATTTTTTATATCTAAGTATTTTATTTAAAATTTTTTTGCATAGGGTTCAAGGAAAGAATTCAACTTTGTCAGTATAGATATTCAGTTTTCAGCATTAATTTTTGAAGATATTATCTTTTCTCTATTGTGTGTTCATGGCAGCTTTGTGGAAGATCACCTATTTACAGAAGGGTTCATTTCTGGGTTCTGTATTCTGATTTATCATCCGTTTATCTGTCTTTGTGTCAGTACTACATTGTTTTTGTTACAACTTTTAACATGTTTTGAAATGAGAAAGTATATTGGCTCCTCTTTTTCGTGGGTGTTTGGCTGGTTATAGTTCATAATCAAATTTTAAAATGTTAAAGAAGATTTCTGTTTAAAAATCCTGTGCTATTAGGTTTTTTATAGAAATTATGTCGAATTTGTTTACCACTTTGGTTGTACTGACATCTTAACAACATTAAAATTTTTGACTCTTGAGCAAGAATATGTTAAAGAGTGTTTTATTTTTATTTTATTTTATTTTATTTTTTGAGAGAGAGAAAGGATCTTGCTTTTTTTTTTTTTTTTCTTTGAGATGGAGTCTCTCTGTCATCCAGTCAGGAATGCAGTGGCACAATCTCAATTTAACACAACCTCCACCTTCTGGGTTCAAGTGATTCTCCTGCCTCAGCCTCCTGAATAGTTGGGATAACAGGCATCCACCACCATGCCCAGCTAATTTCTTTGTACTTTTAGTAGAGACAAGGTTTCACCATGTTGGTCAGGCTGCTCTCAAACTCTTGATGTCAGGTAATCCACCTGCCTCGGCCTCCCAAAGTGCTTGGATTACAGACGTGAGCCACTGCGCCCAGCTCATGTGTTTAATTTTTACATGCTTTTGGATTTTCCTGTTTTACTTTTACTTTAAGTTAGAATAATAGCATCAGCAAATCTGTCCTGTCAAATCAAAAGAGGAAAACCTTTCAAAATAGCAATATTTTGAAAAAGCATACTGACACTGCATATGCCCTATAAAGAATGCTGAAAAGTATCCCACTTATTCTGAAATTGACCACATAATTGGAAGTAAAACACTCCTTGGCAAACACAAAACAATGGAAACCATAACACACAGTCTCTCAGACCACAGTGCAATCAAATTAAAACTCTGGATTAAGAAACTCACTCAAAACCACACAACTACATGGAAATTGAACAACCTGCTCCAGAATGACTACTGGGTAAATAATGAAATGAAGGCAGAAATAAGTAAGTTCTTTGAAACCAATGAGAACAATGACACAATGTAGCAGCATCTCTGGGACACACACAAAGCAGTGTTTAGAGGGAAATTCATAGCACTAAATGCTCAGGGAGGGTCAAAATCTACACCCTAAAATCATAATTAAAAGAACTAGAGAAGCAAGAGCAAATAAATTCAAATGCTAGCAGAACACAAGAAATAACCAAGATCAGAGCAGAACTGAAGTAGATAAAGACACAAAAGACCCTTCAAAAAAATCAATTAGGCTAGGCGCGGTGGCTCACACCTGTAATCCCAGCACTTTGGGAGGCCGAGGTGGGCAGATCATGAGGTCAGGAGATTGAGACCATCCTGGTTAACACAGTGAAATCCCGTCTCTACTAAAAATAAACAAATAGATAAACAATAAAAATAGCTGGGCGTGGTGGCTGGTGCCTGTAGTCCCAGCTACTCAGGAGGCTGAAGTAGGAGAATGTTGTGAACCCGGGAGGTGGAGCTTGCAGTAAGCCGAGATCACGCCACTGCACTCCAGCCTGGGGACAGAGCGAGACTCCATCTCACAAAAAAATAAAAAATAAAAAAAAATCAATAAATCCAGGAGCTAGTTTTTTTAAAAGATCAACAAAATAGATAGACCACTAGCCAGACTAATAAAGAAGAAAAGAGAGAAGAATCAAATAGATGCAATAAAAAAAGATCTTGGCACTGATCCCACAGAAATACAAACTACCATCAGATAATACTGTATACACCTCTATGTAAATAAACTAGATAATCTAGAAGAAAAGGATAAATTCCTGGACACATATACCCTCCCAAGACTAAACCAGGAAGAAGTCAAATCCCTGAATAGACCAATAACAAGTTTTGAAATTGAGGCAGTAATTAATAGCCTACCAACCAAAAAATAGCCGGGACCAGACAGATTCACAGTCGAATTCTACCACAGGTACAAAGAGGAACTGGTACCAATTCTTCTGAAACTATTCCAAAGAACAGAAAAAGAGGGACTCCTCCTTAACTCATTTTATGAGGTCAGCATCATCCTGATACCTAAACCTGGCAGAGACACAACAAAAAAGAAAACTTCAGGCCAATATCCCTGATGAACATGGATGCAAAAATCCTCAATAGAATACTGGCAAACCGAAACCAGCAGCACATCAAAAAGCTTATCTACCATGATCAAGTCAGCTTCATCCCTGGGATGCAAGGCTGGTTCAGCATACACAAGTCAATAAATGTTATTCATCACATAAACAGAACCAATGACAAAAACCATGTGATTATCTCAATAGACACAGAAAAGGTGTTTGACAAAATTCAACACCCCATTCATGTTAAAAACTCTCAATAAACTAAGTATTGATGGAATGTATGTCAAAGTAATAAAAGCTACTTATGACAAACCACAGTTAATATCATACTGAATGGGCAAAATCTGGAAGCATTCACTTTGAAAACTGGCACAAGACAACGATGCCCTGTCTCACCACTCCTATTCAACATAGTATTGGAAGTTCTGGCCACGGCAATCAGGCAAGAGAAAGAACTAATGGGTATTCAAATAGGAAAAGAGGAAGTCAAATTGTCTCTGTTTGCAGATGACATGATTCTATGTCGAGAAAACCCCATCATCTCAGTTCCAAATCTCCTTAAGGTGATAAGCAACTTCAGCAAAGACTCAGGATACAAACTCAATGCGTAAAAATCACAAGCATTCCTATACACCAATAACAGACAAACAGAGAGCCAAATCATGAGTGAGCTTCCATTCACAATTGCTACAAAGAGAATAAAATGTCTAGGAATACAATTTACAAGGGATATGAAGGACCTCTTCAAGAAGAACTAAAAATCACTGCTCAAGGAAATAAGAGAGGACACAAACAAATGGAAAAGCATTCCATGCTCATGGATAGGAAGAATCAATATCATGAAAATGATCATACTGCCCAAAGTATTTTATAGATTCAATGCTATCCCCATCAAGCTACCATTGAATTTCTTAACATAATTAGAAAAAACTACTCTAAATTTCATATGGAACCAAAAAAGAGCCTGCATTGCCAAGACATTCCTAAGCAAAAAGAATAAAACTGGAGACATTACACTATTTGACTTCAAACTATTGTAGAAGGCTACAGTAACCAAAACAGCATGGTATTGGTATCAAAACAGATACATTGACCAATGGAACAGAACAGAGGCCTCAGAAATAACACCACACATCTATAACCATCTGATCTTTGACAAACCTGATGAAAACAAGCAGTGGGGAAAGGATTCCCTATTTAATAAATGGTGTTGGGAAAACTGGCTAGCCCTATGCAGAAAACTGAAATTGGACCCCTTCCTTACACCTTATACAAAAATTAACTCAAGATGGATTAAAGAGTTAAATGTAACACCCCAAACCATAAAAACCATAGAAGAAAACCTAGGCAATGCCATTCAGGACATAGACACGGGCAAAGATTTCATGACTAAGACACCAAAAGCAATGGCAACACAAGCCAAAATTGACAAATGGGACCTAATTGAACTAAAGAGCTTCTTCAAAGCAAAAGAAACTATTATCAGAGTGAACAGGCAACCTATGGAATGGGAGAGAATTTTTGCCATCTATCCATCTGAGAAACAGCTAATTCCAGGATCTACAAAGAACTTAAACAAATTTACAAGAGAAAAACAAGCAACGCCATCAAAAAGTGGGCAAAGGATATAAACAGACACTTCTCAAAAGAAGACATTTATGCAGCCAACAAACATATGGAAAAAAAGCTCACTATCACTGGTCATTAGAGAAATGCAAATCAAAACCACAGTGAGATACCATCTCACGACAGTTAGAATGCAATCATTAAAAAGTCAGAAAACAACAGATGCTGGAGAGGATGTGAAGAAATAGGAACACCTTCACACTGTTAGTGGGGGTGTAAATTAGTTCAACCATTGTCAAAGACAGTGTGACAATTCCTCAAGGATCTAGAATCAGAAATACCACTTGACCCAGCCATCCCATTACTGGGTACATACCCAAAAGATTATAAATCATTCTACTATAAAGACACATGAACACGTATGTTTATTGCAGCACTGTTCACAATAGCAGAGACTTGGAACCAATCCAAATGCCCATCAGTGATAGAATGGATAAAGAAAATGTGGCACATATACACCATGGAATACTATGCAGCCATAAAAAAGGATGAGTTCATGTCCTTTGCAGGGACATGGATGAAGCTGGAAACCATCATTCTCAGCAAACTAACACAAGAACAGAAAACCAAACACTGTATGTTCTCACTCATAAGAGGGAGTTGAACAATGAGAATGCATGGACACAAGGAGGGGAATATCACACACTGGGACCTGTCAGGTTGTGGAGGGCTAGGAGATGAATAGTATTAGGAGATATACCTAATGTAGATGACAGGTTGATGGGTTCAGCAAACCATCATGGCACATGTATACCTGTGTAGCAAACCTGCACATTCTGTGCATGTATCTCAGAACTTAAAGTGTAATAATAGAAAAGAAAAAAAAATCCCGGCGCGGTGGCTCACGCCTGTAATCCCAGCACTTTGGGAGGCCAAGGCGGGCAGATCACAAGGTCAGGAGATTGAGACCACGGTGAAACCCCGTCTGTATTAAAAATAGAAAAATTAGCCAGGCGTGGTGGCGGGCGCCTGTAGTCCCAGCTACTCAGGAGGTTGAGGCAGGAGAATGGCGTGAACCTGCGAGGCGAAGCTTTTAGTGAGCCGAGATCGCGCCACTGCACTCCAGCCTGGGGAACAGAGAGAGACTCCGTCTCAAAAAAAAAAAAAGAATGATGAAGGCAGTTTCTTTTACTGAAAATAAAATGACTAAAGAAAATGACACATAATCATATAAAATATATATATATATATATTTTGTGTGTGTGTGTGTGTGATGGAGTTTTACTCTTGTTGCCCAGGCTGGAGTGCAGTGAGTGTCCTGACCTCCGCTCACTGCAACCTTTGCCTTCCGGTTTCAAGTGATTTTCCTGCGTCAGCCTCCCAAGTAGCTACCATGTCTGGCTAATTTTTTGTATTTTTAGTAGAGATGGCATTTCACCATTTGGGCAGGCTGGTCTCAAACTCCTAACCTCCTGATCTGCCCACCTCAGCCTCCGAAAGTGCTGGGATTACAGGCATGAGCCACTGCGTCAGGCCAAAAGAAAGAAAAAAAAGGATTACTTCTCTAATAAACTTGCTTTTATTTTATTGCATGGACTTACCCTGACTTCTTGGGGTTGGATCCAAAACCCTTTTTGTCAGGCCTCTGAGCCCAAGCCAAGACATCGCATCCCCTGTGACTTGCACGTATATGCCCAGCTGGCCTGAAGTAACTGAAGAATCACAAAAGAAAAGTGAAAATGCCCTGCCCCGCCTTAACTGATGGCATTCCACCACAAAAGAAGTGAAAATGGCCAGTACTTGACTTAAGTGATGACATTACCTTATGAAAGTCCTTTTCCTGGCTCATCCTGGTTCAAAAAGCTCCCCCACTGAGCACCTTGTGACCCACCCCCCCACTCCTGCCCGCCAGAGAACAACCCCCCTTTGACTGTAATTTTCCTTTATCTACCCAAATCCTATAAAACGGCCCCACCCTTATCTCCCTTCGCTGACTCTCTTTTCAGACTCAGCCTGCCTACACCCAGGAGATTACAAAGCTTTATTGCTCACACAAAGCCTGTTTGGTGGTCTGTTCACAGGGACGCACATGACACTTTTCATTAACAGCTTTCTGGCAAACTATAAAAGCACTATACTGAGGAGAAAACTGAACCAAAGGAAATAAACTGCAGCACCAATTAGCCAAATTTGGGTAACTAGTGGGGTACATTTTACCAGGGTAAAAAATGGGATTGGGTTGGAGGCCCAACATAGAAGAGTTAGAGTCTCTCCTAAGATATACTGGGTTAAAGACCTCTCTTAATAAAAAGCTTGAGACCCCAGTTAGGAAGGTTCGAGACCTTTCTAAGATTTAAGGGGTTGGCCAGGCGCGGTGGCTCACATCTGTAATCCCAGCACTTTGGGAGGCCAAGGCAGGCAGATCACCTGAGGTCAGGAGTTTGAGACCAGCCTGACCAACATGGAGAAAACCAGTCTCTACTAAAAATACAAAAACTAGCTGGGCATGGTGACACATGCCTGTAGTCCTAGCTACTCGGGAAGCTGAGGTGGGAGAATCACTTGAAAGTGGGAGGTGGAGGTTGTGGTGAGCCAAGATCGTGCCATTGCACTTCAGCCTGGACAACAGGAGGGAAACTCTGGCTAAAAAAAAAAAAAAAACTTAGGGGGTTAGAGGCCCCTCTCAGTAATATCACTCTTGGTTAAAAATAGACAAGGCAGGCCAGGCACAGTGGCTCATGCCTGTAATCCCAGCTACTCAGGAGGCTGAGGCAGGATAATGTCTTGAACCTGGGAGGCAGAGGTTGCAGTGAGCCAAGATCGCTCCACTGCACTCTGTAGATTAATTTTCCCTGTGCTCTTTGCTGACAGTTGTGCGTGACACGCTTAGGCATTTACAGGATCATGAGACATGGGGACCTTCTATTCTCAAAAGGGGAAACTTGAGAGCTAATGAAATTGCTGGAAAAGATCCCTTCATGACTGAGAAGTCGCCGCCTGAATTTCTCAGTGTCGCTGCAATGGGTGGGTCTTTCACTGGCATCCCTGAGCTCCTCCCTTTCCCCAACCTGCCTCAGGCAAGGCTTTTCTTTCCTTCTATCATCTTTCTTTCTTATCTTTTCTATTATTCAGGGCAACTGTCCTTTGTTTTTTTTGTTTGTTTTGAGACAGAGTTTCCCTGTTGTTGCCCAGGCTGGAGTGCAATGGGGCAATGTTGGCTCACCCCAACCTCCGCCTCCCGGGTTCAAGCGATTCTCCTGCCTTAGCCTCCCGAGTAGCTGGGATTACAGGAATTTGCCACCATGCCTGGCTAATTTTTGTATTTTTAGTAAAGACAGGGTTTCACCATGTTGGCCAGGCTGGTCTCAAACTCCTGACCTCAAGTGATCTGCCCATCTCGGTCTCCCAAAGTGCTGAGATTACAAGCATGAGTCATTCATTGCACCCGGCCGTGTGTGATATTTATATATGAAAGAGTTCTGATTAATTGACTTAAAAATAATAAATGCTTAAGTCTAACTTTTTTTCGGAAAAGGAACAAACGTAATGCCTTTTAGTTCATGCGACATAAGTAATATTTGGGAAATAAAAGCAGTTTTACATGCAAGATGTAAGAAAAGTAGAATGTGCTTTTGGTAAACAATTATAAGATGGCATAAAATGTTAATTTTTTTGGCCTAGTTTAGAGGGCTAAAGAGTTGTTTTAAGTTAGGATTGAGCTGAAGGTTTGAGCAAGTTGTGGAAGGTTTGTAAAAAATTAATCTTGTAAAAAAAAAATTCCGTGTGTGAACATATTGGCTAAAGTTAAAGACATATTATTCAGGTTTTTTTGTTTTTTGTTTTTTTGAGACCGAGTTTGGCTCTTGTTGCCCAGGCTGGAGTGCAATGGCATGATCTCAGCTCACCACAACCTCAGCTTCCCAGGTTCAAGTAATTCTCCTGCCTCAGCCTCCCTAGTAGCTGGGATTATAGATGTGTGCCACCATGCCTGGCTATTTTTAGTAGAGACAGGGTTTCTCCGTGTTGGTTGGGCTGGTCTCGAATTCGCGACCTCAGGTGATCCGCCCGCCTCAGCCTCCCAAAGTGCTGGAATTAGAGGTGTGAGTCACCGCGCCTGGCCTGTATTCAATTTTTGTTTTTGTTTTTTGATAAGTTAAACATTGGAATATAAATACAACAGTTTTTTTATTTTTATTTTTTCAAAGCGTGGATCTGTTCCTTAACAAAAATTGTGCAGGGTTAAAGGTTTATAAGAATCTTGCCTTATGGTCAAACTGATTAAGGTTGGATAGATTTGTATATCATATTTTATTAAAAACTTGTTTTGTCCAGGTGCAGTGGCTCACACCTGTAATCCCAGCACTTTGGGAGGCTAAAGAGGGAGGATCACTTGAGGTCAGGAGTTTGAGACCAGCCTGACTAACATCGTGAAACCCCGTCTCTACTAGAAATACAAAAATTAGCCAGGTGTGGTGACACATGCCTGTAATCCCAGCTACTTGGGAGGCTGAGGCAGGAGAAATGCTTGAGCCCAGGAGGCGGAGGTTTCAGTGAGCCGAGATTGCACCACTGCACTGCAGCCTGGATGACAAGAACAAAACTCCATCTCAAAAAGAAAAAAAAACTGGGTTTGACATCAATAGTACACTAATTCAAAGGTGAAATGTAGGCTTTCTCTTTTAAACAAGATCTTTATATTAGGTTTTGAAAAATGAAAAATTTTTTTCTGTCTTTTGAATAAACTACAAGAAAAAAAGACAGGAGACAAATAGTTTGGAAAGCTAAGTCTTTCCTCTATCAAAAAGAAAAGGTTTTTGCCTTTTTAATAATCTTTAAGAAGGCAACTTATTATTATTATTATTTTTGAGATAAAGTCTCACTCTGTTGCACAGGCTGTATTATAGTGGTGTGATTAGCTGACTCCAACCTCCGCCTCCTGGGTTCAGGTGATTCTCATGCCTCAGCCTCCTGAGTGCCTGAGATTATCGGAATGCATTACCATGCCCAGCTATTTTTTGTTTGTTTCTTTGTCATTGTTTGTTTGTTTGTTTTTGAGACAGAGTCTAGTTCCATCACCCAGGCTGAAGTTCAGTGGTCTGATCCCGGCTCCCTGCAATGTCCGCCTCCTGAGTTAAAGCACTTCTCCTGCCTCAGCCTCCTGAGTAGCTGGGATTACAGGCATGTGCCACCACACACATCTAATTTTTCTATTTTTAGTTGAAACAGGGTTTCGGGCCGGGCGGGTGACCCACGCCTGTAATCCCAGCACTTTAGGAGGCCGAGGCGGGCAAATCATGAGGTCAGACTTTGAGACCAGCCTGACCAACATGGAGAAACCCCATTTCTACTAAAAATACAAAAATTAGCTAGGCGTGGTGGCATGCATCTGTAATCTCAGCTACTCGGGAAGCTGAGGCAGGAGAATCACTTGAACCTGGGAGGCTGAGGTTGCAGTGAGCCAAGATGGAGCCACTGCACTCCAACCTGGGTGACAAAGCAAGACTCCATCTCAAAGAAAAAAAAGAAAGAAAGAAAAAGAAAAAAGAAAAGGAAGAAAGGGAGGGAGGGAGGGAACAGGGTTTCACCATGTTGGCCAGACTGGTCTCAAACTCTTGGCCCCGAGTGATCCATCTTTTTTTTTCTAGTAGAGATGGAGTTTCCCTATGTTGGCCAGGCTGGTCTTAAATTCCTGGCCTCAAGCAATCCAACCAACTGGACCTCCCAAAGTGCTGAGATTACATGCATGAGCCACCACACCCGGCTTCATTTTGGCTAAATGAATGACATATGGTGACCTGGAATTTGATTTCATTATATCAAGTGTTTTAAACCTTTGATAGTTGACAAACTTTTCAATATTAAATTACAAATTTTGTCTTTTTCTGACCCAGTTAATCTTTTAAATATTAGGTTACCTGAAGTCCCCAAATGACGTATTCAGCTTATTTGGTATTAAAATCATTCAGGATGTATTGTCAAATATGAAATGGTGTTGGCTTTCTTTAGGTTATATTTGTATAAATATGTTATTGGTGAGTGTCCCCAAATTATGGAAAACTGTAAATCTGATGTGATTTAGTGTATGTTATTAATAGTTATAATTTTTATGTCAAATAGTTGTATCCCACAGGAGTAAGCAAAATTTCTAGTCAATTGTGGCTTTAATAATGGCTCTCTAGCTAGGCATGGTGGCTCATGCCTATAATCCCAGCACTATGGGAGGTCAAGGTGGGTGGATCACCTGAGGTCAGGAGTTCAAGACCAGCCTGGCCAACACAGTGCAACCCTCTCTCTACTAAATATATATATTTTAAAAAGTTAGCCTGGTATGGTAGCAGACGCTTGCAATCCCAGCTACTCTCGAGGCTGAGGCAGGAGAACTGCTTGAACCCAGGAGACGGAGGTTGCAGTAAGCCAAGATTGTGCCATTGCACTCCAGCCTGGATGACAGAGTAAGATGAGGCTCCATCTCAAAATAAATTTTAAAAAAATAATAAAATAAATAAATAACAGCTATCCTAAGACTTTTTGTCACCCACAGACAATTGTTGTCTTGATTTGATTCTCTTCAAGAGGTGATTTATGGTCCAGAATGGAACTTTACCAGGTGCTCTTAAATGCAGATTTTTTTTTTTTTTTTTTTTGAGACGGAGTCTCGCTCTGTCCCCCAGGTGCGATCTCAGCTCACTGCAAGCTCCGCCTTCCGGCTTCATGCCATTCTCCTGCCTCAGCCTCCCCAGTAGCTGGGACTATAGGCGCCCACAACCACGCCCAGCTAATTTTTTTTTTTTTTTTTTTTTTGTATTTTTATAGAGACGAGGTTTCACCATGTTAGCCAGGATGGTCTTGATCTCCTGACCTTGTGATCTGTCCACCTTGGCCTCCCAAAGTGCTGGGATTACAGGCGTGAGCTACTGTGCCCAGTGCTTAAATGCAGATTTTTTTTTTTTTTTTTTTTCTTTTGAGACGGAGTCTCGCTCTGTCACCCAGGCTGGAGTGCAGTGGCGCGATCTCGGCTCACTGCAAGCTCCGCCTCCCGGGTTCACGCCATTCTCCTGCCTCAGCCTCCCGAGTAGCTGGGACTGCAGGCGCCCACCACCTCGCCGGGCTAGTTTTTTCTATTTTTTAGTAGAGACGGGGTTTCACCATGTTAGCCAGGATGGTCTCGATCTCCTGACCTTGTGATCCGCCCGTCTCGGCCTCCCAAAGTGCTGGGATTACAGGCTTGAGCCACCGCGCCCAGCCCAGATTTTTAATAATTTTGGAGACTGCAACATTAGAACAGTGGGAAAATGTTCAGGACTCTCATGGAGAGCTGAAATGTTAATGAATATCAAGCAGAAAAGGAGTTTATGGCATAAACTGAACTAATAGAAGCCAAAAGTAATATTTTTTGACTTTTTTCTTAAAATGCTGCAAATCCTTTTTGTTTTTCAGAGTCAAAATATTTTTAGCTATTTACAGTTTTGCTTTTTTTTTTTTTTTAATTTTTTTTTTTTTTGAGACGGAGTCTCCCTCTGTCGCCCAGGCTGGAGTGCAGTGGTGCTATCTCGGCTCACTGCAAGCTCCGCCTCCCAGCTTCACGCCATTCTCCTGCCTCAGCCTCCTGAGTAGTTGGGACTACAGATGCCCGCCACCACGCCTGACTAATTTTTTTGTATGTTTTTTAGTAGAGACAGGGTTTCACCATGTTAGCCAGGATGGTCTCGATCTCCTGACCTCATGATCCACCCGCCTCGACCTCCCAAAGTGCTGGGATTACAGGTGTGGGCCACCGCACTTGGCCTATTTACAGTTAACAACTGAGGAATGTATACTTCTGTAAAAAAAACATTTGGAGCATACTTGTTTTTCTCTACCTGATTTCTCCAGAATGTAGAAACCTATTGGTATTTTTAATTTATGGAGCTATAGTTATTTGCATACATGCCATAAGCATGTTTTTTTTTTTTTTTGCAACAGGGCACAATTGGAGACACTGGTAATGTCATGAAGACCTTGACTGGAATGGGGTGATTTCCTTGAAGAAACCATACTGAATTTGTAGAGTCAATACAAGCCTTTTGGAAAACCTGGCCTCCGACTTTGATGGAGGTTTCCTGACCTGTGGTAAGTAAGGAATGTCATTTCTTTCTTCTTTCTTTTCTTTCTTTCTTTTCTTTCTTTCTTTTTTTTTCTTTTCTTTTTTTTTTTTTTTTTTTTTTTTTTTTTTTTTTTTTTTTTTTTTTTGGACAGTGTTTCCTTCTATCACCCAGGCTGGGGTACAATGGTGTGATTTCAACTCACTGCAACCTCTGCTCCCCAGGTTCAAGTGATCCTCCTGCCCCAGCTGCCTGAGTAACTGAGACTACAGGTGCATGCCACCACACCCAACTAATAGTATTTCATGTCAAGATGAGTTTTCCCCGTGTTAACCAGGCTGGTCTCGAACTCCTGACCTCAGGTGATCCACTCACCTTGGCCTCCAATAGTGCTGGGATTACAACTTTGTGCCACCATGCCTGGCCAAGAATGTCTCTTTGTGACAGAACCAGGAGCCCAAAGTTATCTTGGGACCCCAAGAAGAGAAAAATTCACCCAACTCATAGGTATTTGATGGTACAGACCCATGGCTGGGCTTGGCTTTTAAAAAGTCTTTTCTAAGGCCGGGCGCGGTGGCTCAAGCCTGTAATCCCAGCACTTTGGGAGGCCGAGACGGGCGGATCACAAGGTCAGGAGATCGAGACCATCCTGGCTAACATGGTGAAACCCTGTCTCTACTAAAAATACAAAAAACTAGCCGGGCGAGGTGGCGGGCGCCTGTAGTCCCAGCTACTCGGGAGGCTGAGGCAGGAGAATGGCGTAAACCCGGGAGGCGGAGCTTGCAGTGAGCTGAGATCCGGCCACTGCACTCCAGCCTGGGCGACAGAGCGAGACTCCGTCTCAAAAAAAATAAAATAAAATAAAAAAAATAAAAAGTCTTTTCTGATATTCCTTTAATGGAACATAGTTACCATCAAAGCCAATTTTAAAAACCTATGTGAAAAATTTTTTTGCTGCACTTTATACAAATAATCAGGCCAAGTATAAGACTAAAGCTTTTTATGCAAGTAAATCAGTTTTACCATGATTTGTCTTTAGTAGAAATGGAAGAATGGAGAGAGAAAAAAATTATGTTTCAAGAACTATGGTACACCTGTTATTAGACACTAGTCTCATTTGTTATTTTTTGGTATTTTCCCTGCTATTTAGACTAATTGTGCTTATTCCTGTGAACACACCAGTGATCTCTGACTGCAACTCAAAAGAAACAAGAGAGATAGGTAATATAAAAATCCGGATCAGGGCCGGGCATGGTGGCTCATGCCTGTAATCCTAGCACTTTGGTAGGCTAAGGTGGGTGGATCACAAGATCAGGAATCCGAGACCAGCTTGGCAAACATGGTGAAACCCTATCTCTACTAAAAATACAAAAATTAGCTGGGCATGGTGGCACATGACGTGGTGGCCCAGCTTCTCTGGAGGCTGAGGCAGGAGAATCACTTGAACCCAGGAGGTGGAGTTGCAGTGAGCCGAGATTGCGCCACTGCACTCCAGCCTGCCTGACAGAGTGAGACTCCATCTCAAAAAATAATAATAATAAAATAAAATAAAATAATAAATCCAGATCAGTATTCTAATTCTGAACACATATTGGAATCAGGTAGCAAACCCATATCAGCTTCATTCCAACATCTGCCCTTATTTAGTTTACGTGGGATAATTTTACTTACTTTGCTTTACTGTTGTGGATTATATTGTTGTTGTGTTCTTTGTGTAGAAATGCAGGATAAGCTTGCTCAATGTTTTCTTAAATAGAACACTTAATTTTGCAGATATCATCTTTTGTTAACAACTCAAGAGTTATAAGTGGCCCTTGTCATACTGATGCTTTCTCACCTGGCCGGGCACGGTGGCTCACACCTGTAATCCTAGCACTTTGGGAGGCCAAGATAGGTGGATCGCCTGAGGTCAGGAGTTCAAGACCAGCTTGGCCAACATGGTGAAACCAAGTCTCTACTAAAAATACAACATTTAGCCAGGCATGGTGGCGGTTCCCTGTAATCCCAGCTTCTCATGTGGCTGAGGCAAGAGAATCGCTTGAACTCGGGAGGCTGCAGTGAGCCAAGATCACATCACTGCATTCCAGCCCAGGCAACAGAGTGAGACTCTGTCTCAAAAAAAAAAAAAAAAGAAGAGTCCAATCACCTAGGTGCTGGGCCCAGAGGTACTTCATAACCCCTCATTGGGCACAGCCGAAGCAGTAGAAAAATTTATATAGCCTAGGTGCTGGGTACAGTAGTATGTCCCAATATCCCTTGAAAGAAGGGTGAGCCAGAGAGTAATATCACCCATGTGAGGGACCAAACGGTATGTTACAATGTCTTCTGTAGGCAGAGGACAGGGTGGAGGATTAATCACCCATGTGCTGGACTCAGCAATATGTCACAATGGCCCATGTGGGCAAAACACAGGCAGGAGAGTCACATAACCTAAGTGCAAGGAGCCGCAATATGTCAAAGTTGTCTCTATGGGCAGAACCAAGATATTGACTAAGTGCTGGGTGCTGCAAGATGTCACTACCTAGTCTGTGGTGTGTGTGTGTGTGTGTGTGTGTGTGTATAAAATGTATATATATGTATAAAATATATATAAATATATATTATATATGATATATGTTTATATATACTAATTATATATAATTATATATGGGTTTTCTTTATATATAAAAAGTTAAACATAAATATATATATCTATATAAATATATATTATATATTATTATTTATGATCTATAATATATTATATAAAATTTATAATGCATATAATTGTATATTATATAATTGTATTATATATAAATATATAATATGTTATATATATTATATTATATACAAATCATATTACATATTATATAATATATATTTATATATATATATAAAAGTCACAGTATGCTCTGACACCTTTGTGCGTCTACAGACTCATGATCCTACCCGTGGCCCCAAACCCAGGAATAAGAGTCAATATCTCTCCATTGAACATGTCCAGGTAGAAAGGATCTAACTTGCCAGAATTAGAAATGAGTCACTATCCCAGCTGTAGCTGGATGTTCACATATGACAGTCACAATCCAAACTATGGGCTGTGTCAATGTGTGAAATTCAGGACCTCCCCAATGGGCTCTGTCCATCTGTGAGGGTGACAGTCTTAACAGTTGGTGGTTGTTTAGTGTGCCCTGTAATGACACTTTCTGTACCACTCAAGGGCTTTATATAATATGTAAAAGAATAGTAGTCCTTTACGACCTTAATACATAGAGAAGACCCACAATCTCTCTCATTTTCCTAAGTCTAGTTATGGGAGACAGTATCTCTTCTATTGGATGGTTTGAGGTATAAGAGCAATTAATGAACCTGTGAGCTGGACAAAATATATGTCACAGTTCTACCTGTGGGTAGGAAGTGAGCAGCAGATTCACATCACGTAGGTTTTTGGCAAAGATATGTCACAATGTTTCCTGAGGTCAGAAACCAGACAGAAGTCATATCATCCAGGTGCTCAGCCACAGATATATTACAATCCCCTCTGAAAGCAGAGCACAGGCAGTGGAGTCATTTCACCTGGGTGCTGAGCCCAGTGATATGTCAAAATGCTCTCTGTGGGCACAGCCTTGGCAGGAGAGACACATCATCTGGTGTCTGGGTCCGGCAATATATTACAGTATTTTCTGCGGGCAGGATGCAGGCAAAAGAGGAGAGTCACATCTCTTAGGTGATGGAGGAAGAGACATTTTACAAGGCTCCTCATGGGCAGGGCCCAGGCAGGAACCTCCCATCCTACAGGAATGATGCCCAGCTATATGTAACAATACCCAAGATATGCAGGGCCCAGGGAAAACAGAAGAGTAGCATCACTTAGGTGCTGGGTTTAGTGATGTGTCAAAATCCCCTATTTTGTTAGGTCCCAAGCAGAAGAGAAGAGTCACGTCAAATAGGTGATGAATGAACAGACATGTTATAATACCTCTGTAGGCAGGGCCCAAACAGATTTGCATCACAAAACTGTTTGGTCCAGGCAAGAGAGGAAAGTCACATCACCTAGGTGTTGAGCCCACTGACATATCACAATCTGTTCTTGGGCAGAGACCAAGAAGTAGAGGAAAGTCATTTCCCCCTGGGTTCTAGGGCCAGCAAAATGTCACAATGCCCTCTGTGAAAAGTGCTAAGGCAAAAGTATCGGCTCACATCACCTAGATGCTGAGTTCAGTAATACGCCACAATTTCACCTGTAGGACCTAGGCAGAAGGGTCAGATCACTCAGGTGCTGGGAAGAGCTGTATGATACAATCACACATGCAAGAAGGTCTAAGAATGAGATTAACGATCCCACACATGTCCTGGTTCAAGGTACGAGAGTCAATATCTACTGTATATTGTGTCTAATTACACAAGTCACCATCTCAAGGGTCAACTGGATCTGTGGATTAAATCCTTAATACCTCCCATGAACTGTGTTCCCTTAGTGGAGTCAGAGGCTCACAGGTGTGCTGAATCTTGGTCTGAGAGTCACCAACCCACCTGTGGACAAGATCCATGTATGTGATTCAATTTTTCAACTTTCAGCTGCCTTTGGGTGTGAGGTTCAGAGCCTCAAAAGTCAGTTGGATTCATGTGGGAAAATGACAATCTTTTTTTTTTTTTTTTTTTTTTTTTTTTTTTTTTTTTTTTTTTTTTTTGAGGCGGAGTCTCGCTCTGTCGCCCAGGCTGGAGTGCAGTGGCCAGATCTCAGCTCACTGCAAGCTCCGCCTCCTGGGTTTACGCCATTCTCCTGCCTCAGCCTCCCGAGTAGCTGGGACTACAAGCGCCCGCCACCTCGCCCGGCTAGTTTTTTGTATTTTTAGTAGAGACGGGGTTTCACCGTGTTAGCCAGGATGGTCTTGATCTCCTGACCTCGTGATCCGCCCGTCTCGGCCTCCCAAAGTGCTGGGATTACAGGCTTGAGCCACCGCGCCCGGCAAAATGACAATCTTTACTGTTGTCAGGGTATGCACAGGAGTGGCATAATCTCATCTGTGTGCTTGGCCCTTTTAGGATACTCTCTGTACTATCCTAGGGCTTTATATGGTTTGCATGAGAGCCACAATCCAGCCTGAGATCTTCATGCTGGTATAAACCTGTGATTGTATCTGTGTCCCTAAGCCCAGTTATGAGAGTCAACATCTCTCCAATTTTCTGGGTTCAGATAGGAGAGTCCTCACTTTCTTATGAGCTGCATTTAAAAATGTTTTGCCATCCCAAATCTGGATGGATGGTCACATATGACAGTCACAATTCCAACTGTGGACTGCATCCATGTGTGAGATTCACAACTGGGGTCTGTCCATCTGTTGAGGGTCACAATTTTAATAGGTGCTTGGTTGTCCATACGTGGAAGTCAATCTCACCTGTGTGCTGGGCTCTGTGATGGCACACTGTGTACAATCCAAAGGATTTATACCATAGGTGAGAGTATGGTAATCCACTCTGACCTTCATAAAGATAGGAGACCCAGAATCTTATCCATTTTCCTAAGCCTAGCTATGAGAGACAGCATATCAACTATTATCTGGTTTAAGATATGAGAGTTGGCCGGGCGCGGTGGCTCAAGCCTGTAATCCCAGCACTTTGGGAGGCCGAGACGGGCGGATCACGAGGTCAGGAGATCGAGACCATCCTGGCTAATGCGGTGAAACCCCGTCTCTACTAAAAAAATACAAAAAACTAGCCGGGCGAGGTGGCGGGCGCCTGTAGTCCCAGCTACTCGGGAGGCTGAGGCAGGAGAATGGCGCAAACCCATGAGGCGGAGCTTGCAGTGAGCTGAGATCCAGCCACTGGACTCCAGCCTGGGCGACAGAGCGAGACTCCGTCTCAAAAAAAAAAAAAAAAGATATGAGAGTTGTCATCTCATCTGTAACATGGGACGTGTAACCTGTGAGTAGATAGTGAGCAGGAAAGTCAACTGGGTGCTTGGCCAGAGATTTGTACAATATTCCCTGATGGAAGGGGCCAGGCAGGAGAGGAATATCGCCTGGGTGCTGAGCCCAGTGAAATGTCACAATGCTCCCTGTGGGCAAGGTTTAGGCAAAAGAAACACATCATCTGTTCGGTAGGCCCAGCAATATGTTACAATCTTCTCTATAAGCAGAGTGCAGGTAGAAGAGGACAGTCACATCTCTCAGGTAATGGATGCAGAGATATGTCACAAGGGCTTCTGTGAGCAGGGCCCACGCATGTGCCTCCCATCCCCTATGTGTTAAGCCCAGTGATATGACACAATATCCAAATAGGCAGGGCCCAGGGAAAATAGGAGTGTCACCTCACCTAAGTTCCGGGTCCAGTGAATCGTTACAATCCCCTTTTTTTTGGCAGCGCCCAGGCAGAAGGGAAGAGGCATATGACCTAGGGGATGAATGAAAAAATATTTTATAGTACCCCTGTGGACAAAGCCCATACAGTATAGTCATATTAACGAGGTGATGGACCCAGACATATGTCACAATACACGACGTAGGCTTGGCCCAAACATAAGAGGAGCGTCACATCATCCACGTGCTGGGACTAGTGATACATCACAATCTCTCCTTGAACAGAGACTAAGCAGTGGAGGAGAGTCATATCACCTATGTGCTGGGTTTAGTAATGTGTCACAATACCCTCTGAGGGGAGAGCCCAGGCAGTATTACCACATCACCTGGGTGCTAGGTAAGGGATATGTCACAACCTTCCCTGAATGTGGGGACCAGGCAGGAGAGTCACGTCACCTGGATGCTCAGACAGTGATATGTTACAATTTCCTTCTAAAAGCAGGGCACAGTCAGTATAGTCACATTACCTAGTTTCTGGAAGCAGCAATATGTCACAATGCTCCCCGGTGGGCTAGGCCCAGGCTGGAGAGACACATGACCTGGTTGCTATACCCAGTTTTATGTCACAATCTTCCCTGAAGGCAGAGTGCATGCAGAGGAGAGACACATCCCCTAGGTGATAGATGCAAGGAAATATCAAAAAGCCCTCTGTAGTCAGGGCCAAGCCAAAAGTCTCTCATCTCCTAGGTTTTGGACCCAGCAATACGTCACAATAACAAAATTATGCAAGGCCCAGGTAAAACAGGAGAGTCATATCATTAAGTGCTCGGTCCAGTGATAAGTCTCTATCCTTCTTTTTGTCAGGACCCAGGCAGAAGAGGTGACTCACATCACCTAGATAACTAACAACATGATATGTGATAATGCCCCTGTGGGCAGGGCCCATGCACGAAACTCACATGACCTAGACATTGCACCCAGCCATATCACAGTAGCAGCATATGTACAGCCCAGAGAGGAGAGGAGAGTCACATAACCGACGCCCAGTGATACATCACAATTTCTTATTGGGCAGAGCCCAAGCAGTAGAGAAGAGTCATATCACCTAGTTGCTGGGTTTGACAACATAAAACACTACCCCCTGAGAAGAAGATCAGGCAAGAGAGTCATATCACCTAGGTGATGGGCTCAGATATGTTATAATGCCCCCAGGTGAGCAGGGCTAAGGAAGAAGAGGAAAGTCACATAAACTAGGGCCAGGGCCAAGCTATATGTCACAATCACTCCAGTGGGGAGCACCCAGGCATGAGAAGAGAATCATATCACATATGAGCTGGGCCCAGCAATATGTCACAATCTCCACTGTGAACAAGTCTGAAAATAGGAAGAGTCACATCAACTAGATGATGAACTCAGAAATATGTCAAAATGATTTCTGTTGGCAAAGAGCAGGCAGAAAAATTATATCGTGTGTGCTGGGCTTAGTGATAAGTCATTATACCTTCTATGGGCATGGTCCAAGCAGAAGAAAAAAACCGCATTACCTAGGTGCTGGGCCCAGAGTTATGTCACAATATTTTCTATGGAGAAAGCCTAGGCAAGAAAGAAGTGTCACATCAAATAGTTCATGAGCCCAGAGGTACATTGCAATGCCCCTTGTTAATGGGGTCCAGGCAGAAGACACATCAATCTGCTGTTGGGATCAGCAATATGTCACAATGCTTTTTGAGGGCAGGACCAAGGCAAAAGAGGAACATCACCTTGGTCTTGGGCCCAACGATATGTCACAATGTTCCCCATAAGCAAAACCTAGAAAGAAGAGAAGAGTCACATCAGTTAGGTGCTGGGGCTAGCAATCTCCTTCAATACTCCCTACAAGCAGGAACCCAGGAGGAAAAGAGAGTCACATCACCTGTGTGATGAGCACAGAGATATGTCACAATACTTTCTGTAGGCAGGACCCAGGCAAGAGAGTTACATGACATGGGTTTTTTCCTGTTAGACCCAAAAATATGTCACAATGGCCCATGTGCGCAAGGGACAGGAAGGAGAGTCACACAACCTGGTTTTGGTTCTCCTATGTTAGCTGTGGCAATATGTCACAGTGCTCCCTGTGGGGAGCGCCAAGGCAGGAGAATAAATTTACATCACCTAGATCCTGGGTTCAGCGATGTGTCACAATCCAATCTGTGGGCTGAGCCCAGGCAGGAGAGTCAAAAAACTCAGGTGCTGGACAGAGGCGAATGTCACAATCACAGCTGCAGGAAGGTCCATAAATGAAATTAACCATCCTGCACATGTCGAGGTTCCAGATATGAGAATTAACACCTCCTTTATGTCGCATCTATGTTCAGGAGTCACAGTCTCAACTGTGAGCCCCACACACATTTTTGTGAAATGTGTGAAATTGATCTGTGCATGAGACCTTACATCCATCCTCTAGACTGTGTCTCTTTAGTGACTCACAGTCTCTCAAGTCTCAGGCATGCTGAATCTTGGTCTGAGAGCTACCAGCTTATCTGTACATTGGATTCAAGGATAAAAGTCAATTTTTCAACTTTTGAAACTTTTATTGGTTTTGAGATTCAGAATCTCAGCAGTGGGTTGTGTTCATGTGGAGGGATGACAATCATTACTGTCAGCTGGGTCTGCATGTGAGTGTCATAATCTCACCTGTGTGCTGAGATCTTTTAGGACATAATCTCTCCTACTTGAGGGCTTTATACTGTATGCATAAGAGTTGCTGGCTGGGCGTGGTGGCTCAAGCCTGTAATCCCAGCACTTTGGGAGGCTGAGGCAGGCGGATCACCTGAGTTTGTGAGTTCATAGACCAGCCTGACCAACACGGAGAAACCCCATCTTTACTAAAAATACAAAATTAGCCGGGTGTGGTGGCACATGCCTGTAATCCCAGCTACTCAGGAAGATGAGGCAGGAGAATGACTTGAACCCAGGATGCGGAGGTTGTGGTGATCTGAGATTGCAGCATTGCACTCCAGCCTGGGCAACAAGAGCGAAACTCCATCTCAAAAAAAAAAAAAAAAAGAGTTACAATCTGGTCTGAGAACTTTATGCTGGTATGGAACCATGATCGGGCCTGAGGCTCTAAGCTCAGGTATGAGAGTCAACATGTCTCCAGTTGGCTGAGCCTAGATAAGAGATTTCTTACCTGACTATGAGCTGCAGGAAGCTCATAGCCATTGAGCCATGTGTGAATGTCTAGTTATTTCAACTCTGGCTGGATATTAACATATGACAATCACAATTTCAACTGCAGACCGTATCCACTTATGAGATTAAGAATCTCAGCAGTGAGCTCTGTGTATGTGTGTGTGTATGGGGGGGTTCCAATCCTAAGGGTTGCTGTGTTGTGCATATGAGAAACACAACCTCAAATGTGTGCCAGGCTCTCTGATGACACTCTCTGTAACATCCAAGAGCTTTACACAATACGCAAGTGAATGTCAATTCTGTATGGTCTTTATAAAAATAAGACCCAGAAACTTGTCTGTTAGCCAAAGCCTTGCAAAGAGACACAGAATCTCTGCTCTTGGTTGGTTAAATGTATTGCACCTGTAAGCTAAACCAAGGTAAATGTGACTATACCACCGGTGGATAGAGTCACATCACCTGTTTTCTTGGGCCAGGGATGTGTCACAATCTTTCCTAACGCCAGAGACCAGGCAGTGGAGTTGTACCACCTGGGTGCTGGACCCAGCAACATATCACAATGCTTTCTGTGGGTTGAGCCCAGGCAGGAGAGACACATCACCGAGTTGCTAGGCCCAGTACTATGTCACAATCTTCTCTACGGGAAGGATGCAGGAAGGAGAACCACATAGTCTAGGTGATGGATGAAGAGATATTTCACAAGGACTCATGTGAGCAGGGCCCAGGCAGTACTCTCCCATTCCTTAACTGTTCAGCCCAGCGGTATCTCACAATATTCAAAATATGTGGTGCCCAGGTAAAAGAAAAATATGATATTACCTAGCTGTTGGCCCAGCAATACATCACAAATTTCTCCTTGGACAGAACCTAAGCAGTAGAGGAGAGTCACATTGAAGGGGGCCAGCCCCTCCATACCTGTGGGTGTTTCTCATCAGGTGGGACGTGAGAGTGAGAAAAGAAATAAGACACAGAGACAAAGTATAGAAAAAGAACAGTGGGCCCAGGGGACCAGCGCTTAACATGCAGAGGGCCTGGGCTGGCACTGGTCTCTGAGTCCCCTCAGTATTTGTTGATCATTATCTCTACCATCTCAGTGAGGGGGATGTGGCAGGACTATAGGGTAATGGTGGGGAGAGGGTCAGCAGGAAAACGTGTGAACAAAGGTCTCTGTGTCATAAGTAAGTTTAAGGAAGGGTACTTTGCCTTGATGTATGCGTAGGCCAGATTTATGTTTGACTTTACACAAACATCTCAGTGTAGTAAAGAGCAGTATTGCCGCCAGCATGTCTCACCTCCAGCCATAAGGCAGTTTTCTCCTATCTCAGTAAATAGAACATAGGATCAGGTTTTACACCGAGACAGTCCATTCCCAGGGACAAGCAGGAGAGAGATGCCTTCTTCTTATCTCAACTGCAAAGAGGCCTTCCTCTTTCACTAATCCTCCTCAACACAGACCCTTTATGGGTGTCAGGCTGGGGGATGGTCAGGCCTTTCCCTTCCCATGAGGCCATATCTCAGGCTGTCTCAGTGGGGAGAAACCTTGGACAATACCCAGGCTATCTTGGGCAGAGGTCCCTGCGGCCTTCTGCAGTGTATTGTGTCCCTGGGTACTTGAGTCTGGAGAATGGCGATGACTTTTACCAAGTCTACTGCCTTCAAATACATTTTTAAAAAAGCACATCCTGCACAGCCCTAAATCCATTAAACCTTGAGTCAACACAGCACGTTTCTGCAAGCACAGGGTTGGGGAGAGGGTTACAAATTAACAGCAATTCAAGGCAGAAGAATTTATCTTAGTACAGAACAAAATGGAGCTTTTTTTTTTTTTTTTTTTTTTTTTTTTTTTTTTTTTTTTTTTGAGACGGAGTCTCGCTCTGTCGCCGGGGCTGGAGTGCAGTGGCCGGATCTCAGCTCACTGCAAGCTCCGCCTCCCGGGTTCACGCCATTCTCCGGCCTCAGCCTCCCGAGTAGCTGGGACTACAGACGCCCGCCACCTCGCCCGGCTAGTTTTTTGTATTTCTTAATAGAGACAGGGTTTCACCATGTTAGCCAGGATGGTCTCGATCTCCTGACCTCGTGATCCGCCCGTCTCGGCCTCCCAAAGTGCTGGGATTACAGGCTTGAGCCACCGCGCCCGGCCCAAAATGGAGCTTTTTATATCTTCTTCTTTCTACATAGACACAGTAACAGTCGGATCTCTCTTTCTTTCCCCTACATCACATCCCCTAGTTTCTGGGTCCAGCAATATGTCACAGGGCATGGTCCAGGCAAAAAAGTAACACTACCTAGGTGAAGAGATGTCACAATGTCCTCTGTGGGTAGGGCTAAGAGAGAAGAAAAATGTCACGTAACCTAGGTGGTGGTGCCAGCGATATGTCACAATCATCCCGAAAGTTCTGGACCAAGCGATATGTCACAATATTCTCTGTGTACAGTTTACATGAAGATAGTCACATAATCTAGGTGATGGGCTTAGAAATATGTCAAAATGACCCCTGTAGGCAGGGACCACACAGAATAATCACCTCACCTGTGTGCTAGATATAACGATAAGGCATCTTGGTTCTGTGGGCTTGACCATGTGCTAAGAAGAGAGTCACATAACCTAGGTTTTGGTCCCAAAGATATGTCACAATTTTTTCTACAGTCAAAGCCCAGGTAAGAGAGGAGAGTCACATGAAATAGTTGATGAAGTCAGAAATATGTACCAATGCCCTCTGAGAACAGGGTCCCGGCAGGAGACTCACATCACCTTGGTGCTGGCCCAGCAATATGTCACAATGTCTTCTGAAAGTAGGACAAAGCCAACAGGTTAGTGTCACCTCGGTGTTGGGCAAAGTAAAATGTCAACATCTCCCCGTCAAGCAGAACTTAGAAAGATGAGAAGGGTCACATCAGCTAGGTGCTGGACCCAGCAACAGGTAACAATCTTCCCCTTTGAGCAGAGAGCACAAAGGAAAAGAGAGTCACATCACCTGGGTGATGGGTGCAGTGATACATCACTATGTTCCAAGTAGGCAGGGCTGAGGCTGAAGTGTTACATCACATGGGTGTTAAACTCAGCAGTATGTCACAGTGGCCCATGTGGGCAGAGAACAAACAGGAGAATGACATAAGCTAGGTTTGTGGCCCAGGAATATATCACAGTGTCCCCTGTGGGCAGTACCAGAAAAGGAGAGACTTACATCACTTGGATGCAAGGCCCAGGGATATGTCACAATGGCCCCTATAGGCAGCACCAAGGCAGGAGTATGGAGTCACATCTCCTATGTGCTGGGTTCAGCAATATGTCACAATTGCAACTACGGACTGGGCCCAGGCAGGAGAGTCAAATTATTCATGTACTGAGCAGAGGCATATGTCACAATCACACCTGCAGGATGGTTTACAAATTAGATTAACAATTTCACACATGTCCCAGTTCTAAATCTGAGTCAACACCTCCTGTATGTTGGGTCTAAGTACAAGAGTCACAATCTCAATGGTGCTATTTGATTTGTTTGTGAGAGCCTCAATTTCTCATGCAGACTGAATGCTTACTGGAGCCACAGACTCACATGTGTGTTGAATAGAGGTCTGAGCGTCACCAACTCACCTTTGAACCAAATTCACACATGAGTAAATTTTCCAACTTTTGACTGTTTTCACAAGGAAAACTTGGGACCTCAATAGTGGGCTGTGTTCATATGGAAAGGTGACAATTTTTGCTGTTGGCTGGGTGTGCATGTGAGCCTCACAATCTTACCTCTGTGCTGGGCTCTGCTAAGACTCTCAGTACCAGTCAAGAGCTTTCTACAGTATTTTTTTTTTTTTTTTTTTTTTTTTGAGACGGAGTCTCGCGCTGTGTCACCCAGGCTGGAGTGCAGTGGCGCGATCTCGGCTCACTGCAAGCTCCGCCTCCCAGGTTCACGCCATTCTCCTGCCTCAGCCTCCGAGCAGCTGGGACTACAGGCGCCCGCCACCACGCCCGGCTAGTTTTTTGTATTTTTAGTAGAGACGGGGTTTCACCATGTTAGCCAGGATGGTCTCGATCTCCTGACCTCGTGATCCACCCGCCTCGGCCTCCCAAAGTGCTGGGATTACAGGCTTGAGCCACCGCGCCCGGCCGCTTTCTACAGTATTAATGAGAGTTGCAAACCACTCTGTGACCTTCATGATGGTATGGACCCATGATTGTACCTGTGGTTCTAAACCCAGGTATGAGAGTCAACATCTCTATAATTGGCTGGTTCCAGATAAAAGAGTTTTCACCTGCTGTGGAGCTAGGTTATAAATGAGTCACCATCCCAAGTGCAGCCAGATGTTCAACTATGACCATTGCAATTTCAACTGTGGACTGCATCCACGTGTGAGATTCAAGACCTTACCAGTAGGCTCTGTCCATGTGCCAGATGACAATCCTAATAGATGATGCAGTGTGCATACAAGAAATGCAATGTCACCTGTGTGCTGGGCCCTGTGATGACACTCTCTGTACCACCTGAAGGGTTTATATGATATATACGAGAGTGGTAATCCACTATGACCTTCATACAAGGAGGAGACCCAGAATCTTATGTATTTCCCTAACCCTAGTTTTGAAAGGCAGTACGTCCCCTATTTGTTGATTTGAGATATGAGAGTTATCATCTCACCAATGAGCTGAACAAAAATATACTTTACAATCCCACCTGTGCATAGAGTGTGTGAGCAAGAGAGTCACATCATTTTGGTGCCAGGCCAGAGATATGTCACAATCTTTTCTCATGGCAGAAACTAGGAATAAGAGTCACGTCACCTGGGTGCTTGGCCAGGGATATGTTACATTCCTGTTCTGAAAGGCGGGCACAGGGAGCAGAGTCACAGCACGTGGGTGATGTGCCCAGTGATATGTCACAACACTCACTCCCTGTGAACAGGACCCTGGAAAACACATCACCCTGTTGCTGGGCCAAATGTTATGTCACAATCTTTCCAGTGGGCAGGATGCGGGCAGCAGAGGAGAGTCACATCTCCCAAGTGATGAATACAGAGATATGTCATAAGGCTCTTGAGAATGATAGGGCTAACACCCTGTTTACAGGGCACAGACAGGTGTCTCCCATCTTCTAGGTGTATGGTCTAGTCATAAGTCACAGTACTCAAAATACGTGGGACCTATGCAAAATACAAGAGTCACATTACCTAGGTGCTAGGTCCAGGGATATGTCAGCATCCCATATGGCAGGGGCCTGGCAGAGAAGAAGAACACATCACCTAAACCATAAATGTAAAAATATATCATAGCCAGGCACAGTGGCTTATGCCCATAATTCCAGCACTTTGGGAGGCTAAGGTGGGCGGATCACTTGAGGCCAGGAGTTTAAGACCAGCCTGGCTTACTTGGCAAACTCCATCTCTACTAAAAATACAAACAAATTCAGCTGAGCATGGTGGTACACGCCTGTAATCCCAGCTATTCCGGAGGCTGAGGCACGAGTATCACTTGAATCCAGGAGGCCTGATGATTAGGTTCTAGACCAAATAGCAAAATGTGTTTGCCTTTAATCTATTTTCTCTATATTTAAACATTGCAAGTCAAGAGTATGTACAGGTATGAAGACTTAGAGTTTTCTTCTCCTCTGGTCCTATCATCCTTTGTTCCCTTTCTGATCTCCGGAAGGAAGGTGGGCCAAAAGTGGCCAGCAGTTATCTACCTGTGGTTATTTTATTCCTGCTGCCCTCTGCTCTTTCTACGGCCACTATCTTTTCCATCCTTGAAACTGAAGAGAGATGTTGTTAGGAAGAGGTCCTTCCTTCACACTGGCAGAATAAATTTGTTCAGGCCTTTTACCCACCCAACATCAGAGCTGCACTTCATGTGTGGCTCCTGAGTGCCTGGAATGTGGCTGGGTCTACATTGTCATGTGCTGGAAAGGCAAAAAACAGACTTAGTAGCTGGTGGGCGGTGGCTCACACCTGTAATCTCAGCACTTTGGAAGGCCAAAGCGGGTGGATCACCTGAGGTGGGGAGTTCCAGACCAGCCTAACCAACATGGAGAAACCCCGTCTCTACTAAAAATACAAAAATTAGCAGGGCAGGGTGGCATATGCCTGTAAACCCAGCTACTCAGGAGGCTGAGGCAGGAGAATCGTTTGAACCTGGGAGGCAGAGGTTGCCGTCAACTGAGATCGTGCCACTGCACTCCAGCCTGGGCAACAAGAGCAAAACTCCTTCTCAAAACAAACAAAAAACCCAGATTTACTTCCAAATATATAGTTCCAAATATATACATGCTACATTAATAATTCACATTGCTCACATAGTAATATTTTGGATATATTGGGTTACTGAAATTGTTACACTTTGACCTGTTTCTTCTTTCTTTTTAAAGTTTGGCTAACCAGAAAATTTAAAATTCACCTGTGGCTCACATTCTATTTCAGAAGATTGCCTCCTTTTTTTTTTTTTTTTTTTTTTTGGACGGAGTTTAGTTTCGCTCTTGTTGCCCAGGCTGGAATTCAAAGCGATCTCAGCTTACTGCAACCTCCGCCTCCCAGGTTCAAGGGATTCTCCTGCCTCAGCCTCCCAGGTAGCTGGGACTACAGGCGTGAGCCACCGCTCCCGCCCATATAATGTATTATGTATAAACGCATATGACCTTACGCACAAGGTTAAATGCAAATTCCTCCGAGTTGGGCCTGACTCAGCTCAGGCAGGAAGTCCTGCCTGAAAAGGCTGCAGCTTAGAAGCTGTTACTCTTTCTTCATTCAGGCCAGCATGGGATCACATCTCCTGTCACTCAAGGCCTGAAAGGGCGGGGCCTTCAACATCATCCAATCAGGGACGCTGGGCGGAAACCGTCCAATCAGACACGCAGCTGCAGCGGACGGGGCGGCTTTCGGGTTTGGCGGGTACTTTGTCTCTCGCTGCAGACGGAGCTGCAGGTCTTGTCTTCCCTAATCTATGTCCTCTGCTCCTAGAGGCCCAGCCTCTGTGGCCCTGTGACCTGCAGGTATTGGGAGATCCCCAGCTAAGACGCCAGGTCCCCCCTGGAAGCCTAGAAATGGTGAGAGTGCTGGGTCGGACATCCGGGTAGAGGGGAAGGGGCTGGTTGGAACCGGTGGGAAGTGGCGTGGCGGTTCTCAGGCCTTCTCGCAGTCAGCTCCACAATCTGCGCCCGAGTTTTCCTTGGCCAGCTCGGCCTCAGTCCCCTTCAGCCACAAGATGGCGGCTGCGCGACAGCCGGGACCCCGGGCGTCCTCTCTCTTCCCTGCGCAGTGACTGTGCCCTGGTCTGGAGCCCTCTCTTGGCAGCTCTGCACCCGCAGCACGGCGTCTCTTCGTTCAGGGACCACGGGAGGATAGTCAGAGAAGAATCCTGACTTGGGGTGCGGGGTTCATGAATGGGAAGAGCTTTGGTCTGTGGGGTTCTGAGTTCCTCTTTTCTTTTATTAAAAATGAACAGAAGTCACTGCAAAAATATTAAGTAATTTAAAGAGTGATTCAAAAATTGTAGGCCGGGTGCGGGGACTCACGCCTGTAATCCCAGGCCAGTATGGTGAAACCCTGTATCTACTAAAAATACAAAAATTAGTCGGGCATGGTGTCACGTGCCTGTAATCCCAGCTACTAGGGAGGCTGAGACTGGAGAATCGCTTGAACCAGGAAGTCAGAAGTTGCAGTGAGCCGAGATGGCGCCACTGCACTACAGCCTGGCGACAGAGCGAGACTCCGTCTCAAAAAAAAAAAAAAAAAAAAGTAGGGTACCCAGCTATGGTTTGTCGTTTGTCTTCCATAGCAAGGGCTTGAAGAAAAGACTTTTAAACTAAACTCAATAATTGGCTAAGTACAGTTACATAGTTTCTTAATTTGTACGATCAAGGCGGACATTTCCTTGTTATGTAATCAGAGGTTAATTATAGTTAGCTAAGCCTCAACTTTGTTTCCCCCAGTTTAGTAATTTATAAAAATATGCATTTGAGGCCGGGCGCTGTGGCTCACGCCTGTAATACCAACACTTTGGAAGGCCCAGGCGGGCGGATCACCTGAGGTCGGGAGTTCAAGACCAGCCTTACCAATACGGAGAAACCCCGTTTCTACTAAAAATACAAAGTTAGCCAGGCGTGATGGTGCATGCCTGTAATCCCAGCTACCTGGGAGGCTGAGGCAGAAGAATCGCGTGAACCTAGGAGGCATAGGTTACGGTGGGCCAAGATTGCACCATTGCGCTCCAGCCTGGGCAAGAGTGAAACTCCATCTCAAAAAACAAAACAAAACAAAAACCACACATTTGAGTTAAATTTCTTTAAAGTAGAAATCCAGGGACCATAGCCACCTCAGTCTAGTTGCCTGCCATTTGATTATTTTCACACTCCACAGGAGGCTAATTTTCTGATTTTTTTTTTTTCTTTTTTCCTTTTTTGAGAAGGAGTTTCACTGTCACCCAGGGTGGAGTACAGGGGTGAGATTTCTGCTCATTGCAACCTCTGCCTCACAGGTTCAAGAGATTCTCCTGTCTCAGCCTCCTGAATAGCTGGGATTACAGGCACCTGCCACCACGCCTGGCTAATTATTATACTTTTAGGAGAGACGAGGTTTCACCTGGGCTAGGCTGGTCTGGAACTCCAGACCTCAGGTGATCCTCCCGCCTTGGCCTCCCAAAGTGCTGGGATTACAGGCGAGAGCCACCACTCATGGCGCGGGAGTCCCCAATTTTTAAACGGTAGCTCAGGAGCTTAGATGGGTTCATTGGATTTGTTACTGACATCTGCAGTAAGGAGAATACTGTGCGACTGAGTCCTGAATCAGGGTCTGTGCTGAATGGGTGGTGTCAGAATGCAAATTTTAGACAATGAGTTGATGTTGGAGAATCCTGGTGTTCAGCAAACTCTACAGATTTGGTGCCAGAAGAAAGATACCACAGAGGCCTGGCCTGGAATGAAACTCTGGGAGGCTCTGCTTTTCTGTCACAGTGCCCATTGTTTTGTGATTCTAGGTCTCCTCCCAGGTTGAGAGAGGACTGAAAATTTAAAGAAGCTATGATAGCAGATTCCCTTTTTTCACAGCTGCCAGCACAGAATTTCTACTCACTCACAAACACACCCACTAGACACTGAGGTGTCTACACCACTCCCAGGGCTAGACACCACCCTCCGGAATTTCACCACAGCATTTTTGATCCTAATGTTTCTTGCCAAAAACCCACAAGTGTCTACAAGTCTCCCCATATCCCCTCCCCAGACACTGAATCTGCAGCAGCAACCTGTTTTCTCCACCCACCTAGGGTTCTGGACCACCTGTTCATAATCTCATCTGCCTGCATGAATACAGAAATAAATTAGAATAGAGTCACACCTGGGCCACTATCTGTAGCACAAACCAGTCCTGTCGCCTACATTGCACTCTCCCAAACTCATGGATTTTTTTCCCTTTTAACTTTTATTTTTTGTTCCTGAGTACACATGTAGGTTTGTTATATAGGTAAAATTGTGTCATGGGGGTTTGGTGTGCAGATTGTATTGTCACCGAGATACTAAACATTGTACCAAATAGGTGTTTTTTCTGACATTTTTTGTCCTCCCATCATCCACTGTGAACTACCCCTCAGTGTCTGTTCTCTTTGTGTCTATGTGTTCTTATTGTTTAGTTCTTATAAATGGTAACATATATTTATTTATTATTGTTTTTTGAGATAGAGTCTTGCTGTGTCACCCACGCTGGAGTGTGGTGACAAAATCCTGGCTCACTGCAACCTCCACCTTCCTGGTTAAAGTGATTCTCCTGCCTCAGCCTCCCAAGTAGCTGGAATTACAGGTGCCTGCCACCACACCTAGCTAATTTTTGTATTTTTGTAGAGAGAGGGTTTCACCATGTTGGCCACGCTGGTCTCGAACTCCTGATCTCATGTGATCCACCCGCCTCGGCCTCCCAAAGTGCTGGCTTTGCTGTCTCTGCATTAGTTTTCTAAGAATAATGGTCTCTAGCTTCATCCATGTTGCTACAAAGGACATGATTTTGTTTCTTTTTGTTTTTTTTTGAGACTGAGTCGCTCTGTAGCCCAGCCTGGAGTGCAGTGGCATGATCTCAGCTCGCTGCAGCCTCCACTTCCCGGGGTCACGCCATTCTCCTGTCTCAGCCTCCCGAGTAGCTGGGACTACAGGTGGCCACCAACTGGGACTACCATATTTTTAGTAGAGACGGGGTTTCACCATGTTAGCCAGGATGGTCTCGATCTCCTGACCTTGTGATCCGCCCACCTCGGTCTCCCAAAGTGCTGAGATTACAGGCGTGAGCCATGGCGCCTGGCCTTTTGGTTTTTTTTGTTTTTGTTTTGTTTTTATGCCCACACAGTATTCCATGATGCTTATGTACCATAATTTGTTTTTATTAAATCTTTTATTTTATTCTTATTTGAAGTAAAGATCTTACTCTTTCACCCAGGCTGAAGTGGAGTGGTGTGATCTAGGCTCAATGCAGTCTCAATCTCCTGAGCTCAAGCAGTCCTCCTACCTCAGCCCTCCAAGTAGCTGGGACTACAGTCACATGCCACCACACCCACTAATTTTTTATTTTTCTATTTTTTGCAGACATGAGGTTTTGCCATGTTGCTTAGGCTGCTCTCAAACTCCTGAGCTCTGGCAGTCTAGCTGCTTTGGTGTCCCAAAGTGTTGGATTACAGGCATGAGCCACCATACCTGCCCATACCATATTTTCTTTATCCAGTCTATCATTGATAGGCATTTAGGTTGATTCCATGTCTTGGCTATTATGAATAGTGCTGCAATGAACATGCACGTGCATGTGTTTTTATGATGGAATAATTTACATTTCTTTGGGTATATACCCAATTACGAGGTTGCTGGGTCAAATGGTAATTCTGTTTCTTACTTAGATGAGGCATCACTACATTGCTTTTTATAATGGTTGAACTAATTCACACTCCCACCAGCAGTATATAATAAGCATTCCCTTTACAACCTTGCCAGCATCTGTGATATTTTTCACTTTTTAGTAATAGCCATTCAGAGTTGTGTGAGATGATGCCTCATTGTGGTTTTTCTTTGCGTTCCTCTAATGATTAGTGATGAGCATTTTTCATATGCTTGTTAACCACATGTATGTCTTTTTTTTGAAAAGTATCTGTTGATGTCTTTTGCCTGATTCCCGCCTCCCCCCCACCAAATGGAGTGTTCCTCTGTCACCCAGGCTGGAGTGTGGTGGTGCTATCTCACTACAATCTCTGCCTCCCGGGCTCAAGCAATTCTGCCTCAGCCTCCTGAGTAGCTGGGATTACAGGTGCCCACCACCACGGCCAGCTAATTTTTGGGTGGTTTTTTTTTTTTTTTTTTTGAGATGGAGTCTTGCTGTGTCTCCCAAACTGGAGTGCAGTGGCACGATCTCAGCTCACTGCAAGCTCCACCTCCCGGGTTCACACCATTCTCCTGCCTCGGCCTCCCCAGTAGCTGGGACTACAGGCGCCCACCACCATGCCTGGCTAGTTTTTTGTATTTTTAGTAGAGACACGGTTTCACCCTGTTAGTCAGGATGGTCTTGATCTCCTGACCTCGTGATCCACCTACCTCGGCCTCCCAAAGTGCTGGGATTACAGGTGTGAGCCGCCATGCCTGGCCTAATTTTTGTATTTTTAGTATAGTAGAGACGGAGTTTCACCATACTGGCCAGGCTGGTCTCAAACTCCTGACCTCAGGCGATCTGCCCGCCTTGGCCTCCCAAAGTGCAGGGATTATAGGCATGAACTATGGTGCCTGGCCTAATCAATCTTGATTTTTATATATAGTGTAAGAGAGGGGTCCAGTTTCAATCTTCTACATAGTGCTAGCTAGTTATTCCAGCAAAATTTATTAAATAGGGATTTTTTCTCAAATTCCTTTTGTCAGCTTTGTCAAAGATCAGATGGTTGTAGGTGTGCAGAATAATTGTGGGGTGCTTTAATCTGTTGTTTTGGTCTCTGAGCCTGTTTTTGTACCAGTACCATGCTGCTTTTGTTACTGTAACCCTGTAGTATAGTTTGAAGTTTGGTAATGTAAGCCCTCCAGCTCTGTTTCTTTTGCTTAGGATTGCCTTGGTTATTTGGGCTCTTTTCTTGTTGTTCCATATGAATTTTAAAACAGATTATTTTGGTTCTGTTAAGAATGTTTTGGGGCCAGGCACGGTGGTTCACACCTATAATCCCAGCACTTTGGGGAGGTCGAGGTGGGCGGATCACCTGAGGTCGGGAGTTCGAGATCAGCTTGACCAACATGGAGAAACCCCGTCTCTACTAAAAATACAGAAATAATTAGCTGGGCATGGTGGCTCATGCTTGTAATCCCAGTTACTTAGACTGAAGCAGGAAAATCGCTTGAACCCAGGAGGCAGAGGTTGCGGTGAGCTGAGATCAAGCCATTGCACTCTAACCTGGGCAACAAAAGCAAAACTCCATCTCAAAAAAAAAAAGAATATTTTTGGTAGTTTGATAGGATTATTATTAGATCTGTAGATTTCTTTGGGCAGTATGCCCATTTTAATGCTATTGGTCTTTTCTATCCATGAGCATAAAATGATTTTCCATTTGTTTGTCATCTCTGACTTATTTAAGCAATGTTTTTGTTGTTGTTGTTGTTTTTATTTTTGTCATAGAGATCTTGTACCTCTCTGGTTAACTGTATTCCTAGATAATTATTTTTCTGTGGCAGTTGTGAATGAGATTTTGTTTTTGATTTGGCTTTTAGCTCAGATATTGTTGATGTACGTGGATGCTACTGATTTTTGTACATTTATTTTGTATCCTGAAACTTTTTTGCAGTTGTCAGTTTAAAGAGCTTTTCTGCCATGACTATAGTCTTTTCTAGATATAGAATCTTGTTGTCTGACAGCAAACATAGTTTGACGTCCTCTCTTCCTGTTTGGATTCTTTTTTTTTTTTTCTCACCTGATTGCTGTGGCCGGGACTTCCAATTCTGTGTTGAATAGGAGTGGTGACAGAAGACATTCTTATCTTGTGCCATTTTTTAAAGAGAAATGCTTCCAGCTTGTGTCCATTCAGTATGTGGGCTGTGGGTTTGTCACAGATAATTCATTATTTTAAAGTAAAGTACCTTCAATGCCTAATTGGTTGAGGGCTTTTTTTTTTTTTTTTTTTTTTTTTTTTTTGAGACGGAGTCT
>NC_037687.1:21162103-21164831 GCF_003255815.1 Theropithecus gelada | reverse complement strand
TTTTTTTTTTGAGACGGAGTCTTGCTCTGTCGCCCAGGCTGGAGTGCCGTGGCCGGATCTCAGCTCACTGCAAGCTCCGCCTCCCAGGTTCACGCCATTCTCCCGCCTCAGCCTCCCGAGTAGCTGGGACTACAGGCGCCCACCACCTCGCCCAGCTAGTTTTTTGTATTTTTTAGTAGAGACGGGGTTTCACCGTGTTAGCCAGGATGGTCTCGATCTCCTGACCTCGTGATCCGCCCTTCTCTGCCTCCCAAAGTGCTGGGATTACAGGCTTGAGCCACCGCGCCCGGCTAGTTGAGGGCTTTTAACATAAAGGATGTTAATTTTGTTCAAAGCTCTTTTTTTTTTTTTTTTTTTTTGCCTCTATTGAGATGCATGTAAGAGCTGGCCTCTGCCTGCGATTCACAAGACAGGGCCAGGTTTTAGATTAAGAAGGTAATGAAAACGAACAGGAGGAATTTTTCTGCATTGTGACATCTTAAAAAGAACCCCTTTGAGAATGTGGCCCTTTGAGCTTTTCTTTTTTTTTTTTTTTTTTTTTTGAGGCGGAGTCTCGCTCTGTCGCCCAGGCTGGAGTGCAGTGGCCGGATCTCAGCTCACTGCAAGCTCTGCCTCCTGGGTTCACACCATTCTCCTGCCTCAGCTTCCCGAGTAGCTGGGACTACAGGCGCCCACCACCTTGCCCAGCTAGTTTTTTGTATTTTTTAGTAGAGACGGAAGTTTCACCGTGTTAGCCAGGATGGTCTCGATCTCCTGACCTCGTGATCCGCCCATCTCGGCCTCCCAAAGTGCTGGGATTACAGGCTTGAGCCACCGCGCCCGGCCTCCCTTTGAGCTTTTCAGGTCTTGTCCAGTGACCTGCTACAGTTACATGAGAGGATCCCGGTGTAAATAGAATCTGATAGCAGAATCTTTAAGTAAAGATGAGCATCTTAGGAGTGAGAGATCAAGACTACAAAGTATCATAGCCATGACCACAACTATACCTACTTGTAAAATGTGATACTGGAGTAGAACATTTTTATCCTTCCTCTTACCCAAAAGCTAGCAAATCAGGACAGGTGATCCAGGTTCTGGAGCTTTACCAGGGTCCTTCCATTTTCTATTTAGAATCAGCCTAAATCTTTTCTGTTTTTGTCAAAGATCAGCTTTGGCTTTGGGTTAGGCTTACATTTGGGCCATCAGCGCATGGTCACGGAAAACCCTCCCGGAATCACCTGGGCATCTTTGAGACATTTGAGGATTTCCAGAGCAGAGTTGTGTCACCCTGACAAGAGTGGTTAACTCTGCTTCTGTCTCAGTGTAAGAGAAATGGGTCATCCTGTGTTTGTTCCTTCCCTCATACAAGAGATATCTTTGGTTGGTACCCAGATGATGGTTTCTTCAGATTCCTGGTACTTGGGGGGAAAAGAAGATGTTCTGGAGATTCAAACTAAATGCTTCCATCTCATGTGGTCATTAGAATAATAGATGAAGCAGTCGTGGTCCCTACTGTTGTGGGATAATTTAGGAATCAGACAGAGGGGTTGAGGAAGATTTATTATTTAGGTGCACCGATCCAGTCGGATTAACATCCAAAAGGACTGAGCCCTGAACAAAGAGTTCAGTTACCTTTTAAGCATTTTGTAGGGCGCGGGGAGATCTGTGCAGGGGGAAGCATATTACAGAAGTGAGAAACAAAGACAGTTATTCAGTTAATACTTTACATCATTTCTTACTTTTCAAGGAAAAACATGTTTTATGACTTGAGTTTATCTGTCTAGTGACCTTGCAGCTACACAGCTAGAGAAACAGGGTCTTCACAATGCCTGGGAAAGGGAAAGATAAGGCTCACTAGCCACAGAAAAACAGTTAATTTTTAAAGGACTCCAGCTCTTTCTCTTCCTCAGGGGGAATTGGGTTTTCTTACATAGAACTGAGGTTTTGCTTACACATTCTTTCTTTTAATTCCTGTTCCACTATCATCCATCAACTTTTAGTCCAGACTAGCAACTGGATAAATAATGAATTAAGCACCATATGGTTGATACAATAAATAGATTTGTGCAAAAAAAAACTTGGAGTTTTTTGGGCTGTAAGTGACCCAAATAAAAAATAAACAATGTTTATATTGTTGTGACTTCTGATGTCATCACCTGAAGGGATGTTCATGGACAGAAGAATTGTTATTATTTTTATTTCTTTTACTTTGCTAAGAATACATATTTATTTTCTAATAAAATTATTCTAGATATCCTTAAGATATTTGTTTAAGTGGATTATTAATATATATTATAAAATTGACAGGGCAGTAGCTAAAACAGTTTAAAGTTACACAAACTCTGGGATTTGTTTTTCTTAGGTAAGCTTAGGAAACAGAAATGGAAGTACCCCAGTGTCATAGAGAACAGAATTCTACATAGGCTCCACTCCCTGCTCCAGTTCTGTTTAGATTCACCCTACTTGGGGCTCTATTTAGGCCTGTCCCCACCGTAGAGTCTTGCCTCAAAGAACTGATTTAATAAGAACAGAGTTTTGGTTGGTGAATCCTGCTGCCTTTCTAGAGGTGGTGCTCACAATTTCCTGAAATCCAAAAGCAGACAAATGGGAATAATAAATTATGTATTTTATGGTCTTACTTTTTAAATTTTTTATTAAAACCAGTGCTTGCGGAGACATTCCATTTAGCAACTTGTTTTCTATTCTTTTTTTTTTTTTTTTTTTTTTTTTTTTTTTTTTTTTTTTTTTT
>NC_037687.1:21150614-21162003 GCF_003255815.1 Theropithecus gelada | reverse complement strand
TTTTTTTTATTTATTTTTTTTTTTTGAGACGGAGTCTCGCGCTGTGTCACCCAGGCTGGAGTGCAGTGGCGCAATCTCGGCTCACTGCAAGCTCCGCCTCCCGGGTTCCCGCCATTCTCCTGCCTCAGCCTCCCGAGTAGCTGGGACTACAGGCGCCCGCCACCTCGCCCGGCTAGTTTTTTGTATTTTTAGTAGAGACGGGGTTTCACCATGTTAGCCAGGATAGTCTCGATCTCCTGACCTCGTGATCCACCCGCCTCGGCCTCCCAAAGTGCTGGGATTACAGGCTTGAGCCACCGCGCCCGGCCTGTTTTCTATTCTTACAAATCAGTAGTTGCTCTACAAGTCACAAAAAATTAAATATAAACACAATAAAAATTCCTCTAAACTACATTACATTTTTCCTTTATCCTTCTCATCTAGCTATATAGCTTTTATTCTATATATTTTATAAAAAATTAATGACAGAGAAACTGAAAAAATTAAAATGCTGTGCCCTTTATCTAAATCCTGGGAATTATTAAACACTACCAACTCCAAAGGTATTATGACGATTAAGTCACATAATGTGTTATTCCCAGCACAGTGCTCTGCAACATCCTCTTAAGCACATAGAGCACAATGTTTAATAAACATTCCATCAGTACACTTGTACATGTTGTTATTTAAACACAGACTTATTCAGATATGGCTGCTTTCTGTTTTCTCTGTATACTCTACAGAGCCAGCAAAGAATATGCTACTTTAGGATGGAGAGTGGTTGTCTTTATTTGCCCTAGAAGTATTTGTGTTGTGACAAGAGTAATGAGTGTAAGGGACTCTGTGCTATGCATGCTTTCTCTATGCTAATCATGAGCCCAGGGGGAGTAACATCAACATTGACAGGGGACTTGTTTAAAACATTCATTATGGACCCTTTTCAAACCTGCAGAATCACATTACATAGGGTGGGGCCAAAATTACTAAGTGATTTGTAAGCTCATAAAAGCTTGAGATTAAATGCTTAGCTAAGTGGTTATAAGCCCAGACCTCTAATTAGGATTACATGGGCAACTTGCAGAAAAATCCTTACTTGAGCTTTTTCCACAGGTTTTGTTTATTGTTTTAGGTGGAATCATACTTGTTGTTTTAATTAGGTAACTCCTCTAATTCCAAGGTGAGGCCAGAATCAACAATGAAGGGTTCAAGACATTCATGAGAGTTAAGGCAGAAACCTTTGCACTTAACGGTAGTCACAGGGCCTGTTTTGTTTGGGTTTGGGAGAGACAAGGCAGTGTGGCCCATGTTACCGTTACTATAGCAGAAATTGCTGCTGTCTGTGGCACCCTAGGACAGAAAAGAAGAAACTTATATTTTGATCTTCATGGAGCAGCTCATTGATCCTGAATCTCTTCTGGTGTAAAGGACAGAAATGGATGGAATTTTTCTGCAGGTCTTGGTCCTTCTGCCTGTGGGTGTGGTGGAAGGAGGTACATGGGTGGTGCTGACACCTTTAAAGGCATATTCTCAAGATGCAGGTGTAATTGGTGCAGAAAATGTCATCTGAGCAGGAATTCCAGAGAAGGAGGAAAAATTTTTTTTTTTTTTTTTTTTTAGCTAAACGTGTCTCATCAAGAGCTGTGTCCAGTCTGCCTTCTGAAATGCCATGCATTTTTACATGCAAACCTTTACTTCTCTACTTGTGTTTTTCCTCACTAATGAGTTTAGCTACTTAAAAAATTCTTATAATAGTCAGGGGTCTCTGAAAAATGTTTTTTCCCATATACCAGAGCCTTCTACATCATGGCTTCTTATATGCCATGCAGAATTCTCTTTATGCATTTGTAATCTGCTGTATTAAAAATGTTCCGTTTGTGGCTGGGAAGATATGAATACTCAAGATTCCTATTGGAAGAAGAATGGGGTTCTTAGTAAAAATGGAAAACTTGTAATGTTGAGGTTCCATCTGTGTTCTTCATTAACTCTATGCAGAACAGGATTAAGAAAATGTTTATTTAAAGAGCATGGCATTTATTACCCAGAAAGTCCTGAAAAAAAAATTGGAAAATACCTGCTCTCTAGAGTGTTACAGAAAGACTACTTAAAATCACTATTAAAAATGACAGAACATGGGAGATATCTGTGTCTTGAACTTTGCGTAAAACACATGGTTCTTTATGGTTAAATTCGGACTACAATTTACTTTTGGGGAAAATGTCACAGTGGTGATGCTATGTTCTTTTGTGCATCAGCACATCACAAAAATTTGTCCTAGTGCAGTTAATATTAGTGATTCACTTGGTTTAGGAGCTCTGTGCAGATTTTTTTTTTTTTTTTTTTTTTTACTAGAAAGTTAATTATTTTTCTTTTCATTATAAATTATTTTTATGCAGCTGATGTGCATAAACCATCACATTTTATCTGGTAGCTGCCCCTCTTTCTTAGGTTTTCTTTGCATATATGTCTTTAGTAAGTGAAAGCTCTCATCATCTTTTACAGTCCAGGAATACTAGGAAAAATACAGGGTCTTTTACTTACTGGATGTTTGACAAAATATTCTTGGGCCAAAAACATTGGCATTACTGGTGAACTTGTTAGAAATTCAGAAGCTAAAAAAATAAAAAAGAAATTCAGAAACTCAGACTTTATTCTAGATCTTCTGAAAAAATAATCTGCATTAACAATATATCCGGTTTATTCTACACATTAAAATTTGAGAGGTACCTGCTAACTCAACATGTTTTTTTGATCTGAAAAATATACACAACTCATTCTGTGTGATGTAAATATAGCACTCAAAAATGTACGTTTGTGTTTATGCCCTTAATTTTATACTTTATTCAGAAAAATAGCATATATATACTGATGTTGTGGCTCCTATGCCACTCTCTTTCATCAGAGTTAGAGAATACATTAGAGATGTCCTTTCTATTTGTTAGTTTTCCTTCTAACAGTCAGGACCCTCCGCTGCGGTCTGTTGGAGTTTGCTGGAGGTCCACTCCAGACCGTGTTTGCCTGGGTATCACCAGCAGAGGCTGCAGAACAGCAAATATTGTAGAATGGTAAATGTTGCTGCCTGATCTTTCCTCTGGAATCTTCATCTCAGAGGGGCACCCAGCTGCATGAGGTGTCAGTCAGCCCCTACTGGGAGGTTGTGTCCGGAATTGGTGGGTTCTTGGTCTCACTGACTTCAAGAATGTCGCCGCGGACCCTCGCGGTGAGTGTTATACAGTTCTTAAAGATGGTGTGTACGGAGTTTGTTCCTTCAGACATTCAGATGTGGCTGGAGCTTCTTCCTTCATGGTCTCACTGTCAGGAGTGAAGCTGCAGACCTTCGTGGTGAGTGTTACAGCTCTTAAAGGCAGCACGTCTGGAGTTGTTTGTTCTTCCCGGTGGGTTCATGGTCTTGTTGGTTTCAGGAGTGAAGCTGCAGACCTTCGCGGTGTTACAGCTCATAAAGGCAGCATGGACCCAAAGAGTGAGCAGCAGCAAGATTTATTGCAAAGAGCGAAAGAACAAAGCTTCCACAGTGTGGAAGGGACCCCAGCGGGTTGCCACTGCTGGGCAGGCAGCCTGCTTTTATTCCCTTACCTGACCCCACCCACATCCTGCTGATTGGTCCATTTTTTAGAGAGCTGATTGGTCTATTTTACAGAGAGCTGACTGGTGCGTTTACAATCCTTGAGCTAGACACAGAGGCTAGACAAGAAAGTTCTCCAAGTTCCCACTAGGTCAGCTAGACACAGAGTTAGCTAGATACAGAGTACCAATTGGTGTATTTACAAAGCTTGATTTAGACATAGAGTACTGATTGGTGTATTTACAAACCCTGAGCTACAGCATATTTACCATCCTCTAGCTAGACATAAAAGTTCTCGAAGTCCCCACCGGATTAGCTAGATACAGAGTGCTGATTGGTGCACATACAATCCTCCAGCTAGATATAAAAGTTCTCCAAGTCCCCTGGCTTCACTTAGTAGATCCTGCACTGGGGCTGCAGGTGGAGCTGCCCGCCAGTCCCGAGCTGTGCCTGCACTCAGCCCTTGGGCTCTGGATGGGACCGGGCACCATGGAGCAGGGGGTAGTGCCCATCCAGGAGGCTCTGAGCTGGAGCCCACTGCAGGCAGGGGAGCTCAGACATGGTGGGCTGCAGGTCCTGAGCCCTGCCTAGTGGGGAGGCAGCTAAGAATTTAAGTGCAGCACCGGCAGGCTGGGAGACCAGCACTGCTGGGGGACCCTGCGCAACCTCCGCAGCTGCTGGCCCTGGTGCTAAGCCCCTCACTGTCCTGGGTGGGTGGCCCTGCCTGGCTGCTCCATGTGCGGGCTGCTGAGCCAGAGTCCCTGCCCCTGTCCACCCCTGCAGGAACTTGCACTGGCCCAAGAGCGTGGCCCACAGCCCTGGTTCCTGCCTGCACCTCTCCTTCCACACCTGCCCGCAAGCAAAGGGAGGCGGCTTCCACCTCAGCCAGCCTAGAGAGGGGCTCCCACAGTGCCCTGGCGGGCTGAAGGACTCCTCAAGCACCACCAGAGTGGATGCCAAGGCCGAGGAGGCGCTGAGAATGAGGGCTGCTAGCACATTGTCACCTCTCAAAGTGTGACAATTAGGCTACTCAGGGGTCAGGGGAGGCAATCCATTCATTCTCAGATCTCAAACTCCATGCTTGGAGAACCACTACTCTCTTCAAAGCTGTCAGACAGGGATGTTTAAGTCTGAAGAAGTTTCTGCTACCTTTTGTTCAGCTATGCCCTCTCCCCAGAGGTGGAGTCTATAGAGGCAGGCAGGCCTCCTTGAGCTGTGGTGGGATCCACCAAGTTCGAGCTTCCTGGCTGCTTTGTTTACCTACTCAAGCCTCAGCAATGGTGGACGCCCCTCCCCCAGCCTCACTGCTGCCTTGCAGTTGGATCTCAGACTGCTGTGCTAGCAGTGAGTGAGGCTCTGTGGGCATGGGACCCTCTGAGCCAGGCGTGGGATATAATCTCCTGGTGTGCCCTTTGCTAAGACTGTTGGAAAAGCGCAGTATTAGGGTGGGAATGTCCCAATTTTCCAGGTACTGTCTGTCACAGCTTCCCATGGCTAGGAAAGGGAATTCCCCCACTCCTTGCACTTCCTGGGTGAGACAGTACCCCATCCTGCTTTAGCTCACACTCCGTGTACTGCACCCACTGTCTGACAAGCCCCAGTGAGATGAACCCAGTTCCTCAGTTGGAAATGCAGAAATCACCCATCTTCTATGTCGCTCATGCTGGGAGCTGTAGACTGGAGCTGTTCCTATTCAGCCATCTTGGAACCTCTATCAGGTAGTTATAAGTAAGGAAACAATAGGTGCTGGAGAAGATGTGGAGAAATAGGAACACATTTATACTGTTGTTAGGACTGTAAACTAGTTCAACCATTGTGGAAGACAGTGAGGCGATTCCTCAAGGATCTAGAACTAGAAATACATTTGACCCAGCCATCCTATTACTGGGAATATGCCCAAAGGATTATAAATCATGCTGCTGCTGTAAAGACACATGCATACGTATGTTTACTGTGGCACTATTCACAATAGCACAGACTTGGAACCAACTCAAATGTCCATCAATGATAGACTGAATTAAGAAAATGTGGCACATATGCACCATAGAATATTATGCAGCCATAAAAAAAGGATGAGTTCATGTCCTTTACAGGGACATGGATGAAACTGGAAACCGTCATTCTGAGCACACTATCGCAAGGACAGAAAACCAAACACCACATGTTCTCACTCGTAGGTGGGAATTGAACAACGAGGACACTCGGACACGGGGTGGGGAACGTCACACAAAGGGGCCTGTAGTGGTGTTGAGGGAGAGGGGAGGGATAGCATTAGGAGATATACCTAATGTGAATGGCACATGTATACATATGTAACAAACCTGCACGTTGTGCACATGCACCCTAGAACTTAAAGTATAATAAAAATAGAAAAGTAAAAAGAATATATTAGAGAATATTTCTATGTTGAAAATTATTTTATTAGATAATTTTAGTCACTTCTATAAGTCAGAACCAGTTCTCTACTCTCTCATTTGACCCTGAGTCACATTAAAAATTCTGCCTGTGGCCATTTGGTAAATGTGTGTGGGGGTGTGTCTTTAGAGTCAGAGAATAGGGAATATTTCTGTGTTAAAAATTATTTTCTTGGATAATTTCAGTCACTCCTATAAGTCAGAACCTGTTCTCTCTACTCTGTAATTATACCTTGAGTGAAATTTAAAATTCTGTCCATGACCACTTGGTAAATACATGTGTATCTTGTTTGTGTGTTTTTCAGGGACCACTGACATTTAGGGATGTGACTGTAGAATTCTCTCTGGAGGAGTGGCAATGCCTGGACACTGCACAGCAGAATTTATATAGGGATGTGATGTTAGAGAACTACAGAAACCTGGTCTTCCTGGGTGAGAATAACTTCAATACTCAATTCCTAATGTACCCCAAATACTTCATTTTTGGTTTTTTTGTAGAATTATTTGGTAATTTGGTCATTTTTGATAATTATGCTTTGCATAAATGAGTTTCAAACCCCTGTTTTCAAGAAAATCATAAGGATTTGTCAGTGTAGGAAAAAGAAATTTCAAGATGTTTCATCTTGAGCTGAACTTTCCACATTGCTGAGCTGATCTGTATCCCTCATTCTAGATTAGTGGTAATTCCAGAAATTTAGTGGTGTAAAATACTATCGCCCACACCTTAAAATGTAATTGCTAGCACCAATTTTTTAATTCAGTACTACTGGGTAGTGAATTAAGAACCTACAAATATACAGTGTTTTCTAAATATTTTTTTTTTAATTTTTATAAATTAGTATTTTGGGATAAATGTATTAGAATATTGTATTACATCCTCTTTACTGAGCACATTACTAAGTTGGTAATTGGAGAATATGAGCAAGATGCATGTTACTTATTTTTAATAAAACAGGTATTGCTGTCTCTAAGCCAGACCTAGTCACCTGTCTGGAGCAAGGAAAAGAGCCCTGGAATATGAAGAGACATGAGATGGTAGCCAAAACCCCAGGTAGGTGAGAGTGAAAGCCAATACAACAGATGACACAGATGAGAGATCCAAAGGTCAAGGAGAAAGAAAGCAAGTCCTTAAAATGTCATTTGGGAAGCTGTGTTCCAAAGGGTATAGTTTCTGGAAGTCTGAGGCTTGTTTTTTTTTTTTTTTTTTTTTTTTTTGTTCTCACATAGGGGCATTTTCTGTCTTATGCTTTTAAATTCTCTAAAGGTTCTACTTTCAGTCATTTTTCTTCAAGTTTACAGTGAGAGCCAAAGTCCTCATGGCATATAAGAGACTGTACAATCTGACTCCTTTTTCATTGTTTTTAGGGACACACAAATATCTGCATAATTTTTAAAAACTCTGTGTTAAGCTATTTTTTAAGTTCTCTTTTTGCATCATGTCTGAAATGAATGGAGTAGTGGTTTCTTTTCCATTGAATTTTTAATTTTTCTGCACATTCCATCTTTTTAGTATATTGAGAGAGAGTTTGGAATGATAAAATATTATGTCGTTCTGCTTTATTTTTTTTCCTTCAGATTGCTTTGGCTATTCAAAGTTTATTGTAGTTTCATGTAAACTTTAGTCTTGTATTTTCCATTACTGTGAAAAAAACTTGCCACTGGAATTTTTATAGGGAGCTTATTGAATCTGTATTTATTGAATCTATATTCTTTCAAGTCAGAGTCATAAAACGTTTTTAAATTTATTTGTGTCTTCTCTATTTCTTTTTCTAGCTATCTTATATCTTTCAGTGTCAAGAATTTTTATTTCCTTGGTCTTTGTTCTCAGAGATAAATTTATTTATTTATGTTTTTGAGATGTAGTTTCACTCTTCTTGCCCAGAATAGAGTGCAATGGCGTGGTCGCAGCTCACTGCTAACTCCACCTCCTGGGTTCTAGCAATTCTCCTGCCTCAGCCTTTCAAGCAGCTGGGATTACAGGCACCTGCCACCATGCCCAGCTAATTTTTGTATTTTTAGTAAAGATGAGGTTTCACCATGTTGGTCAGGCTAGTCTTGAACTCCTGACCTCAGATGATCCACCCTCCTTGGCCTCCCAAACAGCTGGGATTACAGGTGTGAGCCACCGTGCCCAGCCAGAAATTTATTATTTTAATGCTATTGTAAATAAGATTTTTTTTTGTCTATTTTATCAGATAGTTTGTCTTAAGTGTATGGGACCATAACTTGTATGTTAATTTTATATTTTGTGAATTTACTGAGTTTATTAACTTAGGTTTTAATTCACTGCTTATGGTTTTCTATATATAAGATCATGTAATCTACAAACAGCAAATTTTTACTTATTTGTCTTCAGTTTCAATGACTTTTTGAAAATTGTTTTGACTAATTATTCTGCCACATACTTCAGTGCTATGTTAAAATGGAAGCATTGACAAGCTGCACAATATAATTTTGCATTTGATGTCTGTGAATTTGAAGAAGCAAACACCTCTTCAAGTTGCTATAAACTGGTTTCAGGAGGTAAAGATCTTCCATTGGGCCCCCAGGGTGATGGGATTCCCACTGGGTTTGTGATGGAGAGGGGTTGTAGCTTGGTCACAAGATTGCTGGGTCTGCACTAGCATCCACCTTTAGTCGGCTTGTTACAAGGGGCTCAGGTAGTTGTAATTCCCAATTATTTTTGGACAGACTGGATATCCTTCAAAATTTTGCTCTGTAGGGCAGACACTAGGGCAGGTTTTTGTAGTTGGGTCTGTATATAATGTACCTTAAATCGGGATGTAAATGAGTATGGCTTTTGCTGAGTACCACAGAGGATTTCCTCGGGTCACTGTGTTGCTTTCTAGGTAAAGAGAACTGGCCATAAACTGTGGCCCAGGAAGCTGGAACTGAAACTTTGAACTGCTAAAGGCACCACATTAAAAGCCAGGGTCTGCAGGCCTGGGGCCCCCATGGCTATAAACGGGTGTCTTCCTCCAGGCCTGTGAAAGTAAAGAATCTCTCCCAGACTGTGGCTGAAAGGATTTTGAAGTAATTAGAGTAGATTCGAATTCTCAGTGGGACCAAGGTGGGTTGGCCATTTCCTGTACTGTAGCCAAGACCAGGGATCCTGTAGTTTGCCACTGGAATGACAGCCTACCTTCTGAAGAGAACACTCTTCAATCTTTGGCTTAGCAGAATTTCACAACTTCATCCCTGGACTTAAAGATCTCTTAAAGGCACTTATTTTGGAGATAGGGTCTTGCTACATAACCCAGACTGGTTTTGAAATCCTACCCTGAAGCAATTCTCCAACCTTAACATACCATGTAGCTGTTATTACAGGTTCAAGCCATGAGGACTGGTTCTCTCATAAAGGTATTTTTGTCAGGGATGGCCAACAAATTTTCTTGCTGTGGTGGAATAGACAAATAGGACACCTTTTATTTTTCCATCTTACTAATGTCACCCTTTCTACAAGTTTTTAATTTCTATTTTCTGTTTCAAATTTGCCTGTAATTTTAGATTCAGACATTAGGAACAATAAAGTAGAATTTACATGTTATGTTTGAAGTAAATTAGATAATTAGTAGGCACCCCATATTTACTAATATAGTTACTTATAAATTTTTTTTTTTTTTTTATAAATTTAAGTTTGCTGCAGGCAAACAGGAATTATAAGCTTTTCACCCACTTTCTCTAGCCTATATCTAAATAATAACAATTTATGTCTAAATATTTGTTTTTTGTTTGTTTGTTTGTTTGTTTTGAGACAGAGTCTCGCTCTGTCGCCCAGGCTGGAGTGCAGTGGCGCGATCTCGGCTCACTGCAAGCTCCGCCTCCCGGGTTCACGCCATTCTCCTGCCTCAGCCTCCCGAGTAGCTGGGACTACAGGCGCCCACAACCGCGCCCGGCTAATTTTTTGTATTTTTAGTGGAGACGGGGTTTCACCGTGGTCTCGATCTCCTGACCTTGTGATCCGCCCGCCTCGGCCTCCCAAAGTGCTGGGATTACAGGCGTGAGCCACCGCGCCCGGCCTAAATATTTGTTTTATATAACAGAGACTCTAACTATAATCTGCTATATATATTATATGTATATAAAATATATAATATATATTAAATTACGTACATATAATTTAGCAATGTAAGGCTATTCCTTGCTTCTAAACTTGGATTACAGCAGTTTCATTTTGTGAAAGAATAACATACAATTAAAACATAAACATGATCTCTAGTTTATTTTAAATGCTTATTTATTAAATGTTTGTCATTAGAATCTTCTGTTTATGATTATACTGCATTTTCTCTAAAATTTTACTGCCACATAGTGCCTGTCAGTGATTCAAAATACCTGCCTTCAGTAAGTACACAGTTACTGTCAAATATTGTAGCTATCTAGACAAATTTTTTTTAATGGTACATCAATGTTGCATACCAGATTATATGAGTAAACATTTTATTATTGTTTTGCAGTTCCATGTTTGTGTTTTTTTCAGTGTAGGTTTCTTAACATCAGTTCATTGTGAGTTTTTTGTTTTACTTACGTACTATAATTTTAGATAATTTGCAATTCTGTTTGTACACTTTAAGTCAATATAAGAGATAAACCATCCAGGCTGAGCGCAGTGGCTCACAGCTTTAATCTTAGCACTTTGGGAGGCCGAGGTGGGTGGATTACCTGAGGTCAGGAGTTTGAGACCAGCCTGACCAATTTGGTGAAACCCCGTCTCTACTAAAAATACAAAAAATTAGCCGGGCATGGTGGCGTGCACCTGTATCTGTAATCCCAGCTACTCGGGAGGGTGAGGCAGGAGAATTGCTTGAACCCAGTAGGCAGAGGTTTCAGTGAGCCAAGATCGTGCCATTGCACTCTGGCTTGGGTAACAGAGCAAGACTCCTCAAGGAAAAAAAAAAGATAAACCATTCATCCATTCATATGTCTGTCATGATCAGATTATATAGGTGTGTGTTTTTATCTATACCCCAATTTTGGTTATCGCTTATGTATATATTTTTTAGCTGATTTTTAGTGGTTTTGTCTAAGTGAGTAGTCATGGAAATAGTCTTATTTTCACCATGTGTTTAGTGAATATATATTTTTTTGTGTTAAAAACTTTTGTGGGCCGGGCGCGGTGGCTCAAGCCTGCAATCCCAGCACTTTGGGAGGCCGAGGCGGGTGGATCACGAGGTCAGGAGATCGAGACCATCCTGGCTAACATGGTGAAACCCCGTCTCTACTAAAAATACAAAAAACTAGCCGGGCGTGGTGGCGGGCGCCTGTAGTCCCAGCTACTCAGGAGGCTGAGGCAGGAGAATGGCGTGAACCTGGGAGGCGGAGCTTGCAGTGAGCCGAGATCGCGCCACTGCACTCCAGCCTGGGTGACACAGCGTGAGACTCCGTCTCAAAAAAAAAAAAAAAAAAAAAAAAAAAA
>NC_037687.1:21115403-21150523 GCF_003255815.1 Theropithecus gelada | reverse complement strand
GGAAACCCCCAAAAAAAAAAAAAAAAAAAAAAAAAAAAACTTTTGTGATTTGAAGGTATTCTTTTTTTAATATTCCTTCTTTTTCGTCATTTTTTTGAAGTTAATTTTTGAAAGGATTTATAATTCTGTATTTTTTTTAGTTTTTCTCCTAAAACATTTATTGTTGAAAAAACAGATAACATAAAATTTACCGTCTTTTTTTGAGATGGAATCTTGCTCTGCTACCTAGACTGGACTGCAGTGGCATAATGTCGGCTCATTGTAACCTTTGCCTCCCTGCAATCTTCGCCTCCCGCATTCAAGCAATTCTCCTGCCTCAGCCTCCTGAGTAGCTGGGATTATAGCCATAGGCAACCACACCCAGATAATTTTTGTATTTTTAGAAGAGATGCGGTTTCACCATGTTGGCCAGGCTGATCTTGAACTCCTGGCCTCAAGTGATCTGCCTGCCCCGGCCTCCCAATGTGCTGGGATTATAGGTGTGAGTCACCCCGCCTGGCCTAAAATTTACCATCTTTAGTCTATTTATGTGTACATTTCAGTCATAGGAAGGTGGTGGCTCACATCAATAATAGCAGGATTTTGGGAGGCCAAGTCAGAAGGATTACTTGAGCCCAAAATTTTTTTTTTTTTTTTTTTTTTTGAGAGTGAGTTTCGCACTGTCGCCCAGGCTGGAGTGCAGTGGCCGGATCTCAGCTCACTGCAAGCTCCGCCTCCCAGGTTTACGCCATTCTCCTGCCTCAGCCTCCCTATAGCTGGGACTACAGGCGCCCGCCACCTCGCCCGGCTAGTTTTTTTGTATTTTTTAGTAGAGACGGGGTTTCACTGTGTTAGCCAGGATGGTCTCGATCTCCTGACCTCGTGATCCGCCCGTCTCGGCCTCCCAAAGTGCTGGGATTACAGGCTTGAGCCACCGCGCCCGGCCGAGCCCAAAATATTGAGACCAGCCTGGGCAACATACAAAGACCTCCTCTCTGCAAAAAAAAAAAAAATTAATAGCCAGCCATGGTAGTGTGCACCTGTGGCCCTAGCTATTTGGGAGCTAGAGGGGAGTATTATTTGAACCTGGGAGTTTGAGGCTGCAGTGAGCCATAGTTGTACCGCTGCATTCCAGCTTGGGTGACAAAACCCTGTTTCCAAAAAAATGGCATATATTTCAGGCATGTTAAGTACATTCACATTGTTATACAAGAGACTTATAGAAATTTTCCATCTTGTAAAACTAAAACTCAATACCCATTAAGTAAAAACAACCCATTTTACCCTCTCCAACCATTGACAAACACCATTTCACTTTCTGTTTTTATGAGTGTGACTACTTAAAATATCTCGTATTATGGAATTATATAGTATTCATTATTTTGTTACTGGCTTATTTCAGGGGACACAATATTCTCAGTTAATCTTCAAATATGACAAGATTTTATAACGCCAAATAATATTTCATTGTATTTATGTATTATATTTTTCAACGTGTTTCCAGATTAAAAGACATTTGGGTTTCTTCAGCCTTTTGACTTTTGTGAATACTAATACAATAAACATGATTGTTCAAATTTGTCTTCCAGGTCCTGTGTTGCATGTTATAGATACAGATTCATAAATGAGATTGCTGTATTCTGTAATTTTATTTTTAATTATTTGAGGTACATTTATAACCTTTTTAAATAATGGCTACATTCCTGAGTTTCACCAGCAATCAACATGGGTTTCATTTTCATTGCATCATCAACAGATTTGGGTTTTTTGTTTGTTTGCTTTTTGTTTTGAGACAGAGTATAGCTCTGTTGCCCCGGCTGGAGTGCAGTGGTGCGATCTTGGCTTCACTGTAAGCTCTGCTTCCCGGGTTCACGCTATTCTCCTGTCTCAGCCTCCAGAGTAGCTGGGACTACAGGTGCCCGCCACCACACCTGGCTAATTTTTTGTATTTTTAGTAGAGACAGGGTTTCACCGTTTTAGCCAGGATGGTCTCTATCTCCTCACCTCGTGATCCACCCGCCTCGGCCGCCCAAAGTGCTGGAATTACAGGCGTGAACCACTGCGCCCAGCATGAAGATAATTTAAAAACTATCAGCTGGGCACGGTGGTTCACGCCTGTAATCCCAGCACTTGGGGAGGCCGAGGCAGGTGGATCACCTGAGGTCAGCAGTTTGAGACTAGCCTGGCCAAGGTGGCAAAACCCCATCTTTACCAAAAATACAAAAACATTAGCCGTGCATGGTGTTGGGCACCTGTAATCCCAGTTACTCGTGAAGCTGAGGCAGGGGGAATCGCTTGAACTCAGAAGGCGGAGGTTGCAGTGAGTCAACATGGTGCCATTGCACTTCAGCTGGGCGACAAGAGCGAAACTCCGTCTCAAAAAAAAAAAAAAAAAACCTAAATTTCTAGCTATTATTTCTAGTTATTATTGTTCATTTTTACTTGTCAAAAGCACAACAATTTATAATAAAATATTGTCAAATATTCATATTGCTGAAATGTTTTCGTCTTGCAGAACTAAATCTCTACACATCATACAACTACCAATTTTTCCTGTATTGTGGCACTTTTCAAACACCATTCTGTTTTCTGTTCCTCGTGGTGTAACTTCTTTATATATCTCATACAATCTCTGTTTGTGGCTGGCTCATGTCACTTTGCAAAATGTCATCAAGATTTATCTGTGTAGTTGTTAGAATATTTTCTGCTTTTTGGAAACTGAGTATTCCAATAATTTTACATTTCAAATTATATGTATTGAATAATTTGGTGACAGAAACTAGCATTGTTTTTACCTATTGGCTTTCAGTAACAATGCTACAATTATGGGTAAGCAAATGACTATATGACCATATATATGAAAGTTTATGTGTTGCATTCTATTTGATTTGTCTTGTTTTCAGCTTGATACTCATACCAAATTGCTTTAATTCTGTAGCTTTGTAATCTGTTTTGAAATTAGAAATTATAATGCCTCCAACATTTTTTTTTTTTGGAAGATTGTTGGGTCCTTTGTTGTCTCTTGCGATAGCACTCTGCATTTGCTATTGCTATTTTTTTCAAAAATGCAATGAGAAATTTGAGAAACATTGCATTAAATCTGTAGATTACATTAAATAGTATAAACATCTTTACAATATTAATTATTTTAACCTTTGAACAAGAGCATGCTTGAGTGTATTGTTTAATTTCTATATATTTGTGAATTTTTCAATTTTTTCCCATTGTTTTATATTCTTATTCCATTTTGTTCATGGAAAGTAATCCATAAATTTTAGGGTGTTTTTATTGTTTTGTTTTGTTTTTTTTTGAGACAGTCTCTGTTGCCCAGGCTGGAACCCCTGCCTCCTGGGTTCAAGCAATTCTTGTGCCTTAACCTCCTGAGTATCTGAGGGATTATAGGTGCTTGCCACCAGGCCCAGCTAATTTTTGTATTTTTAGTAGAGACAGGGTTTCACCATATTGGCCAGGCTGGTCTCAAACTCCCCACCTCAGTTGATCCACCCGCCTTGGTCTCCCAAAGTGCTGGGACTATAGGCATAAACTCAAAGTTTTAGGTGTTTTTTTTGTTCTGTTTTGTTTTGTTTTTGTTTTTGTTTTGAGACAGAGTCTCGCTTTGTCGCCCAGGCTGGAGTGCAGTGGTACAATCTTGGCTCACTGCAAGCTCTGCCTCCTGGGTTCATGCCATTCTCCTGCCTCAGCCTCCCCAGTAGCTGGGATTACAGGCACCTGCCACCACGCCCGGCTAATTTTTTGCATTTTTAGAGATGACGTTTCACCATCTAGCCAGGATAGTCTGGATCTCCTGACCTCATGATCCACCCACCTCAACCTCCCAAAGTGCTGGGATTACAGGCATGAGCCACCGTGCCCTGCCAGGTATTTATTTATTTATTTAGTTAGTTAGTTATTTTTATTTTTATTTTTTGAGACAGAGTCCTGCTCTGTTGCCCTGGCTAGAGTGCAGCAGCTGTGGTCTCCGCTCACTGCAACTACTTCCACCTCCTGGGTCCAAGCGATTCTCCTGCCTCAGCCTCCCAAGTAGCTGGGATCACAGGCATGCACCACTATACCTGGCTAATTTTGTATTTTCATGTTGGCCAGGCTGGTCTTGAACTCCTGACCTTAGGTGATCTACCTGCCTCGGCCTCCCAAAGTTTTCGGATTACAGGTGTAAGCCACCGTGCCCAGCTCAAAATTTTAATTTTAAAACATTTGTTAAGATTTATTTTTTTGAGCTAACAGGTGGTCTATCAAAAAGAATGTTGTATGAGCTATTGCAAAGGGTGTTTTTCCTAATGTTGAGAAGTGTTCTCTATAACTGTTAGAAATACTTGTTTTATACTGCCCTCAAGTCTGCTGTTTTTTTTTTTTTTTTTTTGAGACGGAGTCTTGCTCTGTCACCCAGGCTGGAGTGCGGTGGCCAGATCTCAGCTCACTGCAAGCTCCGCCTCCCGGGTTCACGCCATTCTCCTGCCTCAGCCTCCTGAGTAGCTGGGACTACAGGCGCCCGCCACCATGCCCAGCTAGTTTTTTGTATTTTTTAGTAGAGATGGGGTTTCACGGTGTTAGCCAGGATGGTCTCGATCTCCTGACCTCGTGATCCGCCTGTCTCGGCCTCCCAAAGTGCTGGGATTACAGGCTTGAGCCACCGCGCCCGGCCTGCTGTTTCTTTACTAATACTCTCTTTTATTATTATTATCAGAGAATGTGAGGTATCAAAATATCCTGCTATAATTACATTGCTTTTTATGTGTTTTTTCAATTATGTCAATATTTACCTTACATATTTGGAACCCTAATGTGAGATACACACGTACACACACGTGCACATATGTACAAATTTTTCATAGGTTCCCAGTGAATAAATCTATTATTGCTTAAAATGCCCTTCTTTGTCTTTTTGGAGTTTTGACTTCATATATATTTTATATAATATGAGTTTTGGACTCAAGATGTAGCTCATGTAATACTAATTTGAACTTTTCTGTTCTCATTTGGTTAGTATCTGGATAAAATGCCTACTTCAATCTTGCCACTTTCAGGCTTTATTATTATTAGTTCTAAACTGACTCTTGTAGAAAGGCTATTGAAACTATGTCTCTTGATTAGAAAGTTAATTATACATATATGTAAGTAATTTTCTGAAAGACAAAGACTCCTGTTATTTTATTTTATTTGATTCTTGTATCTTTATCCCTCATTTTCTGTCTTCCTTTGTGTCTATTTCATTTTAATATTGATAAAATTTCACTTCTTTCTTATTTTCTTTTGGGTGTCTACACAGATATTTTCTTTGTGATACTTTGGGGATTACATAAAACCTCTAAAAGATAAAACAGTATATATTTAATCTGGTGAAAAATGAACTTCAGTTATATACAAAAATTTTTCATCATTACATCTGCCCTCAACTTTGTTATTGATATTGCTGATTATATCTTTTTAAGTTGTGTATTTATTAACAGATATTTACAATACTTTCTGTGCTTTTATTTTTCTAATTTTAGAGAATAATAAATGTTTTCTGTCTCCTTATGAGAATGCTAAGGAATTCTATTTTTGTGTATGTATGTTTCCCAGGAACTTACATATTTTTATATGATTGTGTGTTCTTGCATCATGTTATTTTCAGTGGAAGAAACTTTTTTCAGCATCTTTGATAAATAGGCCATCTATAGTGCCAATATACTGTCTCTGGAGTTGGTTATTTTGGAAGGTCTTTATTATTGTTTGGTAGGACATTTTTGCTGGTGATTATTCTCACTTGACAGCTACTTTTCTTCAGGGCTTTGACAATATCACACAGTTTTCTTCTGGCGTGTAAAATTTTCTTCTGAAAAACTTTATTGTGTAACTATGCTTACAAATGACACATCACTTTCATCTTGCAGCTCTTTAGATTCTTATCTGTGACATTTTAAATTGTTCTTATAGATGTGTGTTTTAGTTTGTGGAACTTCTTTATTTTTATACTATTTTTTCTTTAGAATTGGTTATTATCTCTTTTTGTGTTTTTTACCTCCACAATTCCTGTTTTTAAAATACTTTTATAATGATTGCTTTCTGAAAATTTCATGATTTTTTTGAAGGGGCCATGTTGCCCTAATATTTTGTGTACATTGTAATCTTTGATTGAGACTTGGACATTTAAGAAAAAAAAAAGCCACCTGTCACAATCTTTACAATGTAGCTTTATCCTGGCACAGTCTGAAACCAGTTGTCACGGCTAGTCATTCTGGGAGCCTTTCAAACATATTCTTAGAATGTGTCTTATCTGAAATGTTTTATTTTCTAGTTTAAAAAGTTTATTTGCATTTATCACTTGCTACACTTGATCCCTTTCTGTGGTACTGCAGTCTCTCTGCTGGTGTGACATTTACCTTTGGTCTCAGCAGTCTCAAATTGTCATTCCAAAGTATACTATTTTTTTCAGCATTTTATTTAATGAGAGACTGAAACCAGGGTCTTGAAAGACCCCTAAAAGCCAGACATAAAAATGTATGTGCCAGTATTTTTCTTGTCTTTTAAATAGAAACAAGGAGTTGGCAATTTACTTCTAAGAACACTATGTTATACTGGGGAGAAGGAAGTTCTGTGTTGGGTTAATGTAACAGACTTTTCTTTTTCTTCATGTTGCTTTTTTCATTGTTTTCACCTGGGGCACTTCACACATTTATTTATAAATTTTCCAAAAATGTGTTTTGGTCAGTATGTTTTTGTTACATTTTATATGTTTTTGAATAAATTAGAGCCTGTGGTATTTTGCTATGCCATCTTGGTTATATAGTTTATATAGTTTTATAGGTTAGATTTGTAAAAAATATTTACCTGAGTCCAGTAAGTGGAGTAATTTGTTGTTTTAATTTCTTTTAGTTATGTGTTCTCATATTGCTGAAGACCTTTGGCCAGAGCGAGACATTAAAGATTTTTTCCAAAAAGTCATACTGAGGAGATATGATAAATGTGGACGTGATAATTTACAATTAAGATTAGGCTGTAAAAGTGTGGATGAGTGTAAGGTGTGCAAAGGAGATTGTAATAGACTTAACCAATGTCTGACAACAACCCAGAGGAAAATATATCAATGTGATGAATATGAGAAAGTCTTTTATAAATTTTCAAATGTAGATAGACATAAGATAAGACATACTGAAAAGAAAACTTGCAAATGTAAAGAATGTGGTAAATCATTTTGCATGCTTTCACAACTAACTCAACATAAGAGAATTCATACTAGAGAGAAGTCCCACAAATGTGAAGAATGTGGTAAAGCCTTTAACAAGTCCTCAGCCCTTAGTAAACATAAGATAATTCATACTGGAGAGAAGCCCTACAAATGTGAAGAGTGTGGCAATGCTTTTAACCGGTCCTCAGCCCTTTCTCGACATAGGAGGATTCATACTGGAGAGAAACCCCACAAATGTGAAGAGTGTGGCAAAGCCTTTAACAGGTTTTCACACCTTACTCGACATAAGATAATTCATACTAGAGAAAAACCCTACAAATGTGAAGAATGTGGCAAAGCCTTTAACTGGCCTTCACACCTTACTGAACATAAGAGAATTCATATTAGAGAGAAGCCCTACAAATGTGATGAATGTTGCAAAGCCTTTAACTGGTCTTCAGCTCTTACTACCCTTACTCAACATAAGATAATTCATACTAGAGAGAAACCCTACAAATGTGAAGAGTGTGGCCAAGCCTTTAACCGGTCCTCAGCCCTTACTGGACATAAGATGAGTCATACTGGAGAGAAACCCTACAAACATGAAGAGTGTGGAAAAGCTTTTAACCGGTCTTCACACCTTATTCAACATAAGATGATTCATAATAGAGAGAAACCCTACACATGTGAACAGTGTGGCAAAACTTTTAACCAGTCTTCATACCTTATTCCACATAAGATAATTCATATTAGAGAGAAACCCTACAAGTGTGATGAGTGTGGCAAAACCTTTAACCGGTCTTCACACCTTACTCAACATAAGATAATTCATACTGGAGAGAAACCCTACAAATGTGAAGAATGTGGTAAACCTTTTAATCGTTTATCAAACCTTACTGTACATAAGAGAATTCATGCTCAAGAACCCCAACGAAGTGAAGAATGTGGCAAAGCTTGTAACCATTCCTCGATCCTTATTAAACATAAGGGAATTCATAGTAGAGAAACCGTACAAATGTGAAGAATGTGGCCTGGATTTAACAAATCCTCAACATTTACTAAGTACAAAAGAATTCATGAGAACTCATATGGAAGATAAAGCCTAGAAATAAGAAGAATGTGGCAAAGCCTTTACAAGTTCTCAACACATAATTTATACTAGAAAGAAATCCTAAAGTGTGAAGAATGTCACAAAGCCCTTAACAAGTCCTCAATTATTAACAGATATAAGATGTTTCATACTGGAGCAAAACTCTACAATCCTGAATGTCACAGTGCTTTTAATAACACCTCAAACTTTTCTAAACATTAAAAAAAGAAAAAAAAAATTATACTCTTGCAAAACTCTAGAAATACAAAGAATGTGAAAAAGCTTTTAAATGGTTTTCACACTTGATTGCAGGTAAAATAATTTATACTGGAGAAATCTCCAAGTATGAAGAATATAACTTTTAACCAGTGTTCACAACTTATTGCACAGGAAAGCATTTATAGTTGAGAAATGGTGTACAAATATAAAGAATGTGGGAAAGTCATTAATATCTGCTCACATATTGTACAACATCAGAGAGTTCATACTTAATATTATAAATACAATTACTATCAAACGATCTTTCAGAAATATAAGCCTTTATTTTTTATTTTTATTTTTTTTTTTTTGAGACGGAGTCTCGCTGTGCTCCCAGGCTGGAGTGCAGTGGCGCGATCTCGGCTCACTGCAAGCTCCGCCCCCCGGGTTCTCGCCATTCTCCCGCCTCAGCCTCCCAAGTAGCTGGGACTACAGGCGCCCGCTACCGCGCCCGGCTAGTTTTTTGTATTTTTTAGTAGAGACGGGGTTTCACCATGTTAGCCAGGATAGTCTCGATCTCCTGACCTTGTGATCCACCCGCCTCGGCCTCCCAAAGTGCTGGGATTACAGGCTTGAGCCACCGCGCCCGGCCGAAATATAAGCCTTTAAAGTGAAGAGTTTATTCTGAAGACAAACATTACAAATATAAAGAGGGTTGTAGTACTTGTATCACATATTTTATTGTACACATTTTTATTTTTTTATTTTTAAGACAGAGTCTCGCTCTGTCACCCAGGCTGGAGTGCGGTGGCGTGATCTCAGCTCACTGCACGCTGCAAGCTCCGCCTCCCAGGTTCACAAGATTCTCCTGCCTCAGCCTAGCGAGTGGCTGGGACTAGTGGTGCCACGCCCACCCGCCCGCCACCACCCCCAGCTAATTTTTTGTATTTTTAGTAGAAATGGGGTTTCACTGTGTTAGCCAGGATGGTCTCAATCTCCTGACCTCGTGATCCACCTGTCTCGGCCTCCCAAAGTGCTGGGATTACAGGCATGAGCCACCATGCCCGCCTATTGTACACATTTTCTACTAGAGAAGAACCGTGAAGCAGTTGCTGAAACTTTGTTCAACGTTAGGGAATTTATATCGGAGAAGAATTCAGCAAATGTAGTCAGTTTGGGAAAACATTTTTTCAATAACTATAGCATAGAAAATGCCAGAGAGCTCATACTAAAATATTCTTTTGCAGATGAAATAAATACGAAGAAATATTTAATTCAAATTGAGTTTATATAATTATCAGAGAATTAACAGTAGAAATAGCTAAGGCACTGACACTTCAGACATTACACTAAATCAGACTGCTGTGTGTAGAAAATCCAAAACTACAGTTGGTAAGTAAATTAATTTTATATAACTTTAAAATGAGTAGACATTTCTTTGAAAAGTCATAATTACATTAAAGTATACTTTTTTGGTAAGTTACAAAACTTTCTAAAAGTAAATAATGATGTAAGTTAACTCTGAAATTACTTCATGCTATTTCTTCATTTCTATTGCATTCACCTGTGAAAGCATATGATCAACTATTGCTGCATAAGAGATATGAGGGATACTTTATTAGGTGGGAATTACACACCACCTCTTCTGTAAAAGAGTAAGGACAATGAAATGTAAGATGCATGATAAGTATCTAAGTGAAGAGGCTCTTTGTAGTTAACTTAGTGATTTATGAGGTAGTTGTTCAGAGTAATACTCTTTCATGTTATAAGAGAAAAACATTTTTTAGTTAAATGTAAGTTAAAGTAGTACCATATAATGTTACTGATTGTACTTTTATTTAATAAAATGCAGTACATTTAAAAACTCTTAGATTATGTGTGGACTTAATTTTTAATTAGATATTTTCTTTTACTATATTAATACTATTGTACATTCTGGCTGGGCGCAGTGGCTCACTCATGTCTGTAATCCCAACACTTTGGGAGGCTGAGACAGGCAGAACACTTGAGATCGGGAGCTCGAGACCAGCCTGGCCAACATGGTGAAACCCTGTCTCTACTAAAAATACAAGAGATTAGCCGGGCATGGTGGTAGGTGCCTGCAATCCCAGTTACTTCAGAGATTGAGGCAGAAGAATCAATTGAAGCCAGGAGGCAGAGGTTGCAGAGAGCCAAGATCACACCATTGCACCCTAGCCTGGACAACAAGAGCAAGATCCTGTTTCAAAAAAAAAAAAAGTTTTGTGCATTCAATGGAGCATTATTATTCCACTAACTGTAACATACCCACCTTACTTGAGGGTGTAGGTAAAATATAACGATAAGCTATTTGGCAACATAGTGGAATAACATGTCTAGTAATCGGTTCTGTCAGTGGCTTCAGATTGCAAATAAGTTAAAACGTATTTTTCACATAGGTTACATTTTTATACTTTTTTTTATTTGAGAGGGAGTCTCGCTCTGTCTCCCAGGCTGGAGTGCAGTGGCACGATCTCAGCTCACTGCAAGCTCCACCTCCTGGGTTCACGCCTTGCTCCTGCCTTAGCCTCCTGAGTAGCTGGGACTACAGGCACCTGCCACCACACCCAGCTAATTTTTTGTATTTTTAGTGGAGATAGGGTTTCGCTGTGTTAACCAGGATGGTCTCCATCTGACCTCGTGGTCCACCCGCCTCGGCCTCCCAAAGTGCTGGGATTACAGGCGTGAGCCACCATGCCTGGCCCCGTTTTTATCCTGTCTTATTCTTTTTAATTTTGTGGTTACACAGTGTGTGTATATATTTATGCCATATATGGCATTTTTTGGTACAGGTGTATAATATATAATAATTACATCAGGATAAATGAGACATCCATCACCTCTAGCATTTATCCTTTTTATTACAATTTGATTAGTAAAATAACAGAAATACTGTGTTTTAAAATATTAAAAGCACTTTGATTATTTTAAAATTTACAATTGTTCTTCGCTACAGGGTCATTTTTATGGTCATAATAAAATTTGTATAGAAGTATAAATAAAATTGATACATCTCTAAGTCCTGAATAAATACTTAAAGAATTTGTTACATATTTTTCTTTGAACATGTTTTCTCTCTGCCTGCAAACACATACAGGCTTTTAGTTTTTATTTACATAGAGTTAAATATATACATATATGACTCTAAAGATAAACCTTAGGTGTAAGAAAATTATGAAGTATGTGTGAGTACGAGTTTATATCCATTTTCAGAAGAGGAAAGCAATATTGGAACAAAACAATACAGTGACTTATTAGAAAACTAAAAACCTTGAAAATGTTGAAAGCAAATCTATACTCTGCATTGTATTGAATTCATTGCTGTAAAATGTTAGGGCTTATGGTTCAGAATCTGCCTATGCACATTCTCAGTTTTTACTTGTCTGGTACTCATGCTAGGCCCATGATTTTCTTGTTTTGTAGTTTATGAAGTACTCATTATGTGAGCTGGTTGGGGATTATAAGAATGATTTTTATGAAATTTAAAGAGTGCACACAAAATAATTTTTAGATGTAATTACAAAATTACTGTATTAGTTTTTGATTTTGTTTTATTGGAGAAACCTATATAAGCCTAATTTTCTTTATTGTTTCACTTTTCATATTGACATAAGTAAATCTGTTGAGTGAGCTAATTTGCTTTGGTAAGTACTAGGGAGACTTCACAAGTCATGAGGATGTTTTTACATATGTAGCAAACAAATATGACTTCTGAGTAAAACATGCTTTATAATAAGTCATAAATACTTTTGCTGGAGTTTGTAACTTCAAGTTGGAAATGGAAAATACCAATGGTGAAGAAATAACATTGATTCATCATGTGGAGAGGACTGCTGCAAAGCTGACTTACTGAATTTATACAAAAATTCTGCTTCTTTTGATTTTCAATTTTGTCTTATGTGTATTCCAAGTATATATGCATCACAGTCTTTCCTCTTTTACTGTGTTATGTCTACAGTTTTCTCATTGTTGTCTTCGTGCGTTGTCATTTTACATGGGAGTTTGTAGGTTCTAAGGAGAAAGTTGGTATTCTTTAATGCACTGAAAAATTGGTTTTAACTGAAGAATTTGCTTATCAATATAACTTTCAGAATAGATATACATTGTTAACAAGTGAAAAGATTACATCACTTTGTTTTTTTCTGTGTTAAAAAAAGTATTCTTACAAAAAGCATAGCAAATATAAAATTGGTTAAAAAAAATATATTTTAGAAATTAGATTCTAGAGTTAATGGTAAATGAACAATTTTAAATTTAATTTTGTATGATATATTTATATCTCAACATATTTCTATGCAGAATTTTTTTTTCTTTATGTTTTTATTTTATTTTATTTATTTATTTATTTATTTATTTTTGAGATGGAGTCTTGCTCTGCCGCCCAGGCTGCAGTGCAGTGGCCAGATCTCAGCTCACTGCAAGCTCCACCTCCCGGGTTTACGCCATTCTCCTGCCTCAGCCTCCCTAGCTGGGACTACAGGCGCCCGCCACTTCGCCCAGCTAGTTTTTTGTATTTTTTAGTAGAGACGGAGTTTCACCAGATTAGCCAGGATGGTCTTGATCTCCTGACCTTGTGATCCGCCTGTCTCGGCCTCCCAAAGTGCTGAGATTACAGGCTTGAGCCGCCGCGCCCGGCCTTTTTTTTTTTTTTTTTTTTGAGACAGTTTTGCTCTCTCAGGCTGAAGTGAAGTGGCCCATTCTTGGTTCACTGTGACCTCCTCCCCCCAGGTTCGAGTGATTCTCCTACCTCAGCCTCCCAGGTAGCTGGGATTACACCACGCCCAGCAAGTTTTGTATTTTTGCTAGAGATGCGGTTTCGCCATGTTGGCCAGGCTAGTCTCAAACTCCCGACCTCAGGTGATCCACCCGCCTCAGCCTCCCAAAGTGCTGGGATTACAGGCATGAGCCACCCTGCCTGGCAGAATCTTCTATTTTTAAGTGAATGTTGAATGTGGCAAAACAATATACAATGACCTGTGGATTTGAAATTTGGAATAATTTATCAAGATGTAGCAAAATACATCTTGATAAAACAATTTGGAGGAATTACATGCCTTTTTTTTTTTTTTGATATGGAGTCCCGTTCTGTTGCCTAGGCTGGAGTGTAGTGGCATGATCTCAGCTCACTGCACCCTCCACCTCCCAGGTTCAAGCGATTCTCCTGCCTCAGCCTCCTGAGTAGTTGGGAATTACAGGTGCACACCACCATGCCTGGCTAATTTTTGTATTTTTAGTAGAGATGGGGTTTTACCATGTTGGGCAGGCTGGTCTCGAACTTCTGACCTCGTGATCTGCCGACCTCGTCCTACCAAAGTGCTGGGATTACAGGCGTGAATCACTACGCTTGACCCATATTCTTCTTATTTATTTTAGGGTTTTTTGTTTTTTGTTTTTTGTTTTTGAGACGGAGTGTCGCTCTGTAGGGCAGACTGGAGTGCAGTGGCACGATCTCAGCTCACTGCAAGCTCCGCCTCCAGGGTTCACACCATTCTCCTGCCTCAGCCTCCCGAGTAGCTGGGACGACTACAGGCGCCCGCCACCACACCCCGCTAATTTTTTTTTGTATTTTTAGTAGAGAGGGGGTTTCACCGTGTTAGCCAGGATGGTCTCGATCTCCTGACTTTGTGATCTGCCACCCTCGGCCTCCCAAAGTGCTGGGATTACAGGCCTGAGCCACTGCGCCCGGCCCATATTCTTATTTTATATAATTTTTTTTGGTAGGTTAAGTTTAGTCTACAGATTTTTAGTCACCTAACTGTAGCCAATTCCTTGATCACTGGTAAGTTACTGATTAGTAATTCCAAACTATTGTCCGGACACAGTGGCTCACACCTGTAATACCAGCACTTTTGGGAGGCCGAGGTGGGCAGATTGCCTGAGGCCAGGAGATCGAAACCAGCCTGGCCAACATGGTGAAACCCTGTCTCTAATAAAAATACAAAAATTAGCTGGGTGTGGTGGCAGGCGCCTGTCGTCCCAGCTACTCGGCAGGCCAAGGCAGGAGAATCACTTGCATCTGGGAGGCGGAGTTTGCAGTGAGCGGAGGTTGCGTCACTGCACTCCAGCCTGGGCAACAAGAGTGAAACTCCATCTCAAAAAAAATTTTTTTTAAAAAAGTAATTCCAAACTATTTTAGTCACTGTAAAAAATATTTATTAAATAGAAAAAAGTATTCTGATAATAGTGTTTCTGAAACTTTCAGAAAGTGTAGACCAGTCAAAAAATGATTATGTATATGCAGACCATAAATTTTATATTTAATTATAGGCTCATTCTAGCTTTTAATATAAAAATTTGATATACTTAAAATTAGTGGTTCTTTTAAATCATGGGAGAAATAGCATTGTTAGTATTCATTTACCAAAATATTTTTTTAAGGCTTAGTAATGAGTACTTTAAACCAAAAATCAAGTTCTACATACTATCTAAAGGTATAAATAGCAATTTTTAAATTCTTTTTAGATTCTACTAAATTGGAAGATTCAAAGCCAAAATGTTACATCGGAAACGGAAAAAAGCATTAGGTGAGAGGGTGTTGGGCATCATGATTAAGATTGATACTTAGTATCAGGTGGTTCCTGTTTGCATCCCAGTTCTGCCACTTATGAGCTATATGACCTGAACACAGTTTGTTAACTTCCGTGTGCTTAACTCTTCAGCTGTACAGTGAGGATAATAGTGCTTAAATCTTAGGATATTGGTAAAATTAAAGCAATTAATACTGATAAAGGTACCAGAAAATTTCCCACCGCGTAGCGAGTGGACAGGAAATTTATTAGCTCTTGTTAATGCTGTTAGCTCATGATCAATGTTGAGGCTAAAAAGAAGGTGGCCAAATCAGTGGTTTGTAACCCATGTTTATTCTAATCAGTCAGCCTGGGGCTATAATAGTAGTTGGATGTTTTTAATACTATCTGGCAAATTCCCATATATTCACATACAGCATAGTTACAAATATCTCTGGAAAGATCTCCTGTTGAGTTCTGTTCCTTTGCACTCCAGTAACACTAGATAAATCAGCACTTAAATGCCTAGTGTTTGTCAGTGTTAGAGGCAAATTGTTTCTTCATCTGCTTGTTTAATACATTTCTTACTGCTAAGTATTTATGTTCATTTGTTAAATGTAGTTTACAAATATGTATTCAAATATTTTTCTCTAACAAGTGAAGGAAATCATCTACTTACACATTTAGAGAATACAGTTGCTTTAGAATCTGTTGTTTCTTAAAGTATTACATTATTTTGAACATTCAAATCAAGATATTTTCTGAATTTTGGGTTCAGACTATTCATAATAAGAGTTTACCTTCCTACATTACTAAATGAGAAAGGCATTTGAGATATATATATATCTCTCTCTTAAAATTCCAGGAAATGTATATATATGTCTTAATTTTTATATGTGTGTGTGTGTGTTTCCTGGAATTTTAAGATGAAGAAACACTTTTTCTCTGACCCAATTTCTTAAAGTTTACCTCTTTAAAAAAAAAAAAGTATTGGCTGGGCGCAGTGGCTCACACCTGTAATCCCTGCACTTTGAGAGACTGAGATGGGCAGATCACTTGAGATCAGGAGTTCGAGAGCAGTCTGGCCAATGTGGTGAAACCCCGTCTCTACTAAAAAGACAAAACTTAGGCCGGCTGTAGTGGTAGGCACCTGTAATTCCAGCTACTCTAGAGCCTGAAGCAGGAGATTCGCTTGAACTCAGAAGGCGGAGTTTGCAGTGAGCCAGATGGCACCACTGCACTCCAGCCTATGCGACAACAGTGAAACTCCCTCGGATAGATAGGATGGATGGATGGATGGATGGATAGATCGATCGATCGATCTAAGATAAGATAGATCACCTAGCTAGCCCAGCCAGCCAGCTGTGGTGGCATCCTGTAGTCCCAGCTATTCAGGAGCCTGAGTGGGAGAATTGCTTCAACCCAGGAGGTGGAGGTTGCAGTGAGCTGATACTGCACCATTGCACTCAAGCCTGGCAGACAGAGGGAGACTCCGTCTGAAAAAAAAAGTATTAGGCTGGGCATGGTGGCTCACGCTGTAATTTGATAATTTTGGGAGGCTGAGGCAGGTGGATCACCTGAGGTCAGGAGTTCGAGACCAGCCTGGCCAACATATAGTGAAACTCCATCATTACTAAAAAATGCAAAAACTACCTGGGCGTGGTGGCATACGCCTGTAGTCACAGCTGCGCAAGAGGCTGAGGCTTGAACCTGGGAGATGGGGGTTGCAGTGAGCTGAGATCGTGCCACTGCACTCCAGCCTGGGCGACAGAGCGAGACTCCGTCTGAAAAAAGTATTAATAGTATTTTTACTGGCAAATCAGGGTTTTATACATTACAGGGTACAAAGGGATGTTTTGATATCTGTATATAAAATAAAATTACATATCAATAACCTTTTTGTGGTGAGACATTTGAAATTCACTCCTAGTTATTTTGAAATACACAATGCATTAATGGCCGGGCGCGGTGGCTCAAGCCTGTAATCCCAGCACTTTGGGAGGCCGAGGCGGGTGGATCACGAGGTCAGGAGATCGAGACTATCCTGGCTAACATGGTGAAACCCCGTCTCTACTAAAAATACAAAAAAACTAGCCGGGCATGGTGGCGGGCGCCTGTAGTCCCAGCTACTCGGGAGGCTGAGGCGGGAGAATGGCGTGAACCCGGGAGGCGGAGCTTGCAGTGAGCTGAGATCCGGCCACTGCACTCCAGCCCGGGCGCACAGTGAGACTCCGTCTCAAAAAAAAAAAAAAAAAAAGAAATACACAATGCATTATTGTTATAGTTATGTTGCTGTGCAATAGATCTCAAACCCTATTTTCCTGTCTATTTGAAGCATTGTACCCTTTGATTAACAACTCCCTATTTCCCTCTCAGAACCCTGCCTTCTGCTCCCTATTATTTCACTTTCTACTTTTTTGAGTTAAACTTTATTAGATTCTACATATAAATTAGATCATGCAGTGTTTGTCTTTCTGTGTCAGGCTTATTCATCTAGCATAATGTCTTCCAAATATATATTGTTTCAAATTATTGGATTTACCTTAAGGCTGAATTGTATTCCATTTACCACATTTAAAAAATTAAATATATATTTATTGATTGAGAAACTTGTGTATTATGTAAAAATATGTTAAAGTATGTATTAATGGAATTTAGCATATGAATATTTTATTAATAGTTAATTTGTACTGAGCACTAGCCATAACATTATTTATGTGTTAATGGATTTTAATTCTTACTGTAACTCAACATTTAAAGACTCATTTTTAGTAAAAACAAAAATTGAATCACATATTGTGATTCAATATGTGAAGACTTTGTCACATTCTTCATATTTGTAGGCTTTATCTTCTGTATAAATTCTCTGATGTTCAGTAAGAGTTGAAGACCAGTTAAAGACCTTGTTACATTTTTCACATTTTTAGGGTTTGTCTCCCGTATGTTATTTTACCTTCAATATGGTTTGAGGACTGGTTAAAAGCTTTGCCACATTCTTCACGTTTGTAGGGTTTTTCTTCAGTATAAATTTTCTTATGTCTAGTTAGTTCTCAAAACCAGTTAAAAGCTTCGGCACAGTCTTTAAATTTGTAGTTTCTCTCCTTTAAGAATTATGCTTATTCACTTTGGGAGGCCGAGGCGGGTGGATCACAAGGGCAGGAGATCGAGACTATCCTGGCTAACATGGTGAAACCCCGTCTCTACTAAAAATACAAAAAACTAGCCGGGCGCGGTAGCGGGCGCCTGTAGTCCCAGCTACTTGGGAGGCTGAGGCGGGAGAATGGCGTGAACCCGGGGGGCGGAGCTTGCAGTGAGCCGAGATCGCGCCACTGCACTCCAGCCTGGGAGACACAGTGAGACTCCGTCTCAAAAAAAAAAAAAAAAAAAAAAAAAAAAAGAATTATGCTTATTAAGTTCTCAGGTCTACTTAAAAGCTTTGCCACATTCTTTACATTGTAGGGTTTCTCTCCACTGTGAATTATCTTTTGTTCAGTAAGTTTTGAGGACCACTTAAAAGCTTTACCACATTTGTAGGGTTTATCTCCAGCAAAAATTTTCTTACGTCTAGTAAGGTTTGAGAATTGGTTAAAAGCTTTGCCACATTCTTCACATTTCTAGGTTTTCTCTGTAGTATAAATAATCTTATGTACAGTAAGTTTTGAGGACCAGTTAAAAGCTTTCCACATTTATTTTTTCATTTGTAGGATTTCTCTCCAGTACGAGTTATCTCATTTTCAGTAAGTTTTGAGGACCACTTATGAGTTTTGCCACATTCTTCATATAAATTACCTTATGGTTAATAAGAAATAAGAAATGGTTAAAAGATTTGCCACATTCTTCACATTTGTAGGGTTTCTCTCCAGTATGAATTACCTTACGTTCAGTAAGGTTTGAGGACCAGTTAAAAGCTTTGCACATTCTTCACATAAGTAAGGTTTATCTTCTGTATGAATTCTCTCATGTTTAGTAAGAGTTGAGGAAGAGTTAAAAGCTTTGCCAAATTCTTTACATTTTTAAGGTTTCTCTCCAGTATGAATTATCTTATGCGTAGTAAGGTGTGAGGACTGGCGAAAAGTTTTGCCACATTCTTCACATTTGTAGGGTTTCTCTCCAGTATGAATTTTCTTATGTGTAGTAAGGTTTGTGGATTGGTTAAAAGTCCTGCCACATTCTTCACAGTTGTAGAATTTCCAGCATGAATTTGCTTATGTGTAGTAAGGGTTGAGGATTATTTAGAAGCGTTGTCACATACTTCACACTTGTAGGGTTTCTCTCCAGAATGAATTCCCTTATGTGTAGTAAGGTTTGAGAATTTGCTAAAGGCTTTGCCACATTCTTCACATTTGTAGAATTTCTCTCCAGTATGAATTTTCTTATGTGTATTAAGATGTGAGGACTGCTTAAAGGCTTTGCCACATTCTTCACATTTGTAGAATTTCTCTCCAACATGAATTACCTTATGTGTAGTAAGCATTGAGGACTGGGTAAAAGCTTTGCCACATACTTCACATTTGTAGGGTTTCTCTCGTTTCTCTCCAGAATGAACTAAAGATGATCTTTACTGAAAAGGAACAAATTGTTGTTAATCCAAGAAAGGACATTACCCAGAAAAAAAGGTGTCCCAGAATAAACTGAAGAAACACAAACACGGCATGGGAGTAAATTCAGCACTAAAATAAATGAAATTAAAACTAAAAAAGAAAATAACAAAAATATTTAAAATATCAGTAAACCCTAGAAATTGTGGAAGTAAAAATATGAAATGTAAAAGTAAAAATGAAATAACCGAAATTTTTTTTTTTTTTTTTTTTTTTTTTTTTTTTGAGACGGAGTCTTGCTCTGTAGCCCAGGCTGGAGTGCAGTGGCGCGATCTCGGCTCACTGCAAGCTCCGCCCCCCCGGGTTCACGCCATTCTCCTGCCTCAGCCTCCCAAGTAGCTGGGACTACAGGCGCCCACCACCTCGCCCGGCTAATTTTCTTGTATTTTTAGTAGAGACGGGGTTTCACCATGTTAGCCAGGATGGTCTCGATCTCCTGACCTCGTGATCCGCCCGTCTCGGCCTCCCAAAGTGCTGGGATTACAGGCTTGAGCCACCGCGCGCGGCCCAACCGAAAAAATTTTAAAACTAATAAAATATGATGCAGAAATGAAGAAGCTCAACAAACAGACTAGGATACACACAAAGACATTTCTTTTTTTGAGACCGAGTTTTGCTCTTAATGCCCAGGCTGGAACGCAGTGGCGTCATCTCGGCTTACCGCAACCTCCACCTCCCGGGTTCAAGCGATTTTCCTGCTTCTTTTTTTTTTTTTTTTTTTTTGAGATGGAGTCTGGCTCTGTCGCCCAAACTGGAGTGCAGTAGCCGGATCTCAGCTCACTGCAAGCTCCGCCTTTCAGGTTCACGCCATTCTCCTGCCTCAACCTCCCGAGTAGCTGGGACTACAGGCGCCCGCCACCTCGCCCGGCTAGTTTTTTGTATTTTTTAGTAGAGACGGGGTTTCACCGGGTTAGCCAGGATGGTCTCGATCTCCTGACCTTGTGATCCACCCGTCTCAGCCTCCCAAAGTGCTGGGATTACAGGCTTGAGCCACCGCGCCAGGCCTTTCCTGCTTCTTGCTGCCTGAGTAGCTGGGATTACAGGCATGCGCCACCAGGGCCGGCTAATTTTTATATATTTTTTTTAGTAGAGATGGGGTTTCTCCATATTGGTCAGGCTGGTCTCTACCTCCCGACCTCAGTTGATCAGCCTGCCTCGGCCTGGCAAAGTGATGGGATTACAGGCATGAGCCACCATGCCCTGCCACACAAAGATATTTCTAACAAACACATATATAGGCACAATTTTTAGTCACAGACAATGGGAGAATCTTGAGAGCTTCAAGGTAAAAGTGATGTGTCATTTAAAAGCATGGTATAATGAGATAACCAGTAAATTTGTCGATAAATTTTTGCAGGCTAGAAGGAAACTATACGATGTAGTCAAAGTCTTAAAGGAAATAATTGTCAAGTGAGAATAATACTATCAGCAAAACTGTCCTAACAAATAAAAATAAAAAGACCTTAGGCCGGGCGCGGTGGCTCAAGCCTGTAATCCCAGCACTTTGGGAGGCCGAGACGGGCGGATCACGAGGTCAGGAGATCGAGACCATCCTGGCTAACATGGTGAAACCCCGTCTCTACTAAAAAATACAAAAAACTAGCCGGGCGCGGTGGCGGGCGCCTGTAGTCCCAGCTACTCGGAAGGCTGAGGCAGGAGAATGGCGTGAACCCGGGAGGCGGAGCTTGCAGTGAGCAGAGATCCGGCCACTGCACTCCAGCCTGGGCGGCAGAGCGAGACTCCGTCTCAAAAAAAAAAAAAATAAATAAAAAAAATAATAAATAAATAAATAAATAAAACTATGTGTTAGTATGAAATGACCTCCAAGATTAAAAGGAGAAAAAAGGTCACTCTCAAGGACCATTGCTGCCCCACATGGTGCTTTTGTAAAAATTAGGAAAAGATTCCCTCTTCTTTTGCATAGACAGTTATTATCTGGACCCATTGTTTGTGAATGAGGCAGGAAAAGATTTTAGCCTCACTCACCTCCTCAACCTCACACCCTTATGGAAGGCAGAGCCATATGTGATCACCTTGGCTCCAGATCAAACACTTACATTACTTTTAAAGATGGCANCAGGAGAATGGCGTGAACCCGGGAGGCGGAGCTTGCAGTGAGCAGAGATCCGGCCACTGCACTCCAGCCTGGGCGGCAGAGCGAGACTCCGTCTAAAAAAAAAAAAAAATAAATAAATAAATAAATAAATAAAAAAAATAAAAAGACCTTGCAGGCCGGGCGCGGTGGCTCACGCCTGTAATCCCAGCACTTTGGGAGGCCGAGGCGGGTGGATCACGAGGTCAGGAGATCGAGACCATCCTGGCGAACACGGTGAAACCCCGTCTCTACTAAAAATGCAAAAAATTAGCCGGGCGAGGCGGCGGGCGCCTGTAGTCCCAGCTACTCGGGAGGCTGAGGCAGGAGAATGGCGTGAACCCGGGAGGCGGAGCTTGCAGTGAGCCGAGATCGCGCCACTGCACTCCAGCCTGGGCGACTAAGCGAGACTCTGTCTCAAAAAAAAAAAAAAAAAAAAAAAAAAGACCTTGCAAAGTAACCAAATTCAGAAAAAATATATTGGCACTGCATATGCCCTACATATTAAAGATGCTGAAAGGAATTCCTTCCACTGAAAATAACATGATGAAGGAGAACAACACATAATTTTATAAAAATACATAACTTTTTGAAAAACTTGGCCGGGCGCGGTGGCTCAACCCTGTAATCCCAGCACTTTGGGAGGCCGAGGCGGGTGGATCACGAGGTCAGGAGATCGAGACCATCCTGGCTAACCTGGTGAAACCCCGTCTCTACTAAAAATACAAAAAACTAGCCGGGCGTGGTGGCGGGCGCCTGTAGTCCCAGCTACTCGGAGGCTGAGGCAGGAGAATGGCGTAAACCCGGGAGGCGGAGCTTGCAGTGAGCCGAGATCGCGCCACTGCACTCCAGCCTGGGTGACACAGCGAGACTCCGTCTCAAAAAAAAAAAAAAAAAAAAAAAAAAGAAAAACTTCCGCACATACACAAAACAGAATTCCTTAGCATTATCATAATGGTGGAAAAAGCATTTTTAATTATTCTTTAAAATTTGAAAGATAAAAGCATAGAAATTATTAGAAACACCTGTTAATGAATATGCAACATAAAAAGATAATTAGCAACGATAAAAACAAGGTTGAGGGCAAATGTAATGAGGAAATTTTACATGCAACTAAAGTTAATTTTTTGCCGGATTAAAATATATTGTTGTATCTTTTAAAGGTTTTATGTAATCCCTAAGGTACCATAGAAAAAACCTGTATAGACACACAAAAAAGGAAGAAGTGAAAGCATATTCATACAAAAATAAAGAAAACACAAAGGCCAGGTTTCTGTAGTTCTCTAACATCACATTTCTATATAAATTCTGCTCAGCAGTATTCAGGCATTGCCACTCCTCCGGAGAAAATTCTATCTCTGGATAATTAATTCATGCTTGTAGGACGTAACAATAACCAAACATACCGACAATACTCCTTCCACACCGCAGACTACAACAAAATGTTTACCAAACCCCCCTCCCCCGTCTCTGACCTTCCCCCCTCAAAAACATACTTTTGCCAAACCCCAAAAATAAAAGCCTCAATCAGGCTCAGCCAGAGCCTATATTTTTATCTTTTAGCTATGCACAACTTTAATAGCCACCCCTCAACTAACGCAATTTTCGTCTCACTTCACTACTTTCGACTTCAATTTTCTTTCTTCCCTAATTTTACTCAAACTACATATTTACCCACTACCAGACCCACACTCCTATTACCACAACCCCAAAGACAACTCCTCACAACCATATATACATATCTCCAAAATTCAACAAAACCCATTTATGTAGCTTAACCTTCCTAAAGCAAGATACTGAAAATGTCTAGACAGACCTACACATCCCATAAACAGACAGGTTTGGTCCTGGCCTTTCTATTAGCTCTGAGCAAGATTACACATGCAAGTATCCCCATCCCAGTGAAAACACCCTCTAAATCATCACGCTCAAAAGGAGTAAGTATCAAACACGCACAATGCAGCTCAAAACACTTTGCTCAGCCACACCCCCACAGGAAACAACAGTGACAAACCTTTAGCAATAAAAGAAAGTTTAACTAAGCTATGCTAACACCCAGGTTGGTTAATTTCGTGCCAGCCACCGCGGCCATACGATTAACCTAAGCTAATAAAGACCAGCGTAAAGAGTGTTTTAGATATAGTCTCAATAAAGCTAAGCCCCATCTAAATTGTAAAAAACCCTAGCTGATGTAAAATAAACTACGAAAGTGGCTTTAAAACTTCTGAACACACAGTAGCTAAAATCCAAACTGAGATTAGATACTCCGCTATGCTTAGCCCTAAACCTCAATAGTTAAAACAAAACTACTCGCCAGAATACTACAAGCAACAGTTTAAAACTCAAAGGACTTGGTGGTGCTTCACATCCTTCTAGAGGAGCCTGTTCTATAACCAATAAACCCCGATTCACCTCATCATCTCTTGCTTAGCCTATATACCGCCATCCTCAGCAAACCCTAGTAAAGGTCACAAAGTAAGCACAAGTATCCCCATAAAAACGTTAGGTCAAGGTGTAGCTTATGAGATGGTAAGAAATGGACTACATTTTCTGCCTCAGAAAATTCCACGATCACTCTTATGAAACCTAAGAGCCCAAGGAGGATTTAGCAGTAAATTAAGAGCAGACTGCTTAATTGAATAAGGCCATAAAGCATGCACACACCGCCCGTCACCCTCCTCAAGTATATTTAAGGATCAACTTAACTAATTAGCCCTTGTATTTATATAGAGGAGATAAGTCGTAACACGGTAAGTGTACTGGAAAGTGCACTTAGATAAATCAAGGCATCGCTTAACACAAAGCACGCGGCTTACACCCAGAAGATAACGTAATTTGATTGCCTTGAGCCAACTCTAGCCCCAAACCTAACCAGTACTATTACCAAACAACCTCAACTAAATCATTTACCGAAAAAAAAAAAAAGTATAGGTGATAGAAATTTTACCCTGGCGCAATAGACACAGTACCCTAAGGGAAAGATGAAAAAAGACCAACCAAGCACAAAACACCAAGGACATACCCCTATACCTTCTGCATAATGGATTAACTAGAGACAACTTCACAAAGAGAACTAAAGCCAAAATCCCCAAAACCAGACGAGCTACCCAGAAACAGCTAAAGAGCACACCCATCTATGTAGCAAAATAGTGGGAAGATTTATGGGTAGAGGTGACAAGCCTACCGAGCCTGGTGATAGCTGGTTATCCAAGATAGAATCTTAGTTCAACTTTAAATTTACCTACAGAATTACCTAATCCTCTTGTAAATTTAATTGTTAGTCTAAAGAGGGACAGTTCTTTAGACACTAGGAAAAAACCTTGCATAGAGAGTAAAAATTCAATCTCCGTAGTTGACCCAAAAGCAGCCATCAATTAAGAACGCGTTCAAGCTCAACATCAAACACCCAAAAAATCTCAAACATTCTACTGAACTCCTCACATCACATTGGATTAATCTATTATTTTATAGAAGCAATAATGTTAATATAAGTAACATGAACAACTTTCTCCATTGCATAAGCCTACATCAGACCGAAAAACTTCACCGATACTTAACAGCCTAATATTAACAAATATAAACAAAACCAATACTACTCATACTGTTAACCCAACATGCTTCTAAGGAAAGGTTAAAAAAAGTAAAAGGAACTCGGGAAACTTAACCTCGCCTGTTTACCAAAAACATCACCTCTAGCATTACCAGTATTAGAGGTACCGCCTGACCAGTGACACATGTTCAACGGCCTTGGTACCCTGACCGTGCAAAGGTAGCGTAATCACTTGTTCCTTAAATAGGGACTTGTATGAATGGCACCACGAGGGTTCAACTGTCTCTTAGTTTTAACCAGTGAAATTGACCTGCCCGTGAAGAGGCGGACATAAGACAATAAGACGAGTAAGACGAGAAGACCCTATGGAGCTTCAATTTACTAATGCAATAAAAATCATACAAATCTGTGGATTTAAATTACTGCACCTGCATTAGAAATATTGGTTGGGGTGACCTCGGAGCATAATCCAACCTCCAAACCACCTATGCTAAGGCTACACCAGCCAAAGCAAATCAATATGCATAACTGACCCAATAACTTGACCAACGGAACAAGTTACCCTAGGGATAACAGCGCAATCATATTCTAGAGTCCATATCGACAATAGGGTTTACGACCTCGATGTTGGATCAGGACATCCCTTTTTTTTTTTTTTTTTTTTTTTTTTTTGAGACAGAGTCTCCTCAGCCGCCCAGGATCTCTGCTCACTGCAAGCTCTGCCTCCTGGGTTCAGGCCATTCTCCTGCCTCAGCCTCCCGAGTAGCTGGGACTACAGGCGCCTGCCACCACCCCCGGCTAATTTTTTTGCATCTTTTTAGTAGAGACGGGGTTTCACCGTGTTAGCCAGGATGGTCTCAATCTCCTGACCTCGTGATCTGCCCTCCTCAGCCTCCCAAAGTGCTGAGATTACAGGCGTGAGCCACTGCGCCCGGCCGGATCAGGACATCCTAATGGTGCAGCAGCTATCAAAGGTTCGTTTATTCAATGATTAAAGTCCTACCTGATCTGAGTTCAGACAGGAGCAATCCAGGTCGGTTTCTATCTATTCTACATTTCTCCCTGTACGAAAAGGATAAGAGAAATAGGGCCCACTTCACAAAGAGCCCTCTCTCCATAGATGATCTAATCTCAACCTAATAGAGCATTACACACCCAACCCAAGAACAGGGTTTGTTAAGATGGTAGAGCCTGGTAATTGCATAAAACTTAAAACTTTACAATCAGGGGTTCAACTCCTCTTCTTAACACCATGCCTATAACAAATCTCCTATTCCTTATTGCACCCGTACTAGCCGCCATAGTATTCCTCACACTTATTGAATGAAAAATGCTAGGCTACATACAAGTAGGTAAAGGTCCTAACGTTGTAGGCCCCTATGGACTACTACAACCTTTCGCCAACGCAATAAAACTCTTCACTAAAGAACCCTTAAGCCGGGCGCGGTGGCTCAAGCCTGTAATCCCAGCACTTTGGGAGGCCGAGACGGGCGGATCACAAGGTCAGGAGATCGAGACCATCCTGGCTAACATGGTGAAACCCCGTCTCTACTAAAAATACAAAAAACTAGCCGGGCGAGGTGGCGGGCGCCTGTAGTCCCAGCTACTCGGGAGGCTGAGGCAGGAGAATGGCGTAAAAACCCGGGAGGCGGAGCTTGCAGTGAGCTGAGATCCGGCCACTGCACTCCAGCCTGGGCGACAGAGCGAGACTCCGTCTCAAAAAAAAAAAAAAAAAAAAGAACCCTTAAAACCTTCAACCTCCACTATTATCCTCTATATTACCGCCCCAACCTTAGCCTTTTCTATTGCCCTTCTCCTATGAAACCCCCTTCCCATACCCAACCCTCTAATTAATTTCAACCTAGGGCTATGATTCATTCTAGCTACATCCAGCTTAGCTGTCTACTCCATTTTATGATCAGGGTGAGCATCAAACTCAAACTACACACTAATCGGCGCACTATGAGCCGTCACCCAAACAATCTCCTATGAAGTCACCCTTGCTATTATTCTATCAATCCTACTAATAAGCGGCTCATTTAACCTACACATACTTACCACAACACAAGAACACCTCTGACTTCTCCTACCATCATGGCCCTTAGCCATAATATGATTTATCTCCACATTAGCAGAAATTAACCGAGCCCCCTTTGATCTCACAGAGGGTGAATCAGGATTAGTCTCAGGCTTTAACATTGAATATGCTGCAGGCCCGTTCGCCCTATTCTTTATAGCTGAATATATAAATATTATTGTAATAAATGCCCTGACAACCACAATTTTTCTAGGCACATTATATACCATTTACTCTCCAGAATTATTCACAACATGTTTTACCATCAAAACGCTCCTCTTAAACTCCCTATTTTTATGAATCCAAACAGCATACCCCCAATTCCGCTACGATCAACTTATATATTTATTATGAAAAAATTTTCTCCCACTCACATTAGCACTTCTCATATGACACATTTCAACACCTACTGTAATCTCCAGCATTTCCCCCCAAACCTAGAAATATGTCCTACAAAAGAGTTACTTTGATAGAGTAAACAATAGAGGTTCCAACCCTCTTATTTCTTTTTTTTTTTTTTTTTTTTTTTTTTTTTTTGAGGCAGAGTCTCGCTTAGTCGCCCAGGCTGGAGTGCAGTGGCGCGATCTCGGCTCACTGCAAGCTCCGCCTCCCGGGTTCACGCCATTCTCCTGCCTCAGCCTCCCGAGTAGCTGGGACTACAGGCGCCCGCCGCCTCGCCCGGCTAATTTTTTGCATTTTTAGTAGAGACGGGGTTTCACCAGGTTAGCCAGGATGGTCTCGATCTCCTGACCTCGTGATCCGCCCGCCTCGGCCTCCCAAAGTGCTGGGATTACAGGCGTGAGCCACCGCGCCCGGCCCCAACCCTCTTATTTCTAGGACCATAGGAATTGAACCTATCCCTGAGAATCCAAAATTCTCCGTGCTACCTATCACACCCCATCCTAAAGTAAGGTCAGCTAAATAAGCTATCGGGCCCATACCCCGAAAATGTTGGTTACACCCTTCCCATACTAATTAACCCATTAGCTCAACTTATTATCTACTCCACCATAATCAGAAGCACCCTTATTACTCTATTAAGCTCACACTTGTTCTTCACCTGAACAGGCCTAGAAATAAATATATTAGCCTTCATCCCAATTCTAATCAAAAAAACAAACACCCGTTCCACAGAAGCCGCCACTAAATATTTCCTCATGCAATGAACCACATCCATAATCCTCATGATAGCCATCATCTCTAATAACTTATTCTCTGGGTGCTGAACCATAACAAATAATATTAACCAATATTCATCCTTAATAATAATAACAGCCCTTATCGTAAAATTAGGAATAGCCCCTTTCCATTTCTGAAACCCAGAAGTCACCCAAGGAAACCCTCTAATCTCTGGCCTACTCCTCCTCACATGACAAAAGGTAGCTCCCATCTCAATTACATATCAAATCCATCCATCAACAAACATAAATATCCTCCTAACCCTTTCTTTTTTTTTTTTTTTTTTTGAGACGGAGTCCCGCTGTGTCTCCCAGGCTGGAGTGCAGTGGCGTGATCTCAGCTCACTGCAAGCTCCGCCTCCCAGGTTCACGCCATTCTCCCGCCTCAGCCTCCCAAGTAGCTGAGACTACAGGTGCCCGCCACCACGCCCGGCTAGTTTTTTGTATTTTTTTAGTAGAGACGGGGTTTCACCATGTTAGCCAGGATAGTCTCGATCTCCTGACCTCGTGATCCACCCGCCTCGGCCTCCCAAAGTGCTGGGATTACAGGCTTGAGCCACCGCGCCCGGCCTAACCCTTTCAATTCTATCCATCACAGCAGGCAGCTGAGGACGCCTCAACCAAACACAACTACGTAAAATCCTAGCATACTTTTCAATCACCCATATAGGCTGAATAACAACAATATTAATATGTAGAGGACTACATGCTCACAAACAGGGTGTTCCCGATAAGTCCTGCTCTTGCAAACGAAGCAGGGCATTGGGGGCTTGTTTATGTGTAAACATCTTGAAAATCCAGAAAGTCAGGGAAAGGTCAGAAAAACAACAATGTGTCTTGTGACTTGGCAACATTCCACAAATGACTGTATAAAATAAAGCAGAGCAGGCCATTCGAGGCGGCCGCCATGTTTGTCTTGTCTTTGTTGTCTTGTGTGTTCATTCCTTTGTTTAGGAAATACGCGGACCCCAACATTAATATATAACCCAAACATCACTATCTTCTACCTAATTGTATACATCACCCTAACAACCACTGCATTCCTAGCACTCAGCCTAAGCTCAAATACCACAACCCTCCTACTATCCCGCGCCTGAAGCAAATTAACCTGACTAATACCGTTAACATCATCCACCCTATTATCCATAGGGGGTCTACCCCCATTAACTGGCTTCCTGCCTAAATGAATTATTATCCAAGAACTAACAAAAAACAGTAACTTTATTACCCCCACCATCATAATTATCATAACCCTACTCAACTTATACTTTTATATGCACCTAATCACTTCTGTAACACTATTTCCCACAACCAACAACATAAAAATAAAATGACAATTTGAAAGCACAAAACCAGCCAGGCGCGGTGGCTCAAGCCTGTAATCCCAGCACTTTGGGAGGCCGAGACGGGTGGATCACGATGTCAAGAGATCGAGACCATCCTGGCTAACACTGTGAAACCTTGTCTCTACTAAAAAAAAATACAAAAAACTAGCCGGGCGAGGTGGCCGGCGCCTGTAGTCCCAGCTACTTGGGAGGCTGAGGCAGGAGAATGGCATAAACCCGGGAGGCTAAGCTTGCAGTGAGCTGAGATTGTGCCACTGCACTCCAGCCTGGGCAACAAAGCAAGACTCTGTCTCAAAAAAACAAACAAACAAACAAACAAAAACAAAAAACAAAAAAACCAGCACAAAACCTACACTACTTCTCCCTTCACTCATCATCCTTACTACCCTCCTCTTACCAATCTCCCCACTAACCCTACCCACCCCCTAGAAATTTAGGTTAAGTAAGACCAAGAGCCTTCAAAGCCCTTCCTTAATAAGCAAACCGGCCGGGCGCGGTGGCTCAAGCCTGTAATCCCAGCACTTTGGGAGGCCTAGGTGGGCAGATCACGAGGTCAGGAGATCGAGACCATCCTGGCTAACACGGTGAAACCCCGTCTCTACTAAAAAATACAAAAAACTAGCCGGGCGAGGTGGCGGGCGCCTGTAGTCCCAGCTACTCGGGAGGCTGAGGCAGGAGAATGGCGTAAACCCGGGAGGCAGAGCTTGCAGTGAGCTGAGATCCGGCCACTGCACTCCAGCCTGGGCGACAGAGCAAGACTCCGTCTCAAAAAAAAAAAAAAAAAAAGCAAACCATGCTTAATTTCTGAAATACACAAGGACTGCAAAACTTCACTCTGCATCAACTGAATGCAAATCAATCACTTAATCCCTTGCTAGATCAATGGTACTTAAAACCACAAAAATTTAGTTTAGTTAACAGCTAAATACCCTAATCAACTGGCTTCAATCTACTTCTCCCGCTGCAGGGAAAAAAAAAGGCGGGAGAAGCCCCGGCAGAGTTAGAGCTGCTCCTTTGAATTTGCAATTTAACATGAAAATCACCTTGGGGCTGGTAAAAAGAGGCCTACCTCTGTCTTTAGATTTACAGTCTAATGCTTACTCAGCCATTTTACCCTCCCACCCCGCCCCACCCATGTTAGTCAACAGTTGACTATTTTCAACGAATCATAAAGATATCGGAACCTTATATCTACTATTCGGCACATGAGCTGGAATGTCAGGCACAGCTTTAAGCCTTCTTATTCGAGCCGAGCTAGGCCAACCCAGCAACCTCCTAGGCAATGATCATATCTACAATGTTATCGTCACAGCTCACGCATTCGTCCTAATAATCGGTGCCCCTGACATGGCATTCCCCCGCATAAACAACATAAGCTTCTGACTCCTCCCCTCCTCTTTCCTGCTATTACTCGCATCTGCCATAGTAGAAGCCGGCGCTGGAACAGGTTGAACAGTCTATCCTCCCTTAGCAGGAAATTGTTCCCACCCAGGAGCCTCTGTAGACCTAACTATCTTTTCACTTCACCTAACAGGCTTTTCCTCTATTCTAGGGGCTATTAACTTTATTACCACTATTATCTGTTTGGGTGAAGGAGAAAGGACAAGATGGAGGAAGGTGAACAAGAAGGCATAATCCATGTTGCTTCCGGGTTCTTCCTCACCAACTTTCCCGCGCGCGGGAAGATGCAGATCAACCGAGCATGCTCCAGGTGATGTCAATCCGAAGAGATCAAAACTTACCCGGCCACGCCTATGGAGACGCCCCTATCACGCCCTTATCCTGCCCACTGCCCTCCCCCTTCCAGTACCAATGCATAAAAGTCTGCCACCGGCAGGAACCAGCGTGACTTCTTCGGCCCCCGCATTTGTGGACCGGAGAACATCACCCGAGAGCGCCGGTGTGACTTCCCTGGCCCCCCACACCTGAGGACCAGAGAACCTCGTCCGAGAGTGTGTGCATATTTGCAATAAAAGACTGCCACTTTCTTATGTACTTTGGCCTCATGTTTAATTACTTAGCTCTCCTAAATTAAGTTACATTAAATGAAATCAAAACAGTTAGTGCCAAAGTAATTTAAATTAAAACAGTTGGTGCCGAAACCCGACCCAGGAGGAGACCCTTCCTCAACATCCCCTAAGGGTCTAATGAACCTCCTCCACAGCGAACCGGCTCTCAACCCAACCAGCCACGAACACCAAACAAGTGTTCCAGCTTTCCACTGGTGCCGCTCTGAGAATTTCTTCTTCGGTGAGTACTCCCCTTTGTTAACCATCTCCGTCCGTTTCCGTGTCCTTGGCCTAGAGTCGTACGTACGCCCAAGGACGTAGCCACCCTGTGGCGCAGTGAGGCCTTCAACCCGGAGACGTCCGTCTTGAAGTTCCTCAATTCTCCGTTAGTGGCTCCAGGAGCCCCCGGTCCCCAGCAGCGGCAAAGGACACTTTGCCACTGCATGAGGTCGGTTTCCATTTCTGGTGGTTAAACAATGGGAACCTCACAATTGAAAATCCCTACGAACACCCCTTTAGGGTGTCTCCTCCAAAACTTGGAAGCCTTACATCTAGCCCAAGATTTAAAACGAAAGCGGCTAATTTTCCTCTCCACTGTGGCATGCCAAAAACCCAGGAGGAGACCCCTCCTCAGGGCCCCCTAAGGTCCGAGGAGCCTCCTCCTTCACGCCGCGGACGGACCAGGACCTAGACATCGCTTTCCACACCTCCAAGTCTCCTAGGGGTGCGTATCTCTTGCCTCCCTCTCATACTCCTTGGCCAGAAGTCCTGCGCAGGCCCAAGGTTTTTTGGTCACCAGGTGACCCACAGGAGAGTTCCCAAAGGTAGAGACGTCTGCCCAAAGGAACTCCATTCCAGTCCATGTGAGACCCGTCCAGGGCGGAGACGTCCGCCTGGAGGTAATCTCCATTCCGGCTCCAGGAGCCTCCCGGTCTCTAGTGGCTCCAAAGGACGCTTTGTAGCCAGGTAGAGTTCGGTTTCCGCCTATGGGTGAGAGAAAGGCAATGGGAAATCCCCAATCCAAAATACCTAGAGACACCCCTTTAGGGTGTCTTCTAACTAATCTCAAAACTTTACAATTACAGCAAGATCTTAAATGAAAGCGACTGATTTTACTCTCCACTGTGGCGTGGCCAGTCTCAACGGCCGCCTGAAGGCACTTTAGACCGTAACATTTTAATTAGATCTCTCTAATTTCTGCCAGAGGCTCGGAAAGTGGTCAGAAATTATCTATGTCCAAGGCTTTTAGGACTTGCGCTCTCGCCCAGACCTGTGCGCCCGCTGTTAAATGGCCCAGGTCTCGTTAGCCTAAACCCCTAAACCCGGCCCTTGGCCCCAACCTCAGCAACTGAGGAGGACTCCACCTCCATTTCAGATGGGGCCGACGGCAGGCGACCTCCCTCCCGACTTTCCTACCCCCCTCCCTATGGACTTCCTACCGCCCCTCCCGACACTCCTCCCTCAGCCACTCCTCTTACCTCTCCCATTTCCGCCCACACTCGCTCCAAGACCGTGGTAGCGGCCCCCATTAGTCAGCCCTCTACCAGTCAGCCTGCCTCAACCCCCTCTACCAGTCAGCCTGTCTTAACCTACCCTACTGGTCAGTCTGTTCCAACCTCCCCTGCTAGTTTGTTGCCCCCTCCCCCACCCCAAGAAGTTGCTGGAGCCAAAGGCGTGGTTAGAGTCCACGTCCCCTTTTCCTTGGCTGACCTTTCCAAAACTGAAGAACGACTTGGCGACTTCTCAGCCAACCCCACCTAATATTCCAAAGAGTTTCGATACCTAGGCCAGAACATATAACCTTACCTGGCATGACTTACATGTCATTCTTACTTCCACTCTTAACCCAGAGGAAAGAGAGTGCATTCTCGCAGCCGCCAGGCAACATGCAAATCAATGGCATTTAATCGACGCCACCGTCCTGTTAGGAGAGATGGCTGTCCCGTCCATAGAACCAGATTGAGATTACCAACCACAGCAGCCTGGCCGCCGTAGGAAGGACATTATGGTTCAATGTCTCTTGGCCGGTATGCAGGCAGCCTCTAACAAAGTGGTCAATTTTGATAAACTAAAGGAAATCATCCAGCACCCAGATGAGAACCTGGCTTCCTTCCTAAATCGCCTTACAGAGGCACTAGCCCAATTTACTCGGCTAGACCCCACCTCCCCAGCCAGAGCAGCTGTCCTAGCCTCCTATTTTATCTCCCAGTCAGCCTCACATATTCCAAAAAAGCAAAAAAAAAAAAAAAAAGGTTGAAGATGGGCCTCACACTCCCACACAGGAAAATTGGCCTTTAAAGTTTTTAACTCCAGAGAAGCAGCAGCTGAGGCCGCAGAGCTAGACAAGGAAAAAAGAAGGGCTGTGCTTCAGGCGCAAGCTCTAGTGGCTGCCCTCCAACTAGCGTTGCCCACTCTGCCGGCAGGGAAGACACAGGGCAAGTCTCCCAGGGGCTCTTGCTATAAATGCGGAGACCCAGGACACTGGGCAAACCAGTGTCCCCAGGCCAAGCCGGCCACTCTGTCTCGTCCATGCTTTAAGTGTGGCACAACTGGGCATTGGGAAAAAAGGTGTCCAAATCCTCGCCTGCCTACCACGCCATGCCCAACCTGCCAACAGGAAGGACACTGGAAGTCTGATTGCCCCGCCAGCAGGGCAGGCATTGCGCCTCAACGTGGTGCCTCTCCTCAAAGGCCGGAAGGCTCCTTCCAGCTCCTACACCTGGACGACGACTGACGGTGCCCACACTCGGAGACCCTGGTCACCCTCGCCGAGCCTAGGGTAACTCTACAGATAGCGGGTAAGCCAATTTCTTTTCTCATCAATACGGAGGCTACCTATTCTGTTTTGCCAACCTATGGAGGTCCTAGCCAGCCATCCACTATCTCAGTAGTTGGGGTAGACGGTAAACTGTCTAACCCTCGCCAGACCCCAGTGTTAAATTACTGCCTGGACTATGCATGCTTTGCCCACTCTTTCCTCATCATGCCCTCTTGTCCCACCCCCCTCTTGGGATAAAACATCTTAACCTAACTCAAAACATCTATTCCCCTTCCCTTTCTCCAGGTGGCCAGGTTCTACTCAAGGATCAACACCCTCCTCAAATTTTCTCACTTCCTCACCATTCTTCATCTTAACTTAACTGACTTTTCCTTCATAAACCCCATAGATACCCTCCTTCCCGACCCATCTCCCAACCAGTAGGTTTCCCAACTTTTTACTCTCATAGAAGACCTAACTTGGCAGGGTGCCCTTTGTGATTTCGGCAATGTTGAACTTACCCTCTACACCTTTGTCATCATTATTATGGTTC
>NC_037687.1:21085426-21115031 GCF_003255815.1 Theropithecus gelada | reverse complement strand
CCCCCCACACCTGAGGACCAGAGAACCTCGTCCGAGAGTGTGTGCATATTTGCAATAAAAGACTGCCACTTTCTTATGTACTTTGGCCTCATGTTTAATTACTTAGCTCTCCTAAATTAAGTTACATTAAATGAAATCAAAACAGTTAGTGCCAAATTAATTTAAATTAAAACATTATCAACATAAAACCCCCTGCTATATCCCAATACCAATCCCCGCTATTTGTCTGATCAGTCCTAATTACAGCAGTCCTACTCCTCCTCTCTCTACCAGTCCTAGCCGCTGGCATCACCATACTGTTAACAGACCGTAACCTCAACACCACTTTGTTTGATCCAGCTGGAGGGGGTGAGCCCATCTTATATCAACATCTATTCTGATTATTCGGCCATCCCAAAGTCTACATTCTCATCCTACCAGGATTCGGAATAATCTCTCACATTGTAACATCCTACTCCGGAAAAAAAGAACCATTCGGATATATGGGCATAGTTTGAGCTATAATGTCAATTGGATTCTTGGGCTTTATTGTATGAACCCATCACATATTCACAGTAGGTATGGACATAGATACACGAGCTTACTTCACCTCTGCCACTATAATTATTGCAGTCCCCACTGGTGTTAAAGTCTTTAGCTGACTTACTACACTCCACGGAAGCAAAAAGACACATTGAGTTAGAAGGTGCCTCTCAAATTTTAATGTGTACAATTAGCTGGAGATCTTGTTATGCATATTTATTTTAGAAGATCGGGAATAAATCTGAGTTTCTGAATTTCTGAGAAGCTCACCAGTAATGCCTGTTTTTGACCCGATAATAATATTTTGTCAAACATTAAGTGTAGGAGCATGGTTTTTCCCAGTTTTTAGTTTGTTTGTTTTGAGGCAGAGTTTCGCTCTTGTCATCCAGGCTTGAGTGCAATGGCGATCTCGGCTCACTGCAACGTCCGCCTCCCAGGTTCAAGCCATTCTCCTGACTCAGCCTCCCAAGTAGCTGGGACTACAGGCACAGGCCACCACACCTGGCTAATTTTTTGTATTTTTAGTAGAAATGGGGTTTCACCATGTTGGTCAGGCTTCTCTCAAACTCCTGCAGGTGATCTGCCTGCTTCAACCTCCCAAATTGCTGGGATTACAGGTGCGAGCCACTGCACCTAGCTGTTTTTCTCAGTTTTTCTGGCCTGTAAGCAGAGATGAGAGCCTTCATTTTTCTTTTTCTTTTTCTTTCTTTTTTTTTTTTTTTTGAGACGGAGTCTCGCTCTGTCACCCAGGCTGGAGTGCAGTGGCCGGATCTCAGCTCACTGCAAGCTCCACCTCCCGGGTTCACGCCATTCTCCTGCCTCAGCCTCCCGAGTAGCTGGGACTACAGACGCCCGCCACCTCGCCCGGCTAGTTTTTTGTATTTTTTAGTAGAGACGGGGTTTCACCGTGTTAGCTAGGATGATCTCGACCTCCTGACCTCGTGATCCGCCCGTCTTGGCCTCCCAAAGTGCTGGGATTACAGGCTTGAGCCACCGGGCCCAGCTGAGAGCCTTCATTTTTCAAAGACAGATATACACAAAGAAAATCTAAGAAAAAAAAGTAGCTGCCGGATTAAATGTAGTGGTTTATGCACAACAGCTATATAAAAATACTTAATAATAAAGAGAAAAGGCCGGGCGCGGTGGCTCAAGCCTGTAATCCCAGCACTTTGGGAGGCCGAGACGGGCGGATCACGAGGTCAGGAGATCGAGACCATGCTGGCTAACACGGTGAAACCCCATCTCTACTAAAAAATACAAAAAACTAGCCGGGCGAGGTGGCGGGCGCCTGTAGTCCCAGCTACTCGGGAGGCTGAGGCAGGAGAATGGCGTGAACCCAGGAGGCGGAGCTTGCAGTGAGCTGAGATCCGGCCACTGCACTCCAGCCTGGGCGACAGAGCGAGACTCCGTCTCAAAAAAATAATAATAATAATAATAAAGAGAAAAATAATTAACTCTATAGTGAAAAATTATGTCAGATTTTTATTTTTTATTTTATTTTGTTTTATTTTTTCTGAGACAGAGTTTTGCTCTGTTGCCCAGGCTGGTGTGCAGTGGCCCGATCTTGGCTCACTGCAAACTCCACTTCCCAGGTTCACGCCATTCTCCTGCCTCAGCCTCCTGAGTGGCTGGGACTACAGGCGTCCACCACCACACCCGGCTAATTTTTTGTATTTTTAGTAGAGACAGGGTTTCACCGTGTTAGCCAGGATGGTCTCGATCTCCTGACCTCGTGATCTGCCCACCTCGGCCTCCCAAAGTGCTGAGATTATAGGCGTGAGCCACGGCACCCGGCCGCTTTTTGTTTATTTATTTATTTACTCGTTTTGAGACAAAGTCTTGCTCTGTCCCCCAGACTGGAATGCAGTGGCACTATCTCGGCTCACTGTAACCGCCACCTCCTGGGTTCAAGCAATTCTAATTCTCCTGCCTCAGCCTCCCAAGCAGCTGGGACTATAGGTGCATGCCACCACACCTGGCTCTTTTTTTTTTTTTTTTTTTTAGTAGAGATGGGGTTTCACCATATTGCTTAGGTTGGTCTCGAACTCCTGACCTCAGGTGATCCACCCATCTCCCAAAGTGCTGGGATTACAGGAGTGAGCCACCACGCCTGGCATGTCAGAGAGCTTTTAACCAAGTGAATAATTGACACAGTATCACTTCTAGGATAGTACCTTCCAAAAGTAAGTTACAGTCTGAATTTAACTCAAGATGCTGAGGCAGGAGAAGCACTTGAACTCGGGAGGCAGAGGTTGTGGTGAGCTGAGACTGCACCACAGCACTCCAGCCTGGGTGAGAAAGTGAGACTCTGTCTGAAAAAAAAAAAAAATGCTAAATGGTACCCAGGGACAGTGGTTTATGCCTGTAACCCTACACCTTTAGGAGGCCAAGGCAGTCAGATCACTTGAGGCCCAGAGGTCAGCCTGAGCAAAATAATGAGACTCTGAATATAAAACAAGAGAAATGCTAAATGAGTCCTTTACATCGAAAAATAAAATGATGCTGGACAGCATCATAAAACATTATATAAATATAAAGCACTTTATGAAATGTAATTTTTTTTTAATTTTTTGAGATGGAATCTCACTCTGTCACCCAGGTTGGAGTGCAGTGGCACGATCTCAGCTTACTGCAACCTCTGCCTCCCCAGTTCAAATGATTCTCCTGCCTCAGTCTCCTGAGTAGCTGGGACTACAGGTACTTGCCATCATGCCTGGCTGATTTTTTGTATGTTTAGTAGAGATGGGGTTTCTTAGTGTTAGCCAGGATGGCCTCGATCTCCTGACCTTGTGATCTGCTTGCCTCAGCCTCCCAAAGTGCTGGGATTACAGGCGTGAGCCAATGTACCCGGCCTATTAAATGTAAATATACAGAGGCATATAGAATTCTTTACTATCATAATGATGGTGCATAAAACCCTTAACATTTTTCTACAGAATATAAAAAATATATAAATGTGTATAAATCTGTGGATATACAATATAAAATAGTATAATTTGTAATACTAAAATATTCATAACAAACTGGAAAATATAGAGGTATAGTTTTTGTATTCAGTTGAAGTTGTTATGAAATTAAAACATACTGTTTTAACTTTAAGATGTTTTACATAATGTCTATTTTTCAAAAAGATTACAAACTTTTTTTTTTTTAAATGGAGTCTTACTCTGTTTCCCTGGCTGGAGTGCAATGGTGAGATCTCAGCTCACTGCAACTTGCCCCTCCCAGGTTCAAGCAATTCTCCTCAGCCTCCTGCATACCTGAGACTACAGGTGCACCCTGCCACACCCAGCTTATTTTTTGTATTTTTTGTATTTTTTTTTGTTGCCCAGGCTGGTCTCGAACTCCTGAGCTCAGGCCATCTGCCTGCCTCCACCTCCCAAAAGTGCTAGGATTACAGGCGTGTGCCACTGTGCCCTGCTGATTACAAACGTTTTGTAGAAACTATGCAAAATAAAATGAAGGAACGAGTAAAGCACGTCACTACAAAATTAAACAAAAAATGTAGTCAGTATAGCAGGAAATGAAAAAATATATATCTACAAAAAACACATAAAACAATAACAGTAAAACTGATAATAGTAACGTCATTTTTTAAGCAATCATTTTAAATATAAATTAATTAAACTACTTAATAGAATGAAATGTAATCCCAGGACTTTGGGAGGCCAAGGTGGGCTGATTACTTGATCCCAGAAGTTTAAGACCAGCCTGGGCAACTTGACAAAACTCAGTCTCTACAGAAAACTAGCTGGGCATGATGGCGCATGCCCGTAACCCAGCTACTTAAGAGGCTGAAATGAGAGGATCTTCTGAGTTTGAGAGGTTGAGGTTGCAGCTCACAGCCATGTTCACACTACTACAGACCAGTCTGGTCGAGAGAGTGAAACCTTATTTTATAAATTAATTAATTAAAAGGAAAAGAAATAAGATGCCTGGGTGGCTTAGGAATAAAACCATACAATGTATTCTCTACAATAGACCCATTTTAGCACTTAGTCAAATAGGCTGTAAGTAACAGAATAAAAAAAATCTATATTTCATGTAAATAGTAGCCACAATTAGGTGAGGTGGTCATAACTATGTTGGACAAAATATGCTTTAAGTCAAGTACTCATATGAAACAAAGATTGATATTATATAATGGTAAAATGGTCAACTTACCAGAAATCTATAACTATCATATCTATTTATATGTATATTTATGTATAAAAATGTGTCTCCAAAATATATAAATATTGACAAAAGTGAAGCAAGAAATACATAGCAACATAACAGTTGTAGACATTAAGACCCAATTTTCAATAAATAGAAAATTCAGATAAAAGAGTAACCAGAAACCAGAAAATGTAGACATTATAGACTTTATTAATTGTTTTGCATATAGAGAATTACCAGAGAGTGGATAATTTATAAAGAAAAAAGATTTATTTGGCTCACAGTTTGGCAGACTGTACAAGAAGTGTGTGCCATTGTCTGCTTCTGGTGAGGGTCTCAGGAAGCTTACAATTGTGGCAGAAGACAAGAGGAACTGAACATATCACATGATAAGAGAGCAATTGTAAGGTGAAGAAGCCAGTTTTTTTTTTTTTTTAAACATAGAGTTTCTCAAAACTATGCAGATATTTGTGTGTCCCCAGTAACAATAGAAAAACAGTCAGATTGTGCAGCTTCTTCTATCCCATGAAGATGTCTTTGGCTGTCACTGTAAACTTGAAGAAAGATCATTGAAGGGAAAGTAGAATCCTTAGAGAATTTTAAAGCATAAGACAGAAGATACCCCCATTTTTAAAATCTCAGGCTTTTAAAAATCTCAGTATTTTAAAAATCTCAGGCTTCCCAGAAACTACTTCCTTTGGAGCAGAGCTTCTCAGATCACATTTTGAGAACTGGCTTCCTTCTTAACCATTAAACCTTTCATCTGTGTTGTCCATTGCGTTCCCTCTCACCTACCTGGGGGTTTGGCTACCATTTCATGTCTCTTCATATTCCAGGGCTCTTTTCCCTGCTCCAGAAAAGTGATCAGGTCTGGTTTAGAGACAGCAATACTTGTTTCATTAAAAATAAATGTCATGAATCTTGCTCACATTCTCAAAATAACATGCTCAGTAAAAAGAATGTGATAGAATATGGCCAGATTACAGTGGCTCATGCCTGCAATCTCAGCACTTTGGGAGGCCGAGGTGGGCACATCATGAGGTCAGGAGATGGAGACCATCCTGGCTGACAAGGTGAAACCTGATCTCTACTAAAAGCACAAAAAATTACCCAGGCATGGTGGCACATGCCTGTAATTCCAGCTACTCAGGAGGCTAAGGCAGGAGAGTCACTTGAACCCAGGAGGCAGAGGTTGCAGTAAGCCAAGATCATGCCACTACACTGCAGCCTGGGTGACAGAGCAAGACTCCCTCTCAAAAAAACAATGACAAAAAGTAACAGAATAGTAAAGTAAATTAATCCCCAAACCCACCATTTATAACAGAAATTTCTAAATATCTAGAAAATATTTTCAATTAGTAGGTTCTCAATTTTACTACCCAGTACTACTGAATCACAAATTAGTTGTGGCAATTAAATTTTAAGGTGTGGACAACAATATTTTGTGCCACTAAATTTCTGGAAGTACCACTAATGTAGAGTGAAAGATACAGATCAGCTCAGGAATGTGGATAGTTCAGGTAAAAATAAAACATCTTGAATAAATTCCTACCTACACTTTCAGAAAACAGGGATCTGAAACTCATATATGCAAAGAATAAATTACTAAAACATATTCTACAGAAAAGAGAAATGAAACATTTAGGGTATAATAGGAATTGTTTATTTAAATTATTCTCATCCAGAAACACCAGGTTTCTGTAGTTCTCTAACATCACATTTCTATATAAATTCTGCTCAGCAGAATTCAGGCATTGCCACTCCTCCAGAGAAAATTATGTGGTGACAGCCCTAAATGTCAATGGTCCCTGAAACACACACACACACATACACACATACACGCACGCACACACAGAAATGCATATATTTACCATGTGGCCATGGGCAGAATTTTTAATTTGACTCAATGTGAAATGACAGTAAAGACAATGGATTCTAACTTATAGGAAGATGAATATTATCCAACAGAATAGTTTTCAACACAGAAATCTTCTCTAATGTATTCTCTAACTCTGAGAGAAGAAAATGGCATAAGATCCACACCACCAGTTTATGTAAGATACTTTTCTGGATAATAAAAGTATAAAATTAAGGGCATGAACACAGACATGTAATTTTTGATTGCTATATTCACATCACACAGAATGAGTTGTTTATATTTTTCAGATCAAAAAGACACATTGAGTTAGAAGGTGCCTCTCAAATTTTAATGTGTACAATAAGCTGGAGATCTTGTTATGCATATTTATTTTAGAAGATCTGGAATAAATCCGAGTTTCTGAATTTCTGAGAAGCTCACCAGTAATGCCTGTTTTTGACCCGAGAATAATATTTTCTCAAACATTCAGTAAGTGTAGGAGCATGGTTTTTCCCAGTTTTTTGTTTATTTGTTTTTTTGTTTGTTTTGAGACGGAGTTTTGTTCTTGTCGCCCAGGCTTAAGTGCAATGATGCGATATCGGCCCACTGCAACCTCCGTCTCCCAGGTTCAAGCCATTCTCCTGACTCAGCCTTCCAAGTAACTGGGACTACAGGCACATGCCACATGCCCAGCTAATGTTTTGTATTTTTAGTAGAGATGGGGTTTCACCATGTTGGTCAGGCTTCTCTCAAACTCCTGACCTCAGGTAATCTGCCTGCCTCAACCTCCCAAAGTGCTGGGATTACAGGTGTGAGCCACCGCACCTGGCCTTTTTTCCAGTTTTTCTGGCCTGTAACCAGAGATGAGAGCCTTCATTTTTCAAAGACAGATATACACAAGGAAAATCTAAGACAAAAGTGTAGCTGCCAGATTAAATGTGATGGTTTATGCACAACACCTACATAAAGATACTTAATGATAAAGAGAAAAATAATTAACTCTATAGTGAAAAATTATGTCAGAGAGCTTTTCATTTATTTATTTGTTTACTCATTTTGAGATGAAGTCTCACTCTGTCCCCCAGGCTGGAATGCAGTGGCACAATCTCGCTTACTGCAACTGCCACTTCCTGGGTTCAGGCGATTCTTCTGCCTCAGCCTCCCAAATAGCTGGGACTATAGGTGCATGCCACCACGCCTGGCTAATTTTTGTATTTTTAGGAGAGATAGGGTTTCACCATATTGCTCAGGTTGGTCTTGAACTCCTGACCTCAGTTGATCCACCCACCTCCAAAAGTGCTGGGATTACAGGAGTTTGAGCCACCATGCCCGGCGTGTCAGAGAGCTGTTTAACCAGGTGAATAATTAACATCAACTGAACTTGGACAAATTTTTATTATTTGCTGATACACACAGAAGAACAGAGCATCACTTCTGGGATAGTGCCTTCCAAAAGTAAGTTACAGTCTGAATTTAACTATAAAGTAACATCAGTTTTTTGCAAAATTTAAGATACAAATATATCTCATATTCTGTAGTTTTAGTAGTGATGTGAAATAGTCTTTCTTTAGCACCGTAGAGAACAGGTTTCTTCTAATTTTTTTTTCCAGAGCTTTCTGGCTAATAATTGTCATCCAGTTTATGTAAGCATTTTCTTAATTCTGTTCTGCATACAGCTAATGGATACAGATGGAAGCTCCACATTACATGTCCTCCATTTTTACTAAGGGCCACAGCTTTTCCTCAATATGAATCTTGAGTATCTACATCTTCCTATATTTAACAGCCATAAAAAGGACATTTTTAATATTGCAGATCATAAATTCATAGTGAGTTCTGCATGGCATATAAGAAGCCTTGAGGTAGAGAATTTAGAGAAGGCTCTGATAGATAAGAAAAATATATATATATTTTTATACAGAGTCTCGCTCTGTCGCCCAGGCTAGAGTGCAGTGGCCAGATCTCAGCTCACTGCAAGCTCCACCTGCCGGGTTCACGCCATTCTCCTGCCTCAGCCTCCCGACTAGCTGGGACTACAGGCGCCCGCCACCTCGCCCGGCTAGTTTTTTTTGTATTTTTTAGTAGAGACAGGGTTTCACCGTGTTCGCCAGGATGGTCTCGATCTCCTGACCTCGTGATCGGCCCATCTCGGCCTCCCAAAGTGCTGGGATTACAGGCTTGAGCCACCGTGCCCGGCCGATAAGAAAAATATTTTTCAGAGACCCTTGAGTATCATAAGAATTTGTAAAAGTAGTTAAAGCAAACTCATTAGGTAGGACAAGCACAAGTAGAGAAGTAAAGTTTGGCAAGAACTAAACACATAACATTTCAGGAGGCAGAGGGGACACAGTTCTTGATCAGAGACATGTTTTTTGTTTTGTTTTGTGTTTTTTTAAAGCCTTTTTTGTTTTGTTTTGTTTTGTTTTTTCCTTTTTCTCCCTCTCTGGGATTCCTCCTCAGATAAGATTCTCTGGACAAATTCTACCAGCATCTTGAGAATATGCTTTTAAAGTTGTCAGAATTACCTGTTTACCTGCTGACACCACACACACAGGCAGAAGAACCAAGACCTGCAAAAAAAGTTCACACATTTGTGTCCTTTATAACAGAAGAGATTCAGAAACAATGAGCTGCTCTATGCAAAAACAAAAAAATAGTTTTCTCTTTTCTGCCCTTAGGTGCCCTCCCCAGCCACAGACATCAGCAATTTCTGCTACAATAATGGTAACGTGAGCCACATTGACCTGTCCCTACCTAATCCAAACAAAATAAACCCTGTGACCACCCGTTAGTGCAAAGATGAAACTTAACACTTAAAATGTATCTTGAACCCCTCATATTTGATTCTGACATCACCTTACAGTAACATGAAGCCTTTAATTAAAAAAAAAAGAATGAATACTTCCAGACCAATAAATAGAGCCTGTGGGGAGGGCAGAAGTAGAGATATCTGCAAATTGTCTAAGTAATCCTATTTAGAAACCAGAGCTGATAACCACTTAGCTAAGCACTGCCTCTGAAGCTTTAATGAGCTTCTAAGTCACTTGGTAATTTTGGCCCTACTGTATGTAATATGAATCTGCAAGTCTGGAAAGGGTCCATGAATGGGTGTTTTAAACAAGTTTCTTGACAATGCTGATGTTGTTCTCCTGGGCTTATTATCAGCATTACTTAGAGAAAGCAGGCACAGCACAGAGTCCCTGACCCTCAGCACTTTTGTCACAACACAAATATTTTTGGTACAAATGAAGACAACCAATCTCTGTCCTAAAGTATCATATTTTTTTGGTCCTTTAAAGTTTACAGAGAAAACAGAAGGCAGTGATGTCTGTATAAGTCTGTATTTGGAAAACAACATTTACACATGACTAATGCAATGTTCATTAAGTAATAAATTTGTATTGTGTTTATATTTACTTGTTTGCTGACTTGTGGGGCAACTACTGGGTTTGCAAGAATATTAAGTTGCTAAATGTAATGTCTCTGTAGACGCTGGTTTTAATAAAAAAAATTTAAGTTGTTCCAAGATGGCCGAATAGGAACAGCTAGGGTCTGCAGCTCCCAGCGTGATTGATGTAGAAGATGGGTGATTTCTGCATTTTCAACGGAGCTACCTGGTTCATCTCACTGGGACTGGTTGGACAGTGGGTGCAGCCCATGGAGGGTGAGCCAAAGCAGGGAAGGGCATCGCCTCACCCAAGAAGTGCAAGGGGTCAGGGGATTTCCCTTTCCTAGCCAAGGGAAGAGCTGTGACAGACTGTACCTGGAAAATCGGGACACTGTCCCGCCCAAATACTGCACTTTTCCAATGGTCTTAGCAAAGGGCACACCAGGAGATTATATCCTGCGCCTGGCTCAGCGGGTCCCACACCCACGGAACCTTGCTCACTGCTAGTGCAGCAGTCTGAGATCAACCTGCGAGGCAGCAGCCTGGCAGGGGGAGGGGCGTCCGCCATTGCTGAGTCTTGAGTAGGTAAACAAAGTGGCAAGGGAAGCTCAAAATGGGCAGAGCCCACCAAAGCTCAGCAAGGTCAGCTGCTTCTGTAGACTCCACCTCTGGGGGCAGGGCATAGCTGAACAAAAGGCAGCAGAAACTTATGCAAACTTAAACGTCCCTGTCTGACAGCTCTGAAGGGAGAAGTGGTTCTCCAAGCACGGTGTTTGAGCTCTGAGAATGGAGTGACTGCCTCCTCAAGTAGGTCACCAACATCAAAGAACAAAGGTAGATAAAACCACAAAGATGGGGAGAAACCAGAGCATAAAAGCTGAAAATTCTGAAAACCAGAGCACCTCTTCTCTTCCAAAGAATGGCAGCTCCTTACCAGCAATGGAGCAAAGCTGGACAGAGAATGACTTGGATGAGTTGACAGAAGTAGGCTTCAGAAGGTCGGTAATAACAAACTTCTCCAAGCTAAAGGAGGATGTCCAAACCCATCACAAGGAAGCTAAAAACCTTAAAAAAAGATTAGGCCGGGCGCGGTGGCTCAAGCCTGTAATCCCAGCACTTTGGGAGGCCGAGACGGGCGGATCACGAGGTCAGGAGATCGAGATCATCCTGGCTAACACGGTGAAACCCCGTCTCTACTAAAAAATACAAAAAACTAGCCAGGCGAGGTGGCGGGCGCCTGTAGTCCCAGCTACTCAGGAGGCTGAGGCAGGAGAATGGCGTGAACCTGGGAGGCGGAGCTTGCAGTGAGCCGAGATCTGGCCACTGCACTCCAGCCTGGGTGACAGAGCAAGACTCCGTCTCAAAAAAAAAGATTAGACTAATGGCTAAATAGAATAAACAGTGTAGAGAAGACCTTAAATGACCTGATGGAGCTGAAAACTCCATGAACTACGTGGTGCATGCACAAGCATCAATAGCTGATTCAATCATCTGGAAGAAAGGATATCAGTGATTGAAGATCAAATTAATGAAATAAAGTGAGAAGAGAAGTTTAGAGGAAAAAGTAAAAAGAAACAAATCCTCCAAGAAATATGCGACTATGTGAAAAGACCAAATCTATGTTTGATTGGTGCACCTGAAAGTGCCGAGGATAATGGAACCAAGTTGGAAAACAATCTTCAGGAGTTCCAGGAGAACTTCCCCAACCTAGCAAGGCATGCCAACATTCATATTCAGGAAATACAGAGAACACCACAAAGATACTCCTCAAGAATAGCAACCCCAAGACACATAATTGTCAGATTCATCAAGGTTGAAATGAAGGAAATAATGTTAAGGGCAGTGAGAGAGAAAGATCAGGTTACCCACAAAGGAAAGCCCATCAGACTAACTGCGGATCTCTCGGCAGAAACTCTACAAGCCAGAAGAGAGTGGGGGCCAATATTCAACATTCTTAAAGAAAAGAATTTTCTTTTTTTTTTTTTTTTTTTTGAGACGGGGTCTCGCGCTGTGTCACCCAGGCTGGAGTGCAGTGGCACGATCTCGGCTCACTGCAAGCTCCGCCTCCCAGGTTCACGCTATTCTCCTGCCTCAGCCTCCGAGTAGCTGGGACTACAGGCGCCCGCCACCACGCCCGGCTAGTTTTTTGTATTTTTAGTAGAGACGGGGTTTCACCATGTTAGCCAGGATGGTCTCGATCTCCTGACCTCGTGATCCACCCGCCTCGGCCTCCCAAAGTGCTGGGATTACAGGCTTGAGCCACCGCGCCCGGCCAAGAAAAGAATTTTCAACCTACAATTTTTTTTTTTTTTTTGAGATGGAGTCTTGCTCTGTCGCCCAGGCTGGAGTGCAGTGGCACAATATAGGCTCAATGCAAGCTCCACCTTCCAGATTAACGCCATTCTACTGCATCAGCCTCCTGAGTAGCTGGGACTACAGGTGCCTGCCACCACACCCGGCTAATTTTTTTTGTATTTTTAGTAGAGACGGGGTTTCACCATGTTAGCCAGGATGGTCTGCATCTCTTGATCTCGTGATCTGCCCACCTCGGCCTCCCAACGTGTTGGGATTACAAGCATGAACACCCTCGCCCAGCCACATTCAACCCAGAATTTAATATCCAGCCAAACTAAGCTTCATAAGTGAAGGAGAAATAAAATCCTTTACAGACAAGCAAATGCTGAGAGATTTTTTTCACCACCAGTCCTGCCCTACAAGAGCTCCTGAAGGAAACACAAAACATGGAAAGGATCAACCAGTACCAGCCTGCAAAAACATGCCAAATTGTAAAGACCATCGATGCTAGGAAGAAACTGCATCAACTAACAGGCAAAATAACCAGCTAACATCATGACAGGATCAAATTCACACATAAAAATATTAACCTTAAATGTAAATGGGCTAAACGCTCCAATTAAAAGACACAGAATGGCAAATTGGATAAAGAGTCAGGACCCATTTTACATGCAGAGACACACACAGGCTCAAAATAAAGGGATGGAGGAAGATATCCAAGCAAATGGAAAGCAAAAAATCAAAGCAGGAGTTGCAATCCTAGTCTCTGATAAAGCAGACTTTGAACCAACAAAGATCAAAAGAGACAAAGAAGGCCATTACATAATGGTAAAGGGATCAATTCAACAGGAAGTGCTAACTATCCTAAATATATATGCAGCCAATACAGAAACATTCAGATTATAAAGAAAGTCCTCAGAGACGTATAAAGAGACTTAGACTCCCACACAATAATAGTGGGAGACTTTAACACCCCACTGTCAATATCAGACAGATCAACAAGACAGAAGGTTAACAAGGATATCCATGACTTGAACTCAGCTCTGCACCAAGCGGACCTAATAGATATCTACAGAAGTCTCCACCCCAAATCAACAGAATATGCATTCTTCTCAGCACCACATCGCACTTATTCCAAAATTGACCACATAGTTGGAAGTAAAGCACTGCCCAGCAAATGTAAAAGAACAGAAATCACAACAAACTGTCTCTCAGACCACAGTGCAATCAAATTAGAACTCAAAATTAAGAAACTCACTCAAAACCGCACAACTACATGGAAACTGAACAATCTGCTCCTGAATGACTACTAGGTAAATAACGAAATGAAGGCAGAAATAAATAAGTTCTTTGAAACCAATGAGAACAAAGACACAACGTACCAGAATCTCTGGAACACATTTAAAGCAATGTGTAGAGGGAAATTTATAGCTGTAATGCCCACAAGAGAAAGCAGGAAAGATCTAAAATCGACACCCTAACATCACAATGAAAAGAACTAGAGAAGCAAGAGAAAACAAATTCAAAAGCAAGCAGAAGGCAAGAAACAACTAAGATCAGAACAGAGCTGAAGGAGATAGAGACATAAAAACCCTTTGAAAAATCAATGAATCCAGGAGCTCGTTTTTTGAAAAGATCGACAAAATTGATAGACCACTAGCAAGACTAATAAAGAAGAAAAGAGAGAAGAATCAAATAGACAAAATAAAAAATGATAAAGGGGATATCACCACCAATTCCACAGAAATACAAGCTACCGTCAGAGAATACTATAAACACCTCTACACAAATAAACTAGAAAATCTAGAAGAAATGGATAAATTCCTGGATGCATACACCCTCCCAAGACTAAACCAGGAAGAATTTGAATCTCTGAAGAGACCAATAACAGGCTCTGAAATTGAGGCAATAATTAATAGCCTACCAGCCAAAAAAAAGTCCAGAACCGGACAGATTCACAGCCAAATTCTACCAGAGGTACAAAGAGGAGCTGGTACCATTCCTTCTGAAACTATTCCAATCAATAGAAAAAGAGGGAATCCTCCCTAACTCATTTTGTGAGGCCAACATCATCCTGATACCAAAGCCAGGCCGAGACACAACAAAAAAAGAGAATTTTAAACCAATATCCCTGATGAACATCGATGCGAAAATCCTGAATAAAATACTGGCAAACTGAATCCAACTGCTGTTGGATTCATCAAAAAGCTTATTCACCAAGATCAAGTTGGCTTCATTGCTGGGATGCAAGACTGGTTCAACATAAGCAAATCAACAAAGGTAATCCATCACATAAACAGAACCAATGACAAAAACCACATGATTATCTCAATAGATGCAGAAAAGGCTTTCGACAAAATTCAACAGCCCTTCATGCTTAAAAGTCTCAATAAACTAGGTATTGATAGAATGTATCTCAAAATAATAAGCTATTTATGACAAACCCACAGCTAATATCATACTGAATGGGCAAAACCTGGAAACATTCCCTTTGAAAACTGGCACAAGACAGGGATGCCCTCTCTCACCACTCCTATTCAACATAGTGTTGGAAGTTCTGGCCAGGGCAATCAGGCAGGAGAAAGAAATAAAGAGTATTCAATTAGGAAAAGAGGAAGTCAAATTGTCCCTGTTTGCAGATGACATGATTGTATATTTAGAATACCCATCTTCTCAGCCCAAAATCTTCTTACGCTGATAAGCAACTTCAGCAAAGTCTCAAAATACAAAATCAATATGCAAAAATCGCAAGCATTCCTATACACCAATAACAGACAGAGAACCAAATCATGAGTGAACTCCCATTCACAATTGCTACAAAGAGAATAAAATACCTAGGAATGCAACTCACAAGGGATGTGAAGGACCTCTTCAAGGAGAACTACAAACCACTGCTCAATGAAATAAAAAATTACACAAACAAATGAAGAACATTCCATGCTCATGCATAGGAAGAATCAATGTCGTGAAAATGGTCATACTGCCCAAGGTAATTTATAGATTCAATGCCATCCCCATCAAGCTACCATTGACTTTCTTCACAGAATTGGAAAAAACTACTTTAAAGTTCATATGGAACCAAAAAAGAGCCCTCATTGCCAAGACAATCGTAAGCCAAAAGAACAAAACTGGAAGCATCATGCTACCTGACTTCAAACTATACTACAAGGCTACAGTAACAAAAACAGCATGGTACTGGTGCCAAAACAGATAAACAGACCAAAGGAACAGAACAAGGCCTCAGAAATAACACCACACGTCTACAACCATCTGATCTTTGACAAACCTGACAAAAACAAGAAATGGAGAAATGATTCCCTATTTAATAAATGGTTCTGGGAAAACTAGCTAGCCTTATGTAGAAAGCTGAAACTGGATCCCTTCCTTACACCTTATATAAAAATTAATTCAAAATGTATTAAAGACTTATGTGTTAGACCTAAAACCATAAAAGCCATAGAAGAAAACCTAGGCAATACCATTCAGGACATACACATGGACAAGGAGTTCATTGACTAAACACCAAAAGTAATGGCAGCAAAAGCCAAAACAGACGAATTGGATCTAATTAAATTAAAAATCTTCTGCACAGCAAAAGAAACTACCATCAGTGAACAGGCAACCTATGGAATGGGAGAAAAATTTTACAATCTACCCATCTGACAAATGGCTAATATCCAGAATCTACAATGAACTTAAACAAATTTACAAGAAAAAATAAACCCATCAAAAAGTGGGCAAAGGATATGAACAGACACTTCTCAAAAGAAGATATTAATGCAGCCAACAGACACATGAAAAAATGCTCATCATCACTGGTCATCAGAGAAATACAAATCAAAACCACAATGAGATACCATCTCACACCAGTTAGAATGGCAGTCATTAAAAAGTCAGGAAACAGATGCTGGAGAGGATGTGGAGAAATAGGAACACACTTACACTGTTGGTGGGAGTGTAAACTAGCTCAACCATTGTGGAAAACAGTGTGGTGATTCCTCAAGGATCTAGAACTAGAAATACCATTTGACCCAGTGATCCCAATACTGGGTATATACCCAAAGGATTATATATCATGCTACTATAAAGACACATGCACATGCATGTTTATTGCGGCGCTATTCACAATAGCAAAGACTTGGAACCAACCCAAATGTCCATCAATGATAGACTGGATCAAGAAAATGTGGAACATATACACCATGGAATACTACGCAGCCATGAAGAGGGATGAGTTCATGTCCTTTGTAGGGACATGGACGAAGCTGGAAACCATTATTCTGGGCAAACTATCACAGGTACAGAAAATCAAACACTGCATGTTCTCACTGATGGATGGAAGTTGAACAATGGGAACATTTAGACACAGAGTGGGGAGCATCACACACTGGGGCCTGTCATGGGGTGGGGGACTAGGGGAGGGATGACTTTGGGATAAATACCTCATGTAAATGACTGGTTGGTGGGTGCAGCAAGCCAACATGGCACCATGTGTGCCTATATAACAAGCCTGCACGTTGTGCACATGTATCCTAGAACTTAAAATATAATTTTAAAAAATTAAAAGATTAGGCCCTAAAATGTATACTTTTTTCCGTTTATCTGCTTTTAGATTTCAGAAAATTGTGAGCACTAGCTCTAGAAAGGCAGTCAAATACATCAAGATTCCAGGGTGGGGCCAGACCTAAATAAGGCCCCCATAAAGGGTGAATTGAACAGAACAGGGTCAGGAAGTGGACGTTATGTAGAATTCTGTTTTCTATGCTACTGGAGTATTTTAAGTTTTGTTTTTCCTAAGCTTACCTAAGAGAAACTTGAATCTTAAGATTTGTGTAATTTTAATTTGTTTTAGTCACTTCCCTGTCAATTTTATATTTTCATAAGCAACTTAAACAAATCTTTTAAGGTGTTCTAGGGTAATTTTATTAGAAGATAAATAAAATATTTAGCAAGGTAAAAAATATAAATGATAACAACTCTTCTGTCCATAAACATCCCTTCAGGTGATGACATCTGAAGTCACAACAGTATAAAGAACATGTACCAAATAAAGCCCAAGTTTTCTGCACACATCTATTCATTGTACCAACCATATGTTGCTTACTTCAACCATGTATCCATTTGCTAGTCTGGACTAGTTTCTAGATGGTTGGGACCACAACTGTTTCATCTATCTTTGAATAGCCAAATGAAATGAAAGCAATTAGTTTATCTCTTTGAGTCTCCAGACTTTCTCCATGTTTCTCACCCAAGTACCAGGAAACTGAAGAAACTGTCATCTGGGTACCAACCAAAGGTATCTCTTGAATGAGAGGAGGAACAAGCACAGGATAACTCATTTCTCTTAAACCGAGACAGAAGCAGAATATACCACTCTTTTCAGCCTGAAACCGTTCTCTTCCGGACATCCTTAAATGTCTCAAAAATGCCTAGGTGATTGTGAGAGGGTTCCCAGTGACTTTGAGCTGATGGCCAAATGATAAGCCAAGCAGGAGAGACTCAGGCTTACTCTAAATAGAAAATGAAACTTCCCTGACCTGACTAGCCAGCTTGTGGGTAAAAGGAAGGACAAGAATACTCTACTCAAATATTACATTTTTTTACAGGTAGTGATAGTTGTGGTCATGGCTCTGGCTACTTTGTTACTCCAAAAATGTTTGTTTGCACTTATAGATCCTGCCATTAGATTCTATTTACACCTGGAGACTCTCCCATAACTGTAGCAGGTCATTAAACAAGATATGAAAACCTCAAAGAGCCACACTCTCAAAGGGGGCGCTTTAAGATGTCTATACTGACATCTCACAATGCAGAAAATGTCTCCTGTTGGTTTTCTGAACGCTTGTAATCCAGAATATGACATGTATCACATTCAAGCCACTTAAGAGCTTGGCCGGGCGCGGTGGCTCAAGCCTGTAATCCCAGCACTTTGGGAGGCCGAGATGGGCGGATCACGAGGTCAGGAGATCGAGACCATCCTGGCGAACACAGTGAAACCCCGTCTCTACTAAGAAATACAAAAAATAGCCGGGCGAGATGGCGGGCGCCTGTAGTCCCAGCTACTCGGGAGGCTGAGGCTGGAGAATGGCGTGAACCCGGGAGGCGGAGCTTGCAGTGAGCAGAGATCCGGCCACTGCACTCCAGCCTGGGCTACAGAGCGAGACTCCGTCTCAAAAAAAAAAAAAAAAAAAAAAAAAAAAAGAGATTGCAAACACAGAAAGGCAGTCACGATAATTCATCCAGAAGTAGAAGAATTCACATCATATCATAAATAGTTCATCCTAAATTCACCTCGTAATTGGGGAGGCCATCTGTGTATGCTCATTGGTTCTAGTTGATGCCAAAATAAGCTTCACAGTTTCATGACAAGAGATAGTTTTGCACCTTGAAGCCAGGTGCCTGCTGACTGTAGGCTCTCAATCTCCTACATAAATAGTTAAATAGGGTGCTATCTTTTTGGCTATTTACATTTTAAAGTAATCGCTCTGGCCCGGCACAGTGGTTCACACCTGTAATCCTAGCACATTTGAGGCCGAGGCGGATGGCTCACCTGAAGTCAGGAGTTCGAGACCAGCCTGACCAATACGATGAAACCCCCATGTCTATTAAAAGTACAAAAGTTAGCCGGGTGTGGTGGCATGCGCCTGTAATCTCAGCTACTTGGGAAGTTGAGACAGGAGAACAGTTTGAACCCAGGAGGCGGAGATTGCAGTGAGCCGAGATCGTACCATTGCACTCCAGCCTGGGGGAAAAGAACGAAACTCCATCTCAAATAAATAAATAAAGTAATGCCTCTGTACTCCATGAGCACTGATCTAAAGAACTCCTGCTTGCCCTCTCCTGATGGCTAGTGTCTTCTCCTGACTCCTACTCTATGCCACTGAGTAATAGCCCACAGCACACAGCTCACAGCTGGCAGCTCACATCTTACATGAACCCCAATTGCCACAGCAGCACTTCAGTGCCACATGAGAGGGAGGCCTGAGCAGCAGGAGGAGAGTCTGCAGGCCTCCTGGGTAGAATTGTACCTTCACAATAATGGGACTGGGAGCAGTGTTTCCGCCTCAGTTTCTATTTATAATAGTGACATTAAAATATACTGCTGAATTTCCAGCATGAGTCCAGACAGACAATGGCTCTAGGAGTTATCATTGGGTCAGTCCACCTCATTTACACAAACCATGGGATACTAATAAGGCTTCTGAAACAGACACGTAAAGCTTTGAAAAGAAAAATAGCTCTGTCTGAGCAAGATTATATTGAGAGAAAAAAAGAAGTTAAAAGCATCTTAAGAAAAAACTCAAATTAGATATAAGATTGATCGAGTCAGAAAAAAAAAAAAATCCCTTTAAAAGAATTTCTTGGCCAGGCGCGGTGGCTCAAGCCTGTAATCCCAGCACTTTGGGAGGCCGAGGCGGGCGGATCACGAGGTCAGGAGATCGAGACCATCCTGGCTAACACGGTGAAACCCCGTCTCTACTAAAAAATACAAAAAACTAGCCAGGCGAGGTGGCAGGCGCCTGTAGTCCCAGCTACTCGGGAGGCTGAGGCAGGAGAATGGCGTGAACCCGGGAGGCGGAGCTTGCAGTGAACAGAGATCTGGCCACTGCACTCTAGCCTGGGCCACAGAGCGAGACTCCGTCTCAAAAAAAAAAAAAAAAAAAAAAAAAAGAATTTCTTGGCCAGGCGTGGTGGCTCACGCCAGCACTTTGGGAGGCTGACGCGGGTAGATCACCTGAGGTCAGGAGTTTGAGACCAGCCTGTCCAACATGGAGAAACCCCGTCTCTACTTAAAATACAAAAAAATTAGCCAGACGTGGTGACGGGCACCTGTAATCCCAGCTACTCAGGAAGTTCAGGCAGGAGAACTGCTTGAACTGGGAGGCGGAGGTTGCAGTGAGCCAAGATCTTACCACTGCACTCTAGCCTGGGTGACAAGAGCAAAACTCCATCTCCAAAAAAAAAAAAAAAAAAAACTGGCCGGGCCCAGTGGCTCATGCCTGTAATCCCAGCACTTTGGAAGGCTGAGGCAGGCAGATCATGAGGTCAGGAGATCAAGACCATCCTGGCTAACATGGTGAAATTCCAACTCTACTAAAAATACAAAAACAAAATTAGCCAGGAGTGGTGGTGGGCACCAGTAGTCGCAGCTACTCGGGAGGATGAGGCGAGAGAATGACGTGAACCCGGGAGGTCGAGCTTGCAGTGAGCAGAGATCGTGCCACTGCACTCCAGCCTAGGCGACAGAGCAAGACTCCGTCTCAAAAAAAAATTTTTTTTCTCTGTGCTGGGCACAGTGGCTCACATCTGTAATCCCAGCAATTTGGGAGTCCGAGGCGAGCAGATCACTTGAGGCTAGGAATTCGAGATCAGCCTGACTCACATGGAGAAACCCTCTCTCTACTAAAAATACAAAATTAGTTGGGCACGGTGGCTCATGCCTGTAATCCCAGCTACTCGGAGGCTGAGGCAGGAGAATTGCTTGAATCTGGGAGGCAGAGGTTGCAGTGAGCCAAGATCACGCCATTGCACTCCAGCCTGGACAACAGCATGGGCAACAAGAGCGAAACTCTGCCTCAAGAAAAAAAAAAAATTCTCTGGAAACACTCAAACAGCAAACCTACTCTTAGCATGAGAAACATGAACGTTATGAAGAAAGTGGCCGTATTCTCAGCAGAATTTTAGGTTTCTCCTTCATCTCTGTTGCTCTCTCATCTCCTAGCCACTGAATGGGAAATCTATGTTGAAATACATCTGACAACTTCCACCAGCACTTTCCAATAAAAAATTGGAATCTGACTTTGTTCACATAGTGAAATATATTTGAGCTTGCAACATAGCTAACATAAAAACTATTTTGGTTTTGGGGTGGCCACATCACTTTTGTTTATTTGTCCTGTAATAGCAGCATTCCAATTTAGTGAAATGAAAGACACAAATCATGCTTACATATAATTATCCCTATTGGATTAATTAATAAACATATCAGACTAGTATCTATTGTAACAATTTAGTAGTCTTTTTTATGTTAGCTATAAATATCTAAGTTCAAATGATTTCAATTTACTAGTCATAAAGCACATAGGATTTTTAAAAATCTGTAACCATAATTCAGTTAAAATACTTTTTTTTTTTTTTTTTTTTGAGACAGTCTCGCTCTGTTTCCCAGGCTGGAGTGCAGCGGCACAATCTCTGCTCACTGCAACCTCTGCCTCCTGGGTTCAAGCGATTCTCCTGCCTCAGTCTTCTGAGTAGCTGGGACTACAGGCACCCACCACCAAGTCTGGCTAATTTTTTTTTTTTTGTATTTTTAGTAGAGACAGGGTTTTGCCATGTTGGCCTGGCTGATCTCGAATGAATGCCTGACCTCATGATCCACCCATCTTAGCCTCCCAAAGTGCTGGGATTACAGGCGTGAGCCAACACACCTGGCCTAAGATACTTTATGTTACAAAAGTATGAATAACAATATTAAAATGATTTAAGATATTTATTTAATATAAATATTGTGGCCTTATATTTATACTATTGTAAAAAATACTGTTTAACTTACGTGAATATGAGTTGTCTACGAAACACTACAGATAACTATGTTAATTGTTCTGAACTAATAAATAGAAATCAAAATACAACTATAGACCCCCCCGCCGCCCCGTTCAGTTTATACACTGAACCTTGCTTTTACAGTGTAAGTACTTCGGCCTGCAAATGTTAGATAATTACCTTGAATAATCAGTTTTCTGTCAAAGAAAAATACTCAGTATTTTCTAGTCTTCATCATTCTGTATTCTGAAATTTAATCCCATTTTTATCCTCAACGTTTGTGTGCTCTCAAAATGAGCTTAAATCTAATCAAATCTGTTTCTACTTTAAACGACTGCCGGGCGCGGTGGCTCAAGCCTGTAATCCCAGCACTTTGGGAGGCCGAGACGGGCGGATCATGAGGTCAGGAGATCGAGACCATCCTGGCTAACCTGGTGAAACCCCGTCTCTGCTAAAAAAATTCAAAAAACTAGCCGGGCAAGGTGGCGGGTGCCTGTAGTCCCAGCTACTTGGGAGGCTGAGGCAGGAGAATGGCATAAACCTGGGAGGCGGCGCTTGCAGTGAGCTGAGATCTGGCCACTGCACTCTAGCCTGGGCAACAGAGCGAGACTCCGTCTCAAAAAAAAAAAAAAAAAAAAGACTACAAGTCAAAGGCTGAGCGTGGTGGCTCACACCTGTAATCCCAGCACTTTGAGAGGCTGAGGTGGGCAGATCACCAGGTCAAGAGTTCAAGACCAGCCTGGCCAAGAGACCAGCCTAGCCAATATGGTCAAACCCTGTCTCTACTAAAAATACAAAAAAAAAATTAGCTGGGTGTGGTGTCAGGAACCTGTAATTCCAGCTACTCAGGAGGCTGAGGAAGGAGAATTGCTTGAACCCAGGAGGCAAAGTTTGCAAGGAGCCAAAGACTGCACAATTGCACTCCAGCCTGGGCAAAAGAGTGAGACTCCATCTCAAAATAAATAAATAAGACTTAAAAAAAAAAAAAAAGCAATAAATCTGAGGTCCTAGATAAAGACAATCCTGAGTCAAAAATAATGACAAAAGGTTTATTTAACTATTAATATCACATACATGTGTTTCAAAACAACAAGCAAAAAGTATACATATAACCTAAATGCTTTAAGAAAAAAGAGAAGAAAAAAAATGCCCTCTTTTATTTTCAGGTGGGATAATTAAGCCTCTTATTTGTTATTTATATTTTCTCCTACAACAACCAGGCCTCTGGACATGTTCTTAAACTTTTGGACATTTGATTTTCAGTAGACAGTGGATTCAGGAATCTAAGGTGTAGCCTTGGGCATACTGTGTGCACTTGGAAGATTGTTTATGGAAAAAAAAAATGAAGACAGAAAGATGTTAAAAAAATTCATTGTGCACATGAATAAAGCAAGTTCTTAGAGACAAATGAAGAAACTTACATTCTTGCCTTGCACAGTGGCTCACATCTATAATTTCAAAACTTTGGGAGGCCAAGGCGGGCAGTTCACTTAAGGTCAGGAGATCAAGACCAATCTGGCCAACATAGTGAAATTCCATCTCCAATAAAAATACAAAAATTTGGCCGGACATGGTGGCTCATGCCTGTAATTCCAGCACTTTGGGAGGCCAAGGCAGGCTGATCATTTGAGGTCAGGAGTTTGAGACCAGCCTGGCCAACATGGTGAAACCCCACCTCTACTAAAAACACTAAAATTAGTTGGGCATGGTGGTGCACACCTGTAGTCCCAGCTGCTCAAGAGGCTGAGGTGGGAGAATCGCTTGAACCTGGGAAGTGGAGGTTGCAGTGAGCCAAGATTGTGCCACTGCACTCCAGCCTGGGTGACAGAGCAAGACATCTCAAAAAAAAAAAAAATTAGCCAGGCCTGGTGGCATGCACCTGTAATCCTAGCTACTTTGGAAGCTGAGGCAAAACAATCACTTGAACCTGGGAGGCAGAGGTTGCAGTGAGCTGAGATTGTGCCACCACACTCAAACCTGGGTGACAGAGTAAGATTATGTCTCCAAAAAAAAAAAAAAAAAAAAGATTCTAACACAGTAAGAGTGGGAGACTACAACATTCCACAGACACTACTATATCACTGAGGCAGAAAATTAAAAGACATCCGAACCTAAACTCAAAACTTGACCAAATAGTCCTAATAGATATCTTCAGGACTCTCCATCTAAAAACAACATAATATACACTATTCTCGTCACCACGTAGCAAATACTCTCAAATTGACCACACAATCAGAAATCAAACAATCCTCAACAAATTCAAAAATCTCCAAATTATCCCAATCACACTCAGACCACAGTTTGACAAAAATATAATTCAAACAAAGAAAATAACTTGACAACATACTTACATGGAAATTAAACAACATGCACCTGAATGACTTTTGGGAAAATAACAAAATTAATGCAGAAATCAAGAAGTTCTTTGAAACAAATGAGAACAAAAATACAACATACTGGATCTCTGCAACACAGTTAAGGCAGTGTTAAAAGTAAAATTTACAGCACTAAATGCTTACATCAGAAAATTAGAAAGATCTCAATTTAACAAACTAAATTATAAATAAAAGAATGAGACAAGCGAGAGGAAGCCAACCTTTAAGATAGTAAAAGACAAGAAATAACCAAAATCAGATCTGAACTGCAGGACATTTAGACATGATAAACTATACAATAGATCAAGAAATCTAGATGTTAAATCTTTAAAAAAAAAAATAAGATAAACAAACTACTAGCTAGATTCATGAAGAAAGAAGAGAATAACCAAATAAACACAATTAGAAACGACAAAAGGGCAAGAAATCGAGACCATCCTGGCCAACATGGTGAAACCCTGTCTCTACCGAAAATACAAAAATTAGCTGGGCATAGTGGCGTACGCCTGTAGTCCCAGCTACTTGGGAGGCTGAGGCAGGAGAATCGCTTGAACCCAGGAGACAGAGGTTGCAATGAACTGAGATTGCACCACTGCACTCCAGCCTGGTGACAGAGTGAGACTGCATCTCAAAAAAAAAAAAAAAAAAAAAAAGACAAAAGGGACATTATCACTGACCCTCACAAAAGTACAAATAACACTTGAAGTCTACTATGAACATCTCTGCACAGAAACTAGAAAATCTAATAGAAAGAGATGTATAGAAAAGATCAGTATTATTAAAATTGCCATACTGCTCAAAGAAATTTACAAATCTAATGCTATTCCTAACAAACTACCAAAAACATTCTTAACAGAACTGAAAGAAAAAACTATTTTTAAAATTCATACAGAACAAAAAAAGAGCCCATATAGCCAAGGCAATACTAAGAAAAAGGACAAAGCTGGAGGCATCACAATACCAGACTTTAAACTGTACTACAGGGCTTCAGTAACCAAAGCAGCATGGTTCTGGTACAAAAACAGACTCATAGGACAATGCAACAAAATAGAGAGCCCAGAAATAATCCTGCACACCTACAATCATTTGATATTTGACAAAGCTGACAAGAGGAATGTAGGAAAAATTTCCTACTTAATTAATGGTTCTGGAATAACTAGCTAGCACTATGTAGAAGATTAAAACTGGACTCCTTTCTTACACCTTACAAAAATCAACACAAGAGGCCGGGCGCGGTGGCTCAAGCCTGTAATCCCAGCACTTTGGGAGGCCGAGACGGGTGGATCACGAGGTCAGGAGATCGAGACCATCCTGGCTAACACAGTGAAACCCCGTCTCTACTAAAAAATACAAAAAAAATAGCCGGGCGAGGTGGCGGGCGCCTGTAGTCCCAGCTATAGGGAGGCTGAGGCAGGAGAATGGCGTAAACCCGGGAGGCGGAGCTTGCAGTTAGCTGAGATCCGGCCACTGCACTCCAGCCTGGGTGACAGTGCAAGACTCCCTCTCAAAAAAAAAAAACAAACAAACAAACAAAAAAAAATCAACACAAGATAAATTAAAGGCTTAAAGGTAAATCTTACAATTATGAAAAACCCTGGAAGATAACCTAGAAAATACCATTTTAGAAAGAGGAACAGCAAACATTTCATGATGAAGATACCAGAAACAATTGCAACAAAAGCAAAAATTGACATGACCTAATTGAACTAAAAAAAAACAAAAACAAAAAAACCCACAAACACAAAACTATCAACAGAGTGAACAGACAACCTACAGAATAAAATAAAATATTTGCAAACTATGCTTCTGACAAAGGTCTAATATCCAGAATCCATAAGGAACTTAAACATGTTTTACAAGAAAAAAAAAAAAAAAAACCTCATTAAAAAGTAGGCAAAAGACATGAACAGGTCAAAAGAAGCCATGCATGTAACTAACAGGCATATATATATATGCTCACGCCTGTAGTCCCAGCACTTTTGGTGGCCAAGGCAGGTGGATCATGAGGTCAGGAGATCGAGACCATCCTGGCTAACATGGTGAAACCCCATCTCCACTAAAAATACAAAAAATGGGGGAGGGGGAGGGATAGCATTAGGAGGTATATCTAATGTAAATGACGAGTTAATGGGTACAGCACACCAACATGGCACATGTATACATATGTAACTAGCCTGCACATTGTGCACATGTACCCTAGAACTTAAAGTATATTTTTAAAAAATACCAAACATTGGCCGGGCGCGGTGGCTCAAGCCTGTAATCCCTGCACTTTGGGAGGCCGAGACGGGCGGATCACGGAGTCAGGAGATCGAGACCATCCTAGCTAACATGGTGAAACCCCGTCTCTACTAAAAAATACAAAAAACTAGCCAGGCGCGGTGGCGGGCGCCTGTAGTCCCGGCTACTCAGGAGGCTGAGGCAGGAGAATGGTGTAAACCTGGGAGGCGGAGCTTGCAGTGAGCTGAGATCTGGCCACTGCACTCCAGCCTGGGTGACAGAGCGAGACTCCGTCTCAAAAAAAAAAAAAAAAAAAATACCAAAAATTATCCCGGTGTGGTGGCAGGCACCTGTAGTCCCAGCTACTCAGGAGGCTGAGGCAGGAGAATGCAGTGAGCCTGGGAGGCAGAGGTTGCAATGAGCCGAGATCAGACCACTGCACTCCAGCCTGGGCAATACAGGGAAACTCTGTCTCAAAAAAGAAAAAAAAAAAAAAAGAAAAGAAAAGAAAAAGAAATGCCCTTGATTTTTCCCTTACCTGGGTCAGTTTGTATAATGCATCCTGTTTGCTATTTAAGGGTAAGAAGTAGAACCTTTGGACACCTTTTTTTTTTTTTTTTTTTTTTGAGATGGAGTCTCGCACTGTCACCCAAGCTGGAGTGCAATGGCATGATCTCAGCTCACTGCAACCTCCGCCTCCTGTGTTCAAGCAATTCTTCTGCATCAGCCTCCTGAGTAGCTGGGATTACAGGCATGCATCACCACGCATGGCTAATTTTTTGTGTTTTTAGTAGAGACAGGGTTTCACTATGTTGGCCAGGCTGGTCTTGAACTCCTGACCTCATGATCCTCCCACCCGGGCCTCCCAAAATGCTGGGATTATGGGCATGAACCACTGCATCCAGCCATGGACACCCTTTTAACAACTTTTTAATCATTTTGATAATGCAGGAAAGACCCTCATCCCATCCCTGAGCCTGTCTCTCACCATGCTGCACCACACTGCTATACACATCTTGGGATGACCATTAGAAATAGGGGGCAAGGCTGGGTGCGGTGGCTTATGCCTGTAATCGCAGCACTTTGGGAGGCACAGGCGGGTGGATCATGAGGTCAGGAGATTGAGCCATCCTGGCTAACACGGTGAAACCCCATGTCTACTAAAAATACAAAAAATTAGCCAGGCATAGTGGCATGTGCCTGTCGTCCCAGCTACTCAGGAGGCTGAGGCAGGAGAATGACTTGAACCTGGGAGGTGGAGGTGGCAACAAGCCCAAACGCCCCACTAAGGTAGGAGACCACCCCTCATATTGTCTTATGCCCAATTTCTGTCTCCAAAGAAAGAAGAAGTAAAAACTAAAAGGCAGAAATGAAATCCACAGGCAGACAGCACGGCACTGTGCCCTGGGCCTGGTAGTTAAAGATCGACCCCGGAACTAACCAGTTATGTTCTCTATAGATTCAGACATTGTATGGAAAAGCACTGTGAAAATCCCTGTCCTGTTCTATTCTGTTCTGATCACCAGTACATGCAGACTCCAGTCACATACCCCCTGCTTGCTCAATTGATCATGACTCTCTCATGCAGACCCCCTTAGAGTTGTAAGCCCTTAAAAGAGACAGGAATTGCTCACTCAGGGAACTTGGTTTTTGGAGACATGAGTCTGCTGATGCTCCCAGCTGAATAAAGCCCTTTCCTTCCACAACTTGCTATCTGAGGGGTTCTTGTCTGCAGCTCATCCTGCAACATTTCTTGGTTCCCTGATCGGGAAGCGAGGTGATTAACAGACCATTGAGGCAACCCCTTAGACAGCTTAGGCCTGCCCTTTGGAGCATCGCTGCAGGGGACTCTGGCCAGCTTAAGCAACACAGATCCTGAGAGCACTCCTGGGTAGGCATTTGCTCCAGTGGAATGCTTCATCAGAGCGGTGCATGACAGGCTCCCACAAAGGATCAACACAGTGGCTGAACACCGGGAAGGAACTGGCACTTGGAGTCCAGACATCCGAAACTCAGTAAGACTGGTCTTTGGAACTTACCCACTCCATTTGAGTGGAAGTGTGGCCTGATCACCCACAACGTGCCCGTGTCGGCATTTTGGTTTTGGTTTTGGTTTTGACTTGGCTTGCTTGACACTTTGGTTTTGGTTTTTACCTGGCTTGGATTTCTTGATATTCTGATTTTGGTTCTGATTCTGCTTTGGTGTAAGCTGTAAAAGTGTGTGTGTGCCCTTTTTACCTGTTCTTTGTTTTGTGGTGTGTGTGTGGTGTAAGCATGATGTTTTATCTCAAGGAAGCATGGGTCAGGCACAAAGTAAGCCCACCCCACTAGGAATTACATAGAAAAATTTCAAGAAAAGATTTACAGGAGATTATGGTGTTACTATGACACCAGGAAAACTTAGAACTTTGTGTGAAATAGACTGGCCAGCATTAGAGGTGGGTTGGCCATCAGAAGGAAGCCTGGACAGGTCCCTTGTTTCAAAGGGGTGGCACAAGGTAACCTGTAAGTCAGGGCACCCAGATCAGTTCCCGTACATACACACTTAGTTACAGCTGGTTTTAGACCCTCACGCCCCCTGGCCAACAGTGGTTGAGAGAACAGCAGCATAAGCAGCTCACAGAGGCAAAGAAAGACCAGCAGAGAAAAAGAAAAAGAGACAGAGGCAAAAGGAAAGTCAAAGAGAGAAAGAAACAGGGAAAGAAAGAGATATACAAGTAGTTAAGGATAAAAAGTGTACCCTACTCCTTTAAAAGCCATCTGTACCAATTCTAAGTTAGTTTGGACTAAACGAGGTCTTATTAATAGCAAAGGATAATTAAAATCCCGAACTTACTAGATTTTCAACAAAAGTAAAGTTTGCTAAAAGTTAACAGTGTAATATGTATTATAGTAACTTATCTTGTGGCCTTAGACAGTCTAGTCCACAGACATAAAGAAAGTTCGCTTTTGGCCGGGCACGGTGGCTCAAGCCTGTAATCCCAGCACTTTGGGAGGCCGAGACGGGCGGATCACGAGGTCAGGAGATCGAGACCATCCTGGCTAACACGGAGAAACCCCGTCTCTACTAAAAAATACAAAAAAGTAGCCGGGCGAGGTGGCGGGCGCCTGTAGTCCCAGCTACTCCGGAGGCTGAGGCAGGAGAATGGCATAAACCCGGGAGGCGGAGCTTGCAGTGAGCTGAGATCCGGCCACTGTACTCCAGCCTGGGCGACAGAGCGAGACTCCGTCTCAAAAAAAAAAAAA
>NC_037687.1:21057173-21085377 GCF_003255815.1 Theropithecus gelada | reverse complement strand
AAAAAAAAAAAAAAAAAAAAAAAAAAAAGAAAGTTCGCTTTAAGAAGGAATGGTTATCATCTTCAAAAAAAAGGGGGGGGGGAAGTAGAGGGGGGGCAGAATTTATGTAAAAAGAATGTTACATAGTAAATTCTTGTCCTGAAATAAACTTACTGGTTGTTTAACAAAAGGAATGTTTGTAACAAGTCAAAAAGTTGAAACATGTCAAAAAATTGTCTGTGAAAGTCTTGAAATCTGTGTATAAACATATTGGCTAAAGTTAAAGAGGTATCATCCAGGTTTTCTGTGAACCGAACATTAAAAACACAACGGGTTGCCGGGTGTGGTGGTTCATGCCTGTCATCCCAGCCCTTATGGGAGACTGAGGCGGGCAGATCATTGAGGTCAGGATTTCAAGACCAGCCTCAACATGAAGAAACCCCATCTCTACTAAAAATACAAAATAAGCCGGGCGTGATGGTGTATGTCTGTAATCCCAGCTACTCAGGAGGCTGAGGCAGGAGAATTGTTTGAACCTGGGAGGCAGAGGCTGTGGAGATTGCACCATTGCACTCCAGCCTGGGCAACAAGAGCGAGACTCAGTCTCAAAACAAACAAACAAACAAACAAACAAACAAAAAATCAGATTTTTCTTAAAGCATTAACCTGTTATGGTCAAACATTAAAAATTGAATAAATATATCTACAAAATTTTATTAAAACTAAGTTTAGCATTAATAACACACTAATATAAAAATGAAACTTAGCTTATCTGGTATAAAAATCATACAGGAAGCATTGTCAAATATAAAATGGTGTTTGGCTTTCTTTGGTTTAAAAACTAATAAAAATAGGTGCTAAAGGAAATTTCTCAGTAGAAAGGCACCAAGGACTGTAAAGTCCACTGCTGATGTCCTCACCTTAAAACAAAAGGTCAATTTCTTAAAAATTATATACTTGGTTTATCTTCCACTTTCCTTTCCCTCAAAACTAAAAGTCTTTTAGCACATGTATCACCCCTAGAATTTCTAGTAAACCAGCACCACCCTGAAGATCACATTCTCATCAAAGGGTGAAAAGAAGGGAAACTCGAGCCATTCTGGGAAGGACTCTACCTTGTGCTGCTAACCACGGAGACTGCTGTTCGTTCAGTGGAAAAGGAATGTACTCATCACATCCAAGTCAAGAAAGCGCCACCCCCTCCAGAGTCATGGGCCATAGTCCCAGGGGAAAACCCTACCAAACTAAAGCTAAGAAAAATTTAACTCTTCAATCTATTCTATTACTCTTTCTTCTTTCCTCGGTCAGTTGCTGCCCATCTAGTTATTAATGTAACCAAGTCAATTTCACCTCAAACTATTGCATTTAATGCTTGCCTTGTTATACCCTGTGGGGACTTGCCAAGTCAAAGACAGCTCTCTACTTCAGAAAAGTACCTCTGTTCCTCCTGACTCTCCTCAGACTGGACATTAGTAAATTAGGACCATTTAATCCGGGGAGATTTCAATAAAGACCCCAGTGTCAACCAGGAGTCTTTCCTCCTGATGTAGAGCTTTTATGCTGTAGTTGGTCCAATGTTCTACAGACCACTAAAAAGCAAGAATAAACTGCCTCAACTGGTTTTTGTAATTTCCTAAAACCATATATTCATTTTACTAAAGAATTATAGAAGTTAAATACTTAAAACAAACTTTGGCAATTAAGACAGGATACCAAGATGCAAATGCCTGGTTGGAATGGATCAAATATTCCATCCACATGTTAAACAAAAGCAATTGTTATGCTTGTGCATGTGGCAGGCCAGAGGCCCAGATTGTCCCCTTTCCACTAACGTGGTTGTCCAGTCGACCAGGTGTGGGCAGAATGGTAGCTCTTTTTCAGGATTCTACAGCCTGGAGTGATAAGTCATGCCAAGCCCTCTCTGCTATATCCTGAATCCGGCACCCTGCAGGTCAGCTCCCAAGGGCCATCCAGCTTCCGTCTCCCAATACTAAGTTCATTTCGTGTCTCTCACAACAGGGAGGAAACTTAACATTCCTTGGAGACCTGAAGGGATGCAGTGAGCTTAAGAATTTTCAAGAGCTTATCAAACAGTCAGCCCTTGTTCATCCCCAAGCAGATGTGTGGTGGTATTGTGCTGGACCTTTACTGGGCACTGTGCCAAATAACTGGATTGGCACTTGTGCTTTAGTGCAATTGGCTATCCCTTTCATCCTGGCAGTTCATCAACCAGAGGGAGGAAAAATAAGACATCATAAAGCAAGAGAAGCCCCTTATGGGTTTTTTGACTCTCATGTCTATTTAGATGCAATTAGAGTCCCATGGGGAATACTAGATAAATTGAAAGCCCAAAATCAAATAGCTGCAGGATTTGAGTCAATATTTTGGTAGGTGACAGTTAATAAAAATGTAAATTAAATAAACTACATCTATTACAACCAACAGCAATGAGATTTTCATGAGTTAAAAGAAAAACTGAGGCCAGGCATGGTGGCTCACACCTGTAATCCCAGCACTTTGGGAGGCCAAGGCGGGTGGATCACGAGGTCAGGAGATCGAGACCATCCTGGCTAACACAGTGAAACCCCATCTCTACTAAAAATACAACAAATTAGCTGGGCGTGGTGGTGGACACCTGTAGTCCCAGCTACTAGGGAGGCTGAGGCAGGAGAATGGCGTGAACTGGGGAGGCGGAGCTTAGAGTGAGCTGAGATTGTGCCACTGCACTCCAGCCTGGGTGACAGAGCAAGACTCCGTCTCAAAAAAAAAAAAAAAAGAAAAGAAAAACTCATGTCGGCCCCAGCCCTGGGGCTACCTGACCTGAGAAAACCTTTTATACTATATGTGTCAGAGAGAGAAAAAAAAAAAAATTGGCGGTTAGAGTTTTAACCCAGACTGTGGGGCCCAGGCTGAGGCCTGTGGCCTACCTCTCTAAACAACTAGGTGGGGTTTCTAAGTGTTGGCGCCCATGTTTGAGGGCCTTGGCAGCAACAGCCCTGCTAGCACAAGAAGTGGATAAGCTAACTCTTAGACAAAACCTAAACATAAAGGCCCCCATGTTGTGATGACTTTAATAAATACAGACATGATTGGCTAATGAATACTAGACTAACTAGATACCAAAGCTTGCTCTGCGAAAATCCCTGCATAACCACTGAAGTTTGCAACACCCTAAACCCCACCACCTTGCTCCGAGTATCAGAGAGCCCAGTTGAACATAACTGTGTAGAGGTGTTGGACTCAGTTTATTCTAGCAGGCCCAACCTCCAAGACCATTCGTTGAACATCAGTGGAATGGGAGCTGTACGTGGACAGGAGCAGCTTCACCAACCCTTGCAAAGTGACTCTGAAGAAGACGACAAACCCTGCTCCAGTCACACCCAGAAGCAGACTGGTCCACACAAGGCTGAAGCATGAGGAAACTCATTGCGGGACTCATTTTCCTTAAAATCTGGACTTGTACACTAAGGACTTCAACTGACCTTATTCAGACTAAGGACTATTTCCAGTATATACATCAAGTCTCTGAGGTAGGACAAAAGGTTGCTACAGTCCTATTATTTTATGGTTATTATAAGTGTACCAGGACTCTAAAAGGAATTTGTTTGTATAATGCTATTCTAAACAAGGTATATAGCCCAGGAATTGACCAGCCTGATGTGTGCTATAACCCATCTTTTTTTCTACTGCCCATAAAAACAGGTGAACTTCTAGGCTTTCCAGTCTATGCTTCCTGAGAAAGGAGAAACATAGCTATAGGCAACTGGAAAGATGACCAGTGGCCCCCTGAAAAAATCATACAGTACTATGGGCCTTCCACTTAGGCACAAGATGGCTCGTGGGGATACTGAGCCCTCATTTATATGCTCAACCAAATCATACGGTTACAAGCTGTCTTAGAAATAATCACTAATAAAACCAGCAGAGCCTTGACTATTCTGGCCTGGCAAGAAACTCAGATGAGAAATGCTATCTGTCAAAATGGATTAGCTCTCAACTACTTGCTAGCAGCTGAAGGAGGGGTCTGTGGAAAATTTAACCTAACCAATTGCTGTTTGCACATAAATGATCAAGGGCAAGTAGTTGAAGACATAGTTAAAGATATGACAAAACTGACACAAGTGCCCGTGCAAGTGTGGCATGGATTTAATCCCGGGGCCATGTTTGGAAAATGGTTTCCAGCACTAAGAGGATTTAAAACTCTTCTAATAAAAATTATAATAGTAATATGAAACTGCTTACTACTCCCTTGTTTGCTACCTGTACTCCTTCAAGTAATAAAGAGTTTCATTGCTACCTTAGTTCACCAAAATGCTGCAGCACAAGCATACTATATAAATCACTACTGATCTGAATGGCAAAAAGACATGGGTAGTGAGGATGAAAGTGAGAACTCCCACTAATGAGTGAGGTTCTCAAAGCGGGGGAATAAGGGAGGAGACAACCCCTTATATTGTCTTATGCCCAATTTCTACCTCCAAAGAAAGAAGTAAAAACTAAAATGCAGAAATGAAATTCACAGACAGATAGCCCGGCACCATGCCCTGGTCCTGGTAGTTAAAGATTGACCCCTGACCTAACCAGTTATGTTCTCTATGGATTCCAGACATTGTATGGAAAAGCACTGTGAAAATCCCTGTCCTGTTCTGTTGTTCTGATTACCGGTGCATGCAGCTCCCAGTCATGTACCTCCGACTTGCTCAGTGGATCACGACCCTCTCACACAGACCCCCTTAGAGTTGTAAGCCCTTAAAAGGGACAGGAATTGTTCACTCAGGGAGCTCAGTTTTTGGAGACATGAGTCTGCTGATGCTCCCAGCTGAATAAAGCCATTTCCTTCCACAACTCAATGTCTGAGTGGTTCCTGTCTGCAGCTCGTCCTGCTACACCACTGAACTCCAGCTGCCCCATTGCACTACAGCCTGGGCAACAGAGCGAGACTCCATTTCAAAAACAAACAAACAAACAAAAACAAAACAAAAAGGAATGGCGGGTAGTGGGGGCTGGGAATGGATAAGCAAGAATTATGTTGCCCAAATTTGCTCATCTTAGAAAGGCTCCTCACCCATTCTGTATTAAGTGGCTATTCCCAGAGAAATTATGCCCTGACTGTGCTGCATCTCAGTCTGATTTTTCTTTTTTTTAAATTACTGGATTACTCTCCTTTAAAGGGTTATTTCACTTTCAATTTGAAAATGAAAATGGCCAAATGTCCTCTGCAAGTGTCCTGATTTGATTTAGTAGTTTAGACCCTGGAGGCAGCAGTGAGAAAATACTTCAGCCAAATTAGAACAATTTGTTCTCAGCTGGAGGATATATAGGAATTCCTTAATAATATCTAACAGTTTTCTCAGTACTCATTACATTTAACAATGATAGCTTGGAGGACAGAAAGGAGAAACAGATGACACAAATTTAGAACTTCAATTTTGTTATAAGTCTTTTTTGTTTTGTTTTTGGAGATAAGGTCTCACTCTGGTACCCAGGCTGGAGAACAGTGGCACAATCATAAATCATATTTTGGTTGTAAGTTTTTTTCTAAAATATTTTTGTCTGGGTGTGGTGGCTTACATCTGTAATCTAAATACTTTGGGAGGCCATGGTGGAATGATTGCTTAAGCCCAGGCGTTGAAGATCAGCCTGGGCAACGTAGTGAAACTCAGTTTCTACAAAAAATTCTGAAAATCGATCTGATGTGGTGTTGCATGTTTGAGAGGCTCAGGCGGAAGAATCACTTAAGTTTAAGAGGTTGAGGCTGCAGTAAACCATGATTCAGTCACTGCACTCCAGCCTGAGTGACAGAGTGAGACCTGTATGTGTGTGTATAGACATATACACACACATATATATATGTATATATAATAATGATATGTATGTAAAAGAAGAACTCAAGCACAGAAGAAAAATGAAAGGCCATTGTAGGGGATGTGAAGAAAGGTAAGCTACCTCATGCTGTTCGTGTTTGATAATAACCATCGTGAGATGGTGCTGCTGGATGTAGTGCTGGAAAGGGGGCAGTTCCTTTGTCCTAGGGGATGAGGAGCTGACCAGATCCCTCCTGACTGCCCCCCAGGACAAGTGGGGGCTGGTGTTGCACTAAATGATGCCTCCCAAAAAAATATATGTACATTGGCTCAATGAATATACAATGCAGAGGCCTAAATGAAGACACGTGAATGGTGTATGTGGACATCAGCTTGCAGCTGGGAAACAGGTAGCTCTCAGGCCCCTCATTCTTCCCAGCAAGTGTGGAATGTGTGCACGCCTGTGAGTGTGTAGGTCTGTCCTGCTTAACTTGTACACAACTCCAGGTCAGTTCTGAGTGAATGACGTGCCCACGGGATTTCTCATGTCATTCTTATGTTCAACATTATGGCTGCTGCTTTCGTTGCCACTACCCCCAGGCCCAACCTAGCTTAAAGTCCAGGCTTTAGGTAAAAAAGATGGAGGGCTTTCTGTGTTCTGGGATGGGAAGTCAGAGATCTGTGTAGAGCTGGCTGGGGGTCGGGGTACACATTAGTTTTGTGGCAGGATGAGAGCTGCAGTGGTTTTATTTATTTATTTTGTTTTGTTTTGTTGAGATGGAGTCTCACTCTGTCACCCAGGCTGGAGTGCAACGGCGCGATCTCCGCTCACTGCAACCTCCGCCTCCCGGGTTTAAGCAATTCTCCTGCCTCAGCCTCCCATGTAGCTGGGATTACAGGCATCTGCTACCACACCCGGGTAATTTTTGTATTTTTAGTAGAAACGGGGTTTCGCCATGTTGGGCAGGATGGTCTGGACCTCTTGACCTCATGATCCGCCCGCCTGGGCCTCCCAAAGTGCTAGGATTACAGTTGTGAGCCACCATGCCCAGCTTGTTTTGTTTTGTTTTGTTTTGAGACGGAGTTTCACTCTTCTTGCCCAGGCTGGAGTGCAGTGGTGCATTCTTGACTCACTGCAACCTCTGCCTTCCTATTTCAAGCGATTTTCCTGCCTCAGTCTTCCGAGTAGCTGGGATTACAGGCTCCCGCCACCATGCCTGGATAATTTTTGTATTTTTAGTAGTGACGGGGTTTCACCATGTTGGCCAGGCTGGTCTCGAACTCCTGACCGTGTGATCCGCTTGCCTCGGCCTCCCAAAGTACTGGGATTACAGCCATGAGCCACTGCACCCGTTCTTCTTCTCCTTCTCCTTCTCCTTCTTCCCCTTCTTCCCCTTCTTCTTCCCCTTCTTCCCCTTCTTCCCCCCCTTCTTCCCCTTCTTCCCCCCCTTCTTCCCCTTCTTCTTTCTTCTTCTTCTTCCTTCTTCTTCTTCTTCTTCTTCCTTCTTCGTCTTCTTCCTTCTTCTTCTTCTTCCTTCTCCTTCCTTCTCCTTCTTCTTCCTTCTCCTTCCTTCTTCCTTCTTCTTCTTCTTCCTTCTCCTTCTTCTTCCTTCTTCTTCTTCCTCCTCCTCCTCCTCCTCCTCCTACTCCTTCTTCTTCTTCTTCTTCTTTCTTCTTCTTCTTTTCTTCTTTCTTCTTTTTTGAAATGGAGTTTCACTCTTGTTTTCCAAGCTGGATTGCGATGGCGCACTCTGGGCTCACCGCTACCTCCGCCTCCTGGGTTCAAGCTGGGGTCCTGCCTCAGCCTCCCTAGTAGCTGGTATTACAGGTGCGCGCCACCATGCCCGGCTGATTTTTTTTGTATTTTAGTAGAGAGGGGGTTTCACCATTTTGCCAAGGCTGCTCTCGAACTCCTGAGCTCAGGCAATCTGCCTATCTCGGCCTCCCTAAGTGCTAGGATTACAGGCGTGAGCCACCGCGCCCGGCTTACAGTGAGCTTCTGTAGATGGTAAAAAATGCCAATCAGTCCCCCGGGGCCCGCCCGGCCGACCCTAGGCATGGCTCAGAGACTGCCAAAGGGCCGGAGTGCGGAGTGCCGGAGCGCCGGCGGAAGGGCCGAGCGGTCTTTCCAGCCCACCCAAGGCGGCGGGCCGCGCTACTCAAGCCTTAGTGTTCCCGGACGCTGTGCTGGGCCGGCCCTTCTCCCTCCCGCCGCGCCCCAAGCCCTGCGCGCCCGGCCGCTGGCCTTGTCTCCACGGCCGCACTGCCCTTGCCACCTAGCTCTGCGCCTGCGCCGCGCGTCTCCACCTTGAAGTTTGTTTTTGTTTTTTTGAGACCGAGTCTTGCTCTGTAGCTGAGGCTGGAGTGCAATGGCGCGATCTCGCTCACTGCTACCTCTGCCTCCCGGGTCCCGGTTCTAGCGCTTCTCCTGCCTCAGCCTCCCAAGTAGGTGGGATTACAAGCGCATGCCACCACACCCAGCTAATTTTTTACATTTTTGGTAGAGACGGGGTTTCACCATGTCGGTCAGGCTGGTCTGGAACTCCTGACCTTGTGATCCACCCGTCTCGGCCTCCCAAAGTGCTGGGATTACAGGCATGAGCCACGGCGCCCCGCCTACCTTGAAGTTTTGAGTGACACCCAAGGATAGCCACCGGTGTCTTGGCCATGGAAGCCTCCTGCATCCTTCCCGCCCCCAGTTTGATTTGCAGCCTCATGGCTGTATTGTCCTAAAGACGCTTTTCTCTGGCCTTGTCCAGTGAATACGGTTCACACAGTTAAAACTGCTTTTTGAGAGTGGAGAATAGATTATATTTAGTTACCACTGTGCCTCTTTGTCACCTGAGAGATCCATTTATTCTTAAGTGTATTCGTGCTTTCAGACATCTCTGGACAACTCAAATGACAAGGGGCTGTTGTTTTATAAAGGAAACAAACTCTTTAGATGTGAAATCCTTTTCTTCTTCTCCTTCGTGAAAGATTCCTTTCCTTCCTTCCTTCCTTCCTTCCTTCCTTCCTTCCTTCCTTCCTTCCTNTGAAAGATTCCCTTCCTTCCTTCCTTCCTTCCTTCCTTCCTTCCTTCCTTCCTTCCTCCCTCCCTCCCTCCCTCTCTCTCTCTCTCTCTCTCTTTCTTTCTTTCTTTCTTCTTTTTCTTTCTTTCTTTCTCTTTCTTTCTTTCCTTTCTCTCTCTCTCTCTTTCTTTTCTTTCTCTCCCTTCCTTCCTTCCTTCCTTCCTTTCTTTCTTTCTCTCTTTCTTCCTCTCTCTCTCTCTCTCTCTTTCTTTCTTTCTTTCTTTCTTTCTTTCTTCTTTTTTGTTTTTTTACATGGAGTTTCGCTTTTGCTGCCCAGGCTGGAGTGTAATGGGGCGATCTCTGCTCAACGCAGCCTCTGCCTCCTGGGTTCCAGCGATGCTCCTGCCTCAGCCTTCCGCATAGGTGGGCTGCCACTGCACTCCAGCCTGCGCAACAGAGCGAGACTCTGTCTCAAAAAAAAAAAAAAAAAAAAAAAAGGTCAATAGTGGTACTTGAGCAGTTTCACGTGAGAATTGAGTTGCAGTTTCAATGTGGATGGGCAGTTCTTCAAGATGGAGAACGAAGTCTCATTGAGCAGCAGGAGCCACACTCACCTTTCCTCACATCCCACACCATGGTCCTTCACTTTTCTTCTGTGCTTGAATTTATTTATTTATTTTTATCATTTTTATTTTTTTAATTTTTTTGAGACGGAGTCTCGTTCTGTCGCCCAGGCTGGAGGGCAGTGGTGCAATCTCGGCTCACTGCAAGCTCCGCCTCCCGGGTTTACGCCATTCTCCTGCCTCAGCCTCCAGAGTAGCTAGGACCACAGGCGTCTGCCACCACGCCCGGCTAGTTTTTTGTATTTTTAGTAGAAACGGGGTTTCACCGTGTTAGCCAGCATGGTCTCGATCTCCTGACCTCGTGATCCACCCGCCTCAGCCTTCCAAAGTGCTGGGATTACAGGCATGAGCCACTGCACCTGGCCGAATTTTTTTTTAATATACATACTATTTTTATTATATATATGTGTGTGTGCATATGTGTGTGGGTATGAGTGTGTGTGTATACACACCCATACAGTTCGCACTCTGTCACCCAGGCTGGAGTGCAGTGGCTAAATTATAGGTCACTGCAGCTTCAACTGCTTAGGCTCAAGTGATTCTTCCACCTCAGCTTCTTGAATAGCTGGGACTACAGGCATGCATGCAACAGCACACTCGGCTAATTTTTTTTTTTTTGAAACAGAGTCTTGCTCTGTCACCCAGGTTGGAATGCAGTGGCCCGATCTCGGCTCACTGCAACCTCCGCCTCCTGGGTTCAAGCAATCCTCCTGTCTCAGCCTCCCGAGTAGCTGGAACTACAGGCACCCGCCACCACGCCCGTCTAATTTGTTGTATTTTTAGTAGAGACGGGGTTTCACCATATTGGCCAGGCTGGTCTCGAACTCCTGAACTTGTGATATGCCCACCTTGTTCTCCCAAAGTACTGGGATTACAGTCATGAACCACCGCACCCGGCCCCTGTTAATTTTCACAATGTTTTGTAGAGACTGAGTCTCACTATGTTGCCCAGACAGATGTTCAACTCCTGGGTTTAAGCAAGCATTCTACCATGACCTCTGAAAGTGTTTGCATTACAGGCATGAGCCACTACACCCAGACAAAAATATTTTATAAAAAGCTGTTACGGCCGGGCGCGGTGGCTCAAGCCTGTAATCCCAGCACTTTGGGAGGCCGAGACGGGCGGATCGCGAGGTCAAGAGATCGAGACCATCCTGGCTAACATGGTGAAACCCCGTCTCTACTAAAAAATACAAAAAAAACTAGCCGGGCGAGGTGGCGGGCGCCTGTAGTCCCAGCTACTCGGGAGGCTGAGGCAGGAGAATGGCGTGAACCCGGGAGGCGGAGCTTGCAGTGAGCTGAGATCCGGCCACTGCACTCCAGCCCAGGCGACAGAGCGAGACTCCGTCTCAAAAAAAAAAAAAAAAAAAAAAAAAAGCTGTTACAGGCCTGGTGCGATGGCTCACGCCTGTAATCCCAGCACATTGGGAGGCCAAGGCGGACGGATCACCTGAGGTCAGGAATTGGAGACCAGCTTGGCCAACATGGTGAAATCCGTCTCTACCAAAAATACAAAAAATTAGCCGCTCGTGGTTGCATGTGCCTGTAATCCCAGCTACTTGGGAGCTGAGGCAAGAGTGTCACTTGAACCAGGGAGGCAGAGGTTGCAGTGAGCCGAGATCGCGCCATTGCACCCCAGCCTGGGCATCAAGAGTGAAACTTCATCTCAAAAAATAAATATAAAATAAATTGGCCGGAGGCGGTTGCTCACTCCTGTATTCCCAGCACTTTGGGAGGCCGAGGTGGGTGAATCACGAGGTCAGGAGTTCGAGACCAGCCTGGTTAATATGGTAAAACCCCGTCTCTACTAAAAATACAAAAATTAGCCAGGCGTGGTGGCTCGCGCCTGTAATCCCAGCTACTCGGGAGGCTGGGGGAGGAGAATCACTTGAGCCCGGGAGGCAGAAGTTGCAGTGACCTGAGATTGCGCCATTGCACTCCAGCCTGGGCGGCAGAGTGAAACTCCTTCTCAAAAATAAATAAATAAATAAATAAAAATTTAAAAAACGATTACAACCAAAACATGATTTGTGATTGTGCCACTGTTCTCCAGCCTGGGCGCCAAAGTGAGACCTTATCTCCAAAACCAAAACAAAACAAACTTATAACAAAAGTGAACTTCTAAGGTTGTGTCATCCGTTGCCCCTCTCTGCCCTCCTAGCTATCACTATTAAATATAATGGGTATTGAGAAAACTGTTAGATATTATTAAGGAATTCCTATATATTTTCCAGTTAAGTCTTCTGATGTAGCTCAAGTATTTTCTTACCCCTACCTCCAGGGTCTAAACTAGCAAATCACCTCAGGACACCTACAGAGGACAATTGGCGATTTTCCAATAGAAAGTGAAATAACCCCGTTAATGAGAGTAATTCAATAATTTTAAAAAAGAGAAGTCAGATTGAGATGCAGCACAGTCAGGGCACAATCACCCTAAAAATAGTCACTTCATACAGATTGGTTTAGATGTTTTTCTAAAATGAGCAAATTTAGGCAACGTAATTCATGTTTATCTATCCCCAGCTCCCCTGCTTCCCCATTCCTAATGGTCATCCCAAGATGTGTACAGCAGTATGGTACAGCATGGTGAGAAAGGACCTCAGGGATGGCATGAGGGTCTTTCCTGCATTATCAAAACGATTAAAAAGTTGTTAAAAGGGTATCAAAATGTTCTGTTTCTTACCCTTAAGTAGCTACTAACATGCATTATACAAGCTGACCCAGGTAAGGAAAAGAGAAAGTGCATTTCAAGGCTCAGCTCACTTGTTAATTAGGTGTAATTCCCTGGGCACGTGACCCCGCCCACTTGAGCCTATTTCCCCGTCCATAAAATGCGCTAATGCCGGGGAGGGTGGGTCCTGGAGGGACCTGGTGGGTCCCGGAGCTTTATCCAATCAGTGGCGCTGGCGTGGGAACCACCCAATCAGACGCGCAGTTAGAGAGGGCCGTGGTTTCCGGCTTTTGGCGGGGCCTTTGTCTCCCGCTCCCTCCAGAGTTTGGGATCCGTCTCTGCTTTTCCGCGTCCTCCGCCTCGGGAACCCCCGGTGACTTTGTCGCAGCCTCCGTTACCCTGTGATCTGCAGGTCCTGGGAGACGCACAGCTAAGATGCCCGGACATCCTGGAGGCTGGGAAATGGTGAGTGCGCGGGGTTGGGCATCCCGAGAGGGGAGAGCGGGCTGTGAAACTGGCGGGACCGGCCCCCTCACAGTCCGCTCCTTGAGTCCTGGTCGCTGGCGCAGCTCCGCCCCAGGCCCCTCTGGCCGCAAGATGGCGCCTGGACCTGCAGCCCAGACTCCCGCATCCTGCCCCGTTCCTGCACGGTACCCTGTCTGGATCTCTTTGGTCAAGTCTGCACCGGCAGCCCCGAGTATTTCCTAGATTGTTCAGGGATGCCGGACGGGTCATCGGGGCAGAATCCCGACTCGGTGTCTGCGCAGGAGGGGTTGCGGCCGTGGAGTCTTCAGTTTGTTTCTTTTTTTTTGGAGAGGGAATCTTGCTCTGTCGCCCAGGCTGGAGTGTAGTGGCGTGATCTCGGCTCTCTGCAACCTCCGCCTCCGGATTCAAGCGATTCTCCTGCCTCAGCCTTACGAGTAGCTGGGATTACAGGTGCGCACCACCAGGCCCGGCTAATTTTTATTTTTTTATTTTTATTTTTTATTTTTATTTTTACTTTTCCTAGACATGGGGTTTCACCATGTTCGCCAGGCTGATCTCGAACTCCGGACCTCAGGTGATCCGCCCGCCTCGGCCTCCCAAAAGTCCTGGGATTACAGGCGTGAGCCACCGCGCCCGGCCTCTTACGAACATTTCTGAATCTCGCACTGGGAGGCTTTCAAAAGTTGGACAATTGACTCTCATATGTGGGCCTGGTCCATAGGTGGGTTGGTTACTCTCAGACCAAGATTCAGTACACATGTGAGGCTGTGACTGCACTGAAAGGCACAGTCTGCAGACAGAATTGTGGCTCTCTTGCAATACTTCTGTCAACCATTGAGATTGTGACTCATGTACTTAGACCCAACATACAGGAGGTGTTGACTTTCATACCTGGAACCTGGACATGTGTGGAATTTCTAATCACATTCCTGGACTTTCCTGCAGGTAAGATTGTATGCATCTACTAAGCACCTTAGTGATTTGACTCGGTGCCTTGGCCCAGCCCACAGATGGAGATTGTCACATATCGCTTGACTTTGCACCTTGAAGATGTGACTTTTTTCCAGCTTTGTTGATGCCCACAGGTGGCATTATGACATATAGCTGGGCCTTTCACTGAGATGATGGGAGTCTTTTTTCTTGCCTTGGCACTGCCCACAGGGTGCATTGTGACATATTGGTAAGCCCTGCACTCAGGTTATGTGACTCTCCTTTTTTCCCTAGTCCCTGAATATTTTGGATGTTAGGACATGTTACTAGGTCTAACACCTATAAAATAGGAAGCTCCTGCCCAGGCCCTTTCTTTTTCCTTTTTTTTTTTTTCCTTTTGGGACAGAGTCTCGCCCTGTCACCCAGGCTGGAGTGCAGTGCTGCGATCTCAGCTCACTGCAACTTCTGCCTCCCAGGTTCAAACGATTCTCCTGCCTCAGCCTCCTGAGGTACTGGGATTACAGGTGCCTGCCACCACACCCAGCTAATTTTTGTATTTTTAGTGGAAACGGGGTTTTGCCATGTTGGCCAGGCTGGTCTGAACTCCTGACCTCGTGATCCGCCTGCCTCGGCCTCCCAAAGTGCTGGGATTACAGGTGTGAGCCAATGTGCCTGGCCCTGCCCAGGCTCTTTCTATAGAGGGCCTTGTGACATATGTCTGTATCAGTCACCTAGGAAAGTGACTCTCCATTTTTGCTTGCCTTCTGCCTACAGGAAAAATTGTGACTTATCACTAGGCTCAGGTACCAGGTAATGTGTCTCTCCTGCCTGGGCGTGGACCACAGAGAGCATTGTTATCCATTGCTGGGCTCAGCACCCAGGTGATGTGACTCTGCTGCCTGTGTCCTGCTTTCAGGAGAAGGTTGTAACATATTCCTGGCTAAATATTCAGGTGATGTGACACTCCTTTCTGGTCTCTGCCCTCAGAAAAGACTGTGACATATTCCTGGCCCAAAACCCAGGTGATGAGACTCTTCTCTCTCCCTATTCACAGGTGGAATTGTGAAATATAGCTTGGCCCAGTTCACAGGTGCAATTATGACTCTTCTACCTTCAACCAGCCAATAGGAGAGATGCTGCCTCTTATAGCTAGACTTAGGGTTATGAGTATTATCCTGGGTCTCTTTCTTGTACAAAGGTCATAGAGAATTATTTTTTTTTTTAAAGGACTTTCGTTCATGTTTCCCGGGCTGGAGTGTAGTGGTAGAATCTCGGCTCACTGCAACCTCCGCCTCCTGGGTAATTTTTGTATTTTTTAGTAGAGATAGGATTTTGCCATGTTGGCCAGGCTGCTCTTGAACTCCTGACCTTAAGTGATCCACCCACCTCGGCCTCCCAAAGTGTTGGGATTACAGGCGTGAGCTACCATGCCCAGCCGAGAATTACCACGTTTTTTTTTTTTGAGACAGGGTTTCGCCCTTGTTGCCCAGGCTGGAGTGCAATGGTGAGATCTTGGCTCACTGCAACCTCTGCCTCCTTGGTTCAAACGATTCTCCTGCCTCAGTCTCTCGAGTAGCTGGGATTACAGGCATGTGCCACCACGCCCAGCTAATTTTGTATTCTGAGTAGAGACGGGGTTTGTCAGTGTTGGTCAGGCTGGTCTAGAACTCCCGACCTCAGGTGATCCGCCCGCCTCAGCCTCCCAAAGTGCTGGGGTTACAGGTATGAGCCACCGTGCCCAGCCTAATTACCACTGTTTTGAATAGTATATAAGTCTCTCGTGGTACAGAGAGGATTCAGTAAACAGGTGAGACTGTGTTTCTTCTTTGCCCACCCCACCAATCGTTAGAATTGTCACCCTCGGCCGGGCGCGGTGGCTCACGCCTGTAATCCTAGCACTTTGGGAGGCCGAGGCGGGCGGATCACAAGGTCAGGAGATCGAGACCACGGTGAAACCCCGTCTCTACCAAAAATACAAAAAATGAGCCAGGTGCAGTAGTGGGCGCCTGTAGTCCCAGCTACTCAGGAGGCTGAGGCAGGAGAATGGCGTGAACCCGGGAGGCGAAGCTCGCAGTGAGCCGAGATCGTGCCACTGCACTCCAGCCTGGGGGACACAGCGAGACTCCGTCTCAAAAAAAAAAAAAAAAAAAAAAAGAATTGTCACCCTCACACAGTGACGGAACCCACTGGTGAGGTCCTGAATCTCATGCATGGACATAGTCCACAGTTAAAATTGTGGCTGTTATATGTGAACGTTATGCAAGAGTTTGAATAATGACTCATTTCTACATCTAGTTCATAGGCAGGTGAGAATTTTTCTTTTTTTTTTTTTTTTTTGAGACGGAGTCTCGCGCTGTCGCCCAGGCTGGAGTGCAGTGGCCGGATCTCAGCTCACTGCAAGCTCCGCCTCCCGGCTTCACGCCATTCTCCGGCCTCAGCCTCCCGAGTAGCTGGGACTACAGGCGCTGCCACCTCGCCCGGCTATTTTTTGTATTTCTTAGTAGAGACGGGGTTTCACCGGGTTAGCCAGGATGGTCTCGATCTCCTGACCTCGTGATCCGCCCGTCTCGGCCTCCCAAAGTGCTGGGATTACAGGCTTGAGCCACCGCGCGCGGCCGAGAATTTTTCTATCTGAACCAATGAGAAGTCTACCTTCCTGAGGACATGTTGACTGTCATACCTGGGCTGAGGGCCAGAGCTAACACAGTTCACAAAAGAGACGGAGGCTCTTATGCACAGGTTCAGTTCATTGGTGAAATTGTCACTAGCGTACTTAGACCCAACATAGAGAATTTGGTGACTCTCATACCTAGAACTGGGACCCGTACGGGATTAATTCATTACTGGACCTTCCTACAGGTCGGATTGTGACATACGCCTTTGTCCAGGACCTGAGTGATTTCAGTTTCCTGTCTGGTCCCAGCCCAAAGGTGTGATTATAATATATCACTGGTCCCAGCACCTAGGTGATATGGCTCTCCTCTTTTTATGGGACCCCATACATTTTGGGTGTTGTAAAATATTACTGGATCCTGCACCCATGTTATGTGACTCTCCCACCTGTGCCCTACGTGTTGTGCCATATTATGGCACAATATGTCACACTAGAAATTGTTACATATGGCTGGGCACGGTGGCTCACGCCTGTAATCCCAGCACTCTGGGAGGCTGAGGCTGTCGGATCACTTGAGGTCAGGAGTTCAAGAGCAGTCTGGCCAACATGGTGAAACCCCGTCTCTACTAAAAAAAATACGAAAATTAGCCGGGCATGGTGGTGCATGCCTGTAATCCCAGCTACTTGGGAGGCTGAGGCAGGAGAATCGCTTGAATCCAGGAGGCAATGGTTGCATTGAGCTGACATCGCGCCACTGCACTCCAGCCTGGGCAATAGAGCAATACTCTTTCTTGAAAAAAGAAAAAAAGAAAAAAGAAATTGTTACATATAAGGCTGGGCACAGTGGCCTAGTGCCTGTAATGCCAGAACTTTGGAAGGCTGAGAGTGGGTGTATCACCTGAGGTCAGGAGTTCAAGACCAGTCTAATCAATATGGTGAAATGCTGTCTCTACTAAAAATACAAAAATCAGCCGGGCATGGTGGTGTGCGCCTATAGTTCCAGTGACTTGGGAGGCTGAGACAGGAGAATTGCTTGAATCTGGGACATGGAGGTTGCAGAGCCAAGATGTGCCACTACACTCCAGCCTGGGCAAGAGAGTGAGACTCCCTGTCAATAAATAAATAAATAAGTAAATAAATAGTTACATGTTGTTGGTTCAACACCCAGGGGATGTAACACTTTTTCTCTGGACCCTGCCTACTTTTTCTCTGGAGCTTTGTGACATAACTCAATGATGCCCATCACCATGGTAATGTTACTTTTTTTTTTTTTTTTTTTTCCTGGAGACAGTCTCGCTCTGTTGCACAGGCTGGAGTGCAATGGTGTGATCTTGGCTCACTGCAACCTCCGCCACCCAAGTTCAAGCGATTCTTCTGCGTCAGCCTCTTGAGTAGCTGGGACTACAGGCATGTGCCACCATGCCCAGGTAATTTTTGCATTTTTAGTAGAGATGGGGTTTCAGCATGTTAGCCAGGCTGTTCTCGAATTCCTGGCCTCAAGTGATCCACCCTCCTCGGCCTCCCAAAGTGTTGGGATTATAGGCGTGAGCCACTGCGCCCAGCCAGTAATGTTACTTTCTTCTGCCTGGTCTCTGCTCACAGAGACCTAGCATCAAGGTGATGTGACTCATCTTTTTCTTAGGCCCTGCATATTTGTGTATTGTGACATACTGCTCAGCTGAACACCTAAAGGATGGGAGTCTCCTACCTGGGCCCTTCCTACAGGGAGCATTGTGACATGTCCCTGCATTCATCACCTAGAGGATGTGACTCTCCTCTTCTGCCTGCACCGTGCCTACAGGGAAAATTGAGGCATATTGCTGTGGCCAGCGACAGATGATGTGTTTTTTTCTGTGTGGGTCTTTATTACAGAAATGATGGTTGACATATCGGTGGGCCCAGCATCCCGGTGATGTGACAGTCTTCTTCTGTGTGGTCCCTGCTTACAGGAACATTGTAGCATATTGCTATGCCCAGCACCTAGCTGATGGGATTCTCCCCTGGTTTTAAGTTTTGCCTGTAGCGGACAATGTGAAATATTGCTAGGCTCTGCACTGACATGTGAGTCTTCTGCCTATGATTTGGCCACCTGGGCCATTGTGACATATCGCTGGGTCCAACAGCCGAGTGATACTACTTTTATGCCTGGACCCTGCCTATGGGTGGCATTTCCAGATGTCTTTGCACCAGTCACACAAGTGATTTGACTCTTATCTTACCTGGTCTCTGCTCACAGGAAGTTTTGCGACATTTTGCAGCACATAGCTGATTTTATTTATTTTTTTTCTTAGTTTTTCCTCCAGGGAAGATTGTAAAATATTGGTGAACCCAGCGCCAAAGTGATGTTACTGTATTTTTTTCTTGGCCCTGCTCACATAAGACATTGTGACATGTTGCTGGGTTTTACACCTAAGTGATGTGAGTTTCCTGCCTGTACCATGCTTACAGAAAACATTTTAACATATCTGTAAGCTCATCAACTATTTTATGTGACTCTCCTCTTTTATCTGGGCTTTGTCCATAGGTCAGATTGTAGTATATCTTTGAGCCTGGGTTGTGCTAACAGAAAAGAGAGTGACTTATTGCTTGGCCCAGCACACAGGTGATGTGATTCTTTTGCTTGGTCCCTGTTCACGTGGTCATTGTGACATAACTCTGGGCCAGTCACCTAAATAATAGATCTCTCCTTTTTATTTCTGAATCTATCCACAATAGGAAATGTGAGATATCGCTTGGCCCAGCACCCATGTGATGTGACTCTCCTCTCATGCCTAGGCCCTGCCCACTGTAGTGATTGTGCTGCCAGCTCCTGCGTTATATCACTCTTGTCTTCTTCCTGAGCCCTGCAAACAGGTAGCACTAGGAAATATCCCTGGGCCTTTCACCTAGGTGATGTGACTTTTCTGCCTGGGCTCTCCTTTCCGGGTATTGTGACATGTTGCTGGATAAAGCATTTAGGTGATGTGACTTCTCTACTGCTTGGACTCCGAACAAAAAAAAAGATTTAGATTTATCACTGGGCCCAGCACCTACATGATGGGACTCTTCTCTTGTCTGGGCCCTGCAAATTATTATTATCATTATTATTATTATTTTTTTTGAGATGGAGTTTTGCTCTTGTTCTCCAGGCTGGAGTGCAATGGCACAATCTCGGCTCATCGCAACCTCCGCCTCCTGGGTTCAAGCGACTTTCCTGCCTCAGCCTCTCAAGTAGCTGGGATTATAGGCATGTGCCACCACACCTGGCTAATTTTGTATTTTTAGTAGAGACAGGGTTTCTCCATGTGGGGCAGGCTGGTCACAAACTCCCAACCTTAGGTGATCTGCCCACCTCGGCCTCCCAAAGTGCTGAGATTACAGGCATGAGCCACCTCACCTGGCCCCTGCATACATTTTGTATTGTGACATAAAGCTGGGTCTATCACCAAGGAGTTTCCTACATAAGCCCTGGCCACGAGAGTATTATGACATATCTTTTCATTCATCACCTAGGTGATGTGACTCTTCTTCAGCCTGTGCCCTGCCAAAAGAGGATTGTGATGTATCATTGGACCCAGCATCTAGATGATGTAACTCTCATCTTTTGCCTGGACCTTGCATATTTTGGGTATTGTTACACATTACTGGGTCTGACATTAGGGGATGGGAGGCCCCTGCCTGGGCCTGCCCACAGGGGGCCTCGTGACATATTTTGACATCTATCAATTATAATATGTGACTTTTCTCACCTACATGTACCATGCCCCGCCAAAACATTGTAACATAGCACTGGGATCAGCAACCAGATAATGTGTGTCACCTCTCAGGGTGTTGCTCACAGAGAGCACTGTAACATATTGTTGGGCCCTGCACCCAGGCGATGTAACTTGCTGCCTGTGCCCATCTTTTTTTTTTTTTTTTGAGATGGAGTTTCGCTCTTGTTGCTGCAATGGTGCAGTCTTGGCTCACCGCAACTTCCGCCTCCCAGGTTCAAGCGATTCTCCTGCCTCAGCCTCCCTAGTAGCTGGGATTACAGGCATGTGCCACCACGCCCAGCTAATTTTGTATTTTTTTTTAGTAGAAACGGGGTTTCTCCATGTTGGTCAGGCTGGTCTTGAACTCCCGACCTCAGGTGATCTGCCCGCCTCAGCCTCCCAAAGTGCTGGGATTACAGGCATGAGCCACCACGCCCGGCTTGCCTGTGCCCATCTTTTTTTTTTCTTTTTTTTTTTTTTTCTTCCTTTTTGTGGAGAATGGGGTCTCACTATATTGTCCAGGCAGGTCTCGAACTCCTGGGCTCAAGCTATCCTCCCACCTCTGAGAGCTGGGATTACAGGCGTGAGTCACCGCGCCTGGCGCCTGTGCCCATCTTATAGGAAGAGATGTTAAGGCATCCCTGGCCAACCACCTAGATGATGTGACTCTCCTGTCTCGTCCTTGCCCTCAAAAAAGATTGTGACATATCTCTAGACCAGCCCCAGGTGATGTGACTCTCCTGCTCACTCCCTGCCCATAGGTGTAATTGTAACATTGTAACATATATATATATATTTGTAATTTTTTTTTTTTTTTAATTGAGAGAGAATCTCGCTCTGTTGCCCAGACTGGAGTGCAGTGGCGGGATCTTGGCTCACTGCAAGCTCCGCCTGCCGGGTTCACGCCATTCTCCTGCCTCAGCCTCCTGAGTAACTGGGACTACAGGCGCCGGCCACCATGCCCGGCTAGTTTTTTGTATTTTTAGTAGAGATGGGGTTTCATCGTGTTAGCCAGGATGGTTTCTATCTCCTGACCTCGTGATCTGCCTGCCTTGGTCTCCCAAAGTGCTGGGATTATAGGCGTGAGCCACCGCGCCCAGCCCTTGTCACATATATTTTGCCCCAGCTTACGAATTACTATGATGATTCTCATATCTTGAACGAGGCAATAAAAGAGGTACACCTTGCCTAGCTAGGCTTGGGAAAACAAACATGATTCTAAGTTTTCTTTTTTTGCAAAGGTCATAGAGAATTACCACTCTCTCAAATATTATAAAAAAGCTCTCAGGTGGCACAGAGAGTGTCATCACAAACCAGAAACACAGATGAGATTGTATTTTGTGTATCTTTTTTTTTTTTTTTGAGACGGAGTCTCCCTTGGTCACCCAGGATGGAGTACAGTGGCACGATCTCAGCTCACGGCAACCTCCACCTCCCAGGTTCAAGTGATTCTCCTGCCTCAGCCTCCTGAGCAGCTGGGATTACCAGCGTGCACCAGCACGCCCAGCTAATTTTTGTATTTTTAGTAGAGATGAGGTTTTACCATGTTGGTCAGGCTGGTCTCGAACTGCTGACCTCATGATCCGCCTGCTGCAGCCTCCCAAAATGCTGGGATTACAGGTGTGAGCCACCATGCCCAGCCTGAGATTGTGTTTCTTAAATGAATACCCTGCCAATCATTATACTTGTAACCTCAGTACAGACAAAGCTTACTGATGAGGTCCTAAATCTCACATGCAGATGCAGTCCACAGTTGGAATTATCACTGTGATATGCAAACATCGCCAGAGTAGGAATGATGACTCATTTCTCAACATAGCCCACAGGCAGGTGAGGACTCTCCTATATGGATCATCCAATTGGAGAGATGTTGACTCTCATACCTGGGCATAGGGCCACAGGTACGATCATGGGCTTATACGATCACAAAGATCTCAGAGTGGATTCGACTCTCCTGCATATCGCATAAAGCCCTCGGGTAATACATTGAGTGCCCTTACATGGCCCAGCACACAGGTGACATTGTGACACTCATATGCACAACCAGTCAACAGTAAATATTGTCATCCCTTAATATAATCTACTTCTGAAGTTCTGAATCTCACACTTGGAGGCAGTGGAAAATTGCAAAATTGACTCTTATAGGTGAATCTGGTCCACAGGTGGATTGGTGACTCTCAGGTCAAGATTCAGCACACCTGTGAGGCTATGTTTTTTTCTTGTTGTTGTTTTGTTTTTTTGTTTTTTTTTAGGCTGAGTTTCGCTCTTGTTGCCCAGGCTGGAGTGCAATGGCAGGATCTTGGCTTACTCCACCTCCCACGTTGAAGTGATTCTCCTGCCTCAGCCTCCCGAGTAGCTGGGATTATAGGTGCCCCCCACCACATCCGGCTAATTTTTGTATTTTGAGTAGAGATGAGATTTCGACATGTTGGCCAGGCTGGTCTCTACTCCTGACCTCAGGTGATCCACCTGCCTCGGCCTTCCAAAGTGCTCAGATTACAGGTGTGAGGCACCATGCCTGGCCGAGGCTATTATTTTACTGAGGAGACACGGTCTGCAGAAGAGATTGAGGCTGTTATGCATGAATTCATATACATTGAGATGGTGACTTGTGTACTTAGACCCAGTATTCAAATGGTATTCACTCATACCTAGAATGAAGACATGTGAAGAATTATTTATCTTATTTCTGGGTCTTTCTGCAGGTGTGATTGTGACACATACCTCTGCTCAGAATGCGAGCAATATGACTCTCCTGCCTGGGCCCAGCACACAGATGGGATTGTGACATATTGCTGGACCCAGCATGTAGATCACATGACCCTATGCTCTTGCTTTGGTGCTGCCACAGAGAGCATTGTGACATATCACTGGTCCGTGCACCCAGGTAATATGTTTCTCCTTTTGTGCCATGCCCAAATGGGCTATTGTAACATATTACTGGGTCTAACACCCAGATGATATGAATCTCTTACCTAGACCTTGGCTTCAGGGGACATTTTGCCATATTTCTGTATCCATCTATTTGATGTTACTCTCCACTTTTACATGGACTTTTCCCTAGGAGACATTGTAATATGTCTGTGCCAAGCACCTACATGATGTCACTCTTCTCTCCTGCCTGGGCCCTGACCACGGAAGAGGGGGTGACGTATCACCAGGCCCTGACCACAGGTTATGTGATTTTTCTGCCTGGTCCCTGTCCAGAGAGAACATTGTGACATTTATATGACTCTCCTTTTGTCTCTGAGAGTTGCCCACATTAGGGATGTGAATTTTGTTCCTTGCCTCAGTCTTGCCCACTGGGGTGATTGTGACGTATAACTAGGCTCAATTCCTAGGTTATGTGACTCTTCTTTTTTTTTTTTTTTTTTTTTTTGAGACGGAGTCTCGCTCTGTAGCCCAGGCTGGAGTGCAGTGGCCAGATCTCAGCTCACTGCAAGCTCCGCCTCCCGGGTTCACGCCATTCTCCGGCCTCAGCCTCCCGAGTAGCTGGGACTACAGGCGCCCGCCATCTCGCCCGGCTATTTTTTGTATTTCTTAGTAGAGACGGGGTTTCACTGTGTTTGCCAGGATGGTCTCGATCTCCTGACCTCGTGATCCGCCCATCTCGGCCTCCCAAAGTGCTGGGATTACAGGCTTGAGCCACCGCGCCCGGCCTATGTGACTCTTCTTTATGAGCCTTATCCACATAGGGCATTTTGACATGTCTCTGGAGCCCTCTCTTAGATGAGGTGACTCTGCTGCATGGGCCCCTTTTTTTCAAAAAATATTGTGCCATATTTTTTTGACCTAGTAACAAGATGATGTGACCGTCGTCTACTGCTTGGTTTCTGCCCAAGGCGGGATTGTAAATTTTTTTTTTTTTTTTTTTTTTTGAGAAGGAGTCTCACTCTGTTGCCAGGCTGGAGTGCAGTGGCACGATCTCAGCTCACTGCAACCTCTGCCTCCTGGGTTCAAGTAATTCTCTAGCCTCAGCCTCCCAAGTAGCTGGGACTACAGGCACGTGCCACCATACCCAGCTAATTTTTGTATTTTTAGTAGAGACGGGGTTTCACCATGTTGTCCAGAAAGGTCTCGTTCTCTTGACCTGGTGATCCACCAGCCTCGGCCACCCAAAGTGCTGGGATTACAGGTGTGAGCCACTGCGCCTGGCCAGGGATTGTGATTTATCACTGGGCCCAGCACCTTGGTAATGTGACTCTCCTTTCCTACTACAGGTTTCAGGTAGAAAAGGAGAGTCACATCACTTAGGTGATAAACAGAAAGATATGTCATAATTCTCTTACTGGCAGGGCCCATACAGGAGAGTCACATCACCTAGGCATTGGACCCCACCATATTTCAGTATACACAATTGTTTCACCTAGGTGTTGGTGGATTATGTGTTGTATATATTAAAATATGGCTAGTCCAACACTTAGGTGATGTGACTCTCTCGCATGAGTCCTGCTAATAGAGGAATTATGACATATCTTTTAGTTTATCACCTAAGTGATGTAACTCTTCTTTTTTACATGAACCCTGTAAAAGGGGAGGACTGTGACATATCACTGGACTCTACATCTAGGTGATATTACTCTCCTCTTTAACCTGGGCCCCTTGTATTGTGGGTATTATGACATATCACTGGGTCAAACCAAATGGGTAAAAAGCTCTTGCTGGGCCCCTGTCTATCAGAAGCACCTTGTGACATATCTGTGCATCCATTACTTTGGAGGTATGACTCTCCTCTTCCATCTGTACCATGCCCACAGAAAGATTGTGTCGCATCTCTGGGTTCAGCAACCAGGTACTGTGTTTCTTATGCCCAGGCCTTGCCTGCAGAGAGAATTATGACGTAGCTAGGCCCAGTATCCAAGTAACATGACTTTGTTATCTGTGCCTTGCTTTCGAGAAGGAATTGTAACATAACCCTGGACAGGCAACCAGGTGATATGACTCTCCTGCCTGGTCCTTGTCCTGAAAAATTGTGACGTATTTCCAACTCAGCATGCAGGTGATGTTACTCTCCCGTTTGCTCTCTACTCACAGGTTAGATTGTGACATACACTAGCCCAGTTCACAGTTGCGATGATGATACTCATACCACAAACCAGTCAATAGCAGAGATACTGGTGCTGGTAGCTAGACTTAGAGAAATGGGTAAAGTCCTGAGTTTTCTCTAGGTAAGAACAAAGGATTACCGTTCCTTCACATTTTGTATAAAGCCTTTGGACAGTACAGAGATTGTTATCATAGGGCCAAGCACACAGGTGAGACTGTTTCTGCAATGTACAACCTACCAAATGTTAGCATCGTCACCCTCACACATGGACAGAGCCCACTGGAGAGATCCTGAATTTCACACGTGAATGGAGTCCACAGTAAAAATTGTGACTGTCATGTAATCATGTGACAACAGTTAAGCTGGTGATTCATTTCTAAACCCAGCTCATCGGCAGGTGAGAACTCTTCTCTAGACCCAGCTGATTGGAGAGATGTTGACTCTAATGCATGAGCCTAGGTCCACAGGTATCATTATGAGTTTGTATTAGAAAAAAAGTCTCAGAGCAGATTGTGACTATCATGGATATTGTATAAAGCCCTCAGGTGGTACAGAGAGTTCCGTAACAGGGCCTAGCACGCAGGTGACGTTGTGACACTCATGTACACACCCAGCCAACAGTAAAAATGAACAACTTTCCACATGAACACAGCTCACTGTTGAAGTTCTGAATCTCACACCTGGAGGTGATTGGAAAATTGCCTCAAATGTGGATTGGGTTCACACGTGAGCTGGTGACTCTCAATCCAAGATCCAGCATATCTGTGAGGCTGTGACTCCACTAAGGGACACAGTCCACAGCAAAGACTGAGGCTCTCATGCATGTATCCAGTCCACCATTGAGATTGTGACTCCTGTACTTGGACTCAACATACAAAATGTGTTGACTCTAATACTTAGAAATGGGATGTGTGGGATTGTTCATTCGCACATTTTTTTTGCGACTGTGATTGTGACATATACCTTTGCCCAGCACCTGAGTGATTTGACTCTCCTGCCTGGTACCTAGTGCAGAGATCGGATTGTGACACATTGCTGAATCCAACACCTAGGTGGTGTGACTGTACTTTTTGCCTCAGCACTGCCCACAGGGGGGCATTGTGACATATCATTGAACCCCACACCCTGGTTATGTGACTCTCCTGCCTGTGCCCTGCCTTCTTGGGCCATTGTGACATTGCTATATGCAACATCCAGGTGATGTAACTTTCCTTGCTGGGTCCTGCTTGCAGGAAGCATTATAATCTAGCTGTGTACTCATCACCCAGGTAATGCAACTCTCTTTCTACCAGGTTGCTGCTCACAGAAAGAATTATTCCCTATCACTGGGCCCAGCATCTAGCTGTTGTGATGCTTCTTTTTCTACCTACATTCTGCTCACAATGTAGATTTTGACATACTGCTGGGCTAAATACAAAACCGTGTTACATTTTTTCTCAGCACTTTCCTCATCAGGCATTGTGACATATTGTTTGGCCCAGAACTAAGGTAATGTGAGCCTCCTGCCCATAGTGGGCATGGTGACATATTTGTGAACCCATCATCTATGTAATGTGACTTTCTTACCTGGCTTTTCCCTATAGGAGAGATTGTGACATATATTTGGGCCCAGAACCTAAATAATGTGTTCCTTCTTCCTTCCTGCTATGGCCATGCTCCCATAAAAGAGAGTGACTTATCGCTGGGATTAGCACACGGGCTATGTGATTCTTCTGCCTGGTTCCTCTCCACAGGGGTTACTTTGAATTATCTCTGGGCCCATTACTTAGATGATGTGACTCCTCTTCTTCTTGGGATGTGTTCACAGTTTGGATTGTAACATATCACTTAGTCCAGCACTTACGTGATGTGACTCTTTTTTTTTTTTTTTTTTGAGACGGAGTCTCGCTCTGTGGCCCAGGCTAGAGTGCAGTGGCCGGATCTCAGCTCACTGCAAGCTCCGCCTCCCGGGTTTACGCCATTCTCCTGCCTCAGCCTCCCGAGTAGCTGGGACTACAGGCGCCCGCCACCTCGCCCGGCTAGTTTTCTGTATTTTTTTGGTAGAGACAGGGTTTCACCAGGTTAGCCAGGATGGTCTCGGTCTCCTGACCGATGTGACTCTTTTCTCATACTTTGGTCTTGTCCACTGGGGTGCTTGTGATATGTAGCTGCACCCAGCTCTTAGGTTATGTGATCTTTGTGGGTTTTTTTCTTTTTTTTTTTTGAGTCCTACACATGGGACATTGTGACATCTATGTTCCTTTCACCTAGATGATGTGAGTCTTCTGCCAAGGCTGCTTTCTCAGAGGGTATTGTGACATTTATGGACCCAGAACCTAGGTGATGTGACTGTCTTCTGCCTCGGTTCTGCCCAAGATGTGACTCTTTTTTTTTTTTTTTTTTGCCTGATCTCTGCATACATTTTGTATTGTGATATATATGGCTGGGTCCAACACCTAGGCATTATGAGTCTCCTGCATGGGCTCTGTTCAGAAAGATATTATGACATATTCTTTTTTCTTTGTCACTTAAGTGTTGTGACACTCCTTTTTTGACTAGAACCTGCTACAAAGGATAATTGTGAAATATCACTGGACCCAACACCTAGGTGATGTGACTCTCCTTTTTTCCTGGGTCTCACATAATTTGGGTATTGTGATATATTGCTGAGACCAACATCTAGGGGATGGGAAGCTTCTTTCTTGACCCTAACCACAGGAGCTTTGTGACATATCTCTGTATCCATGACCTAAATATGTGATTCTTTATTTCTTCCTGCACCCTGCTAACAGAGATTATGGCAAATTGCTGAGTGCAGTGTATCTTGTGCTGACCTCCTATCTCATCCTGTGACTAAGAATGCCAAACCTGGGGATGCAGCCCAGTAGGTTTTAGCATATTTCACACAGCTGCTATTCAGGATTGAGTTGCTCTAGTTTGAATGCCTCCAACATTAAGATCCACTATAAAATTATGAAAAAAATCTGTAGTAAATGATAATTAAATTAGGATGGGCTATTCTGGCCCGGGTGCGGTGGCTTACTCCTATAATCCCAGCACATTGGGAGGCCAAGGCGGGCGAATCACCTGAGGTCAGGAGTTTGAGACCAGCCTGGCCAGCATGGGGAAGCCCCATCTCTACTAAAAATACAACAATTAGCCAGGCGTGGTAGCACACGCCTGTAATCCCAGCTACTCAGGAGGCTGAGGCAGGGGAATCGCTTGAACCCAAGAGGTGGAGGTTGCAGTGAGCTGAGATTGTGCCACCGCACTCCAGCCTGGGCGATAGAGCGAGACTGCATCTCAAAAAGAAAAAAAAAAAAAAA